>NW_019525549.1:481105-587434 GCF_002814215.2 Seriola lalandi dorsalis | reverse complement strand
TTTATTTATTTATTGTAATGGCAGGTTGGCCAGAGTTCATCACAGGCTGGAGGTGCATGCCCACTAGGGAAATGGAAGTAACTAACCCAAAAAAAAAAGGTCCAGTACAGAAACTACCTCACAAAGATTTTGCTCCCTCCTCCAGGGTCTGGGGGGCAGTTCAGGTTGGGAGACATTTTTTTTTTAATTTTACCAGTCACTCTATTCTTACACAATTTTATTTGAAAGGTCTGCAGGTTTGGCTATTAAAGGTGATTCTAATCTACTTTACTGTCAAAATCAGCCGTGGCCACATAACGCTGTTCTAGCCAATCAGCAACAGGGGGCGTTCATGCTCATGCACAGGACAGGGAAAGAAGAAAAGAAGAGGGGAGAAGGGGAAGGGGGCAGTGGGAGTGAGAGAGGGGAAGTCGAGCACATACTAACGGATAGTGCCAATTTAAGTATGACCAGGGAAGGAGAAGGTGCAGTCTACCTTTTCCATCTCCGCCAGACCGTGTAGAGTTTAGAATGGGATCGACCGGGACCGCGGACGAGGTGCGTGCACGGAAGGAGCATGAACCGGTGGTGGCGTGACGGAAGTGTGTGCCCCCCAACATAATCGCATTGTCAAGACGGAGAGATGGCCGAGCAACAGCGAAAGAGGTGAAGATCAGACGAACAGAGAGTGAAAACAGTGCTACGATCAGGCAAGAGAGAAGAAGAGAAGAGCCGTGTTACATCAGCGAGGCTTTCCAACAGTGGAGACTGGGAAAGAAATTTGTTGGTGTGAACTTTGCTACGTTGGCAGGAGAGTTGCAGGAGTCGCTGTTCGAAAACTGACAACTTTTCCTGTGACATCGTTTGTTATCCTTGTATCGTGGTTTTTGTCCGTACAACGCATGGAAGGTTTCACCGCCATGAAGACCTTAAAACACAAGTTTGCAAGATAATTTGAAATTCTATACCAGGTAACATTATCTTCCTTGTTAGCTTAGCTACAAACCTACGCTCCTCTAGTTTTGTAAAAGCAATCTAAACAACTATCTTGCGCTAGTTTTTACTCTGCTGTGTCTTGAATGGTGTGTGTGTGTGTGTGTGTGACGTTTGTTTGATGAGGTTTTATATTAAAAGGTTCGCTTTGCTTCAGCTATGAGAGAGTATCCACTTCTGCGCCGTATAAGACCATCACTGTGTCATTGCCTCGGGAATGCGCGTCTGTAAATTCAGTCTGCGGAGATTCTGAAGCGACACAGGAAGGAGGGGTGTGTTTGTTCTGCTGTTCAAATATCAGCAGTTTTTCTCCACCTTTAAGGTAGCTGTGGGAAGTTTTCACATCAGGACATAACAGGTGGGAAAAATGCTGCTGTTTTGAAAGTACTCAATTAGCTGCTACTTCTTTTTTTTTTTGATGAAAGCAGTAGTAAAATTCCATATTGTTTTTTACACAGTCTATGAATTATGGTTTGTCTTGGTTTTGTTCTCTGAAACAAAACAGCTTGAAGTGCTGAATGTTAGGGCTTCCCTGTAGCACTCAAACACTGCACCACAATCAAGTGATTTCTTCTTTTTTTTTTACATTATTCTGTTTAGTGCATCTGTTTTAAAACCTGGACACTCCTCAGAAAATGGATTCCTTTTCTGTTTTTTGTTACATATTCTAATATCGTTGATGCTGGTTAGTCACCAGTTGTCCCACACATGACGATAGCACCTTCAGAGATTGCCATGTAGCTTGTTGACAAGCCAGCAATTTAAGCTTCTGTAGCCATTGGAAAAACATTGTGGATAAATGTATCAGGTCCAAAATGCCTTGATTTAGATTTTTTTTGCACACCACGTGTTTACAGTGGGTTGGCAAATAAAAGATTCCTACATGAGGGAAATTTATTTTTTGAAGAGGGCCTGTTCAGACCTGGTATCAACATCTGTCTCAGGTGATCCGATCACCAGTGGTCAGCTCTAAGTTCAGGTGTGAACCCACACATTGAGGACGCCTTTGAGATCCGATCTCTCGGACCACATTTACACACATTCCACACTCATTCCTTTGGCAGTGTGAACGTGAATGCGTTCTCATTGATTCACTCAGCCCCTCCATGCCTCACTTTCTCTTGCTGTCTCTTTCACAAACACATGGCTGAGCTATAAACAACAACGCATACCTGTTTATTTGCATATAGAGCAGGGAAGTGAGACCTGATCACAAGTGGTCACTGGAGACACACGTGGAGAGATCTTAAAGCCACATGTGAATTGACATCTTTAGAGCTCAACACTTGTAGTGCAATCACCTGAGACGCATGTAAATACTTCCATGTATAATATTTGTATGATAACTAACAGATTAGATGCCAGGAGACTTGACCTGACATTGAAATGTATATACTCATTTTGGTTATGCATATTTTACCATACAGAAAATATTAGACACTGTGTGTGTGTGTGTGTGTGTATGTGTGTGAATATGTTAACACAGACAGACAGCTTAGCGACACAACGCACAGATATACACACACACTTGTCACTGGATGATAAAAGCGGACAAGTGTGTTATGCCTTTGCATGTTTTGTAAGATATTTGTGTGTTTAGCCATATGTGTTGTTAGTGTCTGCATAATAGTGGCTAAGTGACTCTGTGTGTGTGTGTGTGTGTGTGTGTGTGTGTGTGTGTGTGTGTGTGTGCCTGTTGTATGCTTGTGAACAGACTTGAAAGTATGCTGTGTGTGTGAATTTCTGTGTGCATATGTACCCTGTAGGCTGTTTCTACTGTGTGTGCATGTTTGTGTGTGTGTGTGTGTGTGTGCACGGTTGTGTGTGTGTGTGTATGTGTGTGTGTTTTCAATAATTACCATGAGAACCCTCAAAGTGAAGATTTATCCGCATAGTGTGTGTGTGTGTGTTTGTGTGCGTGCGTGTGTGTTTGTGGATGTGTGTATTATCCAGGGAGTGCTCAGACTGAAGATCCAGCTGATGAAAGCTACCTGGAGCTTCATAAATGGAGCCGCTGTCCAACAGCGGAGCCTGTGTTGTGTGTGTGTGTGTGTGTGTGTGTGTGTGTGTGTGTGTGTGTATGTTTCTGAGCCTAAATCTTAGCTGAAACTCCAGTGCAAACAAAATGTTTTAGCTTCGTGCTTCGAGTTTCGTGCTGCAGCCCATGTGCCACACACCTACATGCTGTCACGCTTCTGTGTCGTGATTTGGCAAGAAATTCATTAGTTTTTATATCCGAGTTTAAAAACTGTAGGGAAGTTAGGCTATATGGATTAATTAAACTTAATTGTAGGCTATTGACAATAGTGTTAATTTGGAACTAAAAACATATCACTAGCTTGCTAGCTGTATCTGGGACATATTCTACTCAGCAAGACATTTAATTTAACAAAATATATTTGTATATTATAGAAATATATTTGGACATATTCCGAGCGGTTCCGGAAAAAAACAAAAAACAAAAGTTTAACCTCATAATGTTCAGGTCATCTGAGGCAGGCAGTTTATTTTGCTGGCTTCCATTAGGATCCCAGCAGTGTTAGACTGTAGCACAGGTGGCAAAATTATGGATAATTGGCATTAATTCCATCACACAGTTGTATTCAGTACATAGTAGAAATGAATGGAGGTCAATAAATTGTCCTGAATAGTTTGCAAAACTCGTGCGTGTGTGTGTGTGTGTGTAAGATCATTGAGTACTGATTGCATTAAAGCTAAATAAAGGTAGACATGTTGTTCCATGGTCGTTGAACAGTAGAAAGGTTTAATTTCTTCAAAGCTGCTGTAATCTTCTGCAGAAACAAGCTTCAACAATAAACAATAAAAATAAAAATAATCATTATTATTATTATTATTTATTTTGGGTTCGTAGCATGATCAATATACATTTTTTCCTCTTTTGTAATTAATAATTATGGTTGCACAATTAATCGAAATACAAACAAAAACGCAATATTTCCAAGTGCAATATCCAATCAATATCCAATATCCAAATCCCAGGAGCTGCAATTCTTCTGATAGCAGTTAAAAGTGTCACATTGCTGCGCATTGTTAGCATCATAAGTGTTGTGGCACTGCAGAGATGCCCCGGCCTACAAATCATATTCTCCAGATGTAAAGGAACATGTTGTTCTTTGGTCCAAGACCAACAAACCATTTTTTTTTTTTCGTTGAACATGAAATGAAAAAATCACAATTCCAATTGAAAATGCAATCACAATATCTGCCAAGATAGCCGCAATATGATTTTTTAAATGCCCTAATAATAATGAATACATTTTTAATTAATTTAAAGAAAATTCTAAAATCGTGTTTTCACTTTGTCATTACGGGTTATTGAGTCAAGATTGATGGGCGTGTGTGTCAGAATATTTTCTGAAGCCACAGTATAAAATGTTTAAATACCACAGCAGATTTTAAAAAAATATCTATATATCTACAATTCACTTTTATTTTTGATGCGCTGAATAATTACATTAACATAATAACAACCCATAAAATGTTATCTTAAAACACTTCTCGCATATATTCATATATTTTTTTAATATTATTTACAGAAAACTAATATTCCCACCAAATATTGGCAACAGTGGCAGGGAAAAGTCCCTTTTCACAGGTAGAAACCTCAAAGAGAACCCGGCGCATGGTGAGCGGCCATCTGCCTCGACCGGTTGGGTAGAGGGTGAGAGAGATCGAAGGGTAGAAGGAGGGGGAGAGAAAGTGAGAAAGCAGGAGGGAAGAGAATATAGCATAATGCAGGTTCCACATAAAGATGTATAATAATAATAGTAATAGGACACGTAGTGGAAATAATAATCATAATAACAATGAGACTGATGATAATAATAATCGCAGCAGTGGCTGTTGAGCACTGGTCACAGATCCAGACTCGACGGCTCCAGGGGCAGAGAGCGGCCGGAGGAGAGAGAGAACAGAGAATTAGTAACGTGTGTTGATGGTGGATGGATGTGTGCTGGAGGAGAGGGAGAGGAGGAGCGAGGGGCCCGGTGCAGCCGCCGAGGCCTCTGGCAGCTTAAAGAAGGGATGGTTCAGGCGAGCCTGAGCCATTCTTCTGCTGTTTACACTTAAACATTATTATAGCAGATAAGTGTCAAATCATTCATTCATTCACTTGCTCAGTTTGCACTTAACGTTATCCTCACTCGGGGATGCCGCTGTGCTGGGATTGCGAGGATTGGGAGATAAAGATGGTTAGTGGCTGCATAGTGAGGCTTTTGTGTAGCAGCCTACACAGTGAAAGCTTCACCTGTGTTCAGGGGCCATGTATGGACGATTCTAAGGGCCTGTGACTGACAGGGGTCCTGAAAAATATTAGATCATTAGGTAATTTTTTTTCAATATGAAATTATTAACCTACCTTCAGTAATATAGTATTTTATTTACAATGTACTAACAAAATGCTCTCTTTTTATTTACTTGTTTTTAGCAAAGAAGAAAAAAAAACAATCAGTGTTTGCTAGCAGTGAATTGCGTGTGATGAGTAAGTGAGGAGTGCTGTCTCTTATACACATCTAATATTAGATCATTAGGTAATTTTTTTTCAATATGAAATTATTAACCTACCTTCAGTAATATAGTATTTTATTTACAATGTACTAACAAAATGCTCTCTTTTTATTTACTTGTTTTTAGCAAAGAAGAAAAAAAAACAATCAGTGTTTGCTAGCAGTGAATTGCGTGTGATGAGTAAGTGAGGAGTGCAGGTGGAGCATTATGTCGTCTCGTAAAGACAAGTCTGGTTTCCAAAAACATGAAGAAAAGAAGGAGAAAGAGGAGAGAGAGGGGAAAGGCCGACAAAGGTCGCCCGACTTTTCTCAAAGAAAGGTGGGTTTAGTGCGTGAGTGGTGTGAATTAATACATGGCCACAGTGGAACAGGCTACTGTTGCTCCCCGAACATTAGTTCCCTCATATCTTCACAGAAAATTTGAGATGTTTACATTTCACTCCTCTTTTAGCCAACATTTAATCAATGCATCTAAACTTTTAGAAAACTGTTCATGCTAAATCAGCTGTCCCTGCTGCCGCCGGTGCCAGGTCCAACAGATGCACCTTCAGCAGCTTCAGGCTCAGCAGCTCTGTCCCCCCACCCCCCCCCTATTGAGCCAGCCCTGCTCCCCACTGAGGACGGTGAGCAGGCAGCACTGTGTTGAAAGACATGTGCAGGGCGTCAGTGGCTTTTTTTTTTTATTATTATGAAAAAAAGAAAAATTATTTAATACTTTTCAATGGCGAGAATTCAAACTATTTAATTATTCCCACATAACGATTATTACTTGAAACAAAAACGGCCTATAGCCTGTATTGGATGCTGGACAGTTGGAAGCATTGAGTGACTCAGTCTGTATTAAAGTGACAGCCAATTTTAAAATAATACTTCATTCACAATTCACAATACCTTGATACAGACTTGACATGTAAAGGTAGTGATACACAACTGAAGGTAATTTAGGTCGATATTTTGCAGGATTTGGTGCATGGTTAATTTAAATCAGCAAAATAGTAGGAACTGAAATGTATGTTATGATGCTATTAGAAATAGTATTATATTATAGAACATATTACCATATGTGACATGTATACTTTGCAGAACCAGAACACCACAGTGTTATATTTTCACAGCTCACCGTCTGTTATTAAGTATCAGTATTGGACTACAAGAGAGTTACAAGCCTGCAGACGTCCAGTTATCTGTGTGGTTGTGTGGTTACAGCAACTGCGCAGGGTTGGCATGAGTTGTGGTGGTGGGGCCCAATGTGATATCTTTTCGCTGGGCCTGAAATCCCTGGCGGCGCCCCTGCCCTGTGTTTGAAGAATGTAAAGATCTAAAAAGACACAATGTAAATAATAGCGTACACATTATGCTGCGTAGTGAGAGCAGAATATAGAGAAGAATTATGTCTGCCAACGGCTGGCGAGGAGAGAGAGCTGTGACGTCCCTCAGTATTTGATTTGAATACGTGCGCTATGCTTATTTATTTTACTGTTTTTATTTGGGTTTCATTGGTGGCACAGAGCTTGAGTCTAATTGTGAAGCCAACGACAAACTGGCATTGCTCATTTTCATAAAAACAAGAACCGAAATAAACAAAGTAAAGTTTTAGAAATCCGCTTTCCACTCACAGCTTCTTCACCCTGACAAGGAGACACACTTTGGGCGAGCAGTGAACTTGCCCTTTTAAAGAAGTCCTCCAGTTATTGTCAGCACCCAGCAAAGACTGACTGACATTTGCAATACAATGGCTCATTGTAAGTGAGAAATTATCTTGTACATAAAATGAGTTTCTGAATAAGGAAACCAAAGTGATGTGTCCGTGACATATGCACATATGACACAAAGGCATTTCAATTATGATACAATGAGTGGAAGGATAAAGTGCACACATCAATACAAACCCCCACTCAGAGATGCAGTGACAGTCTCACCTGATATCACAAAGATGAAAATGTTTGATATAACACACACTTCCTCTCACTGACACACACACACACACACAGGTAGTTACTCTCACTTTTGCCTTATCAGCAACACTTCACCTCACGTTTCATTCGTTCAATGTCACACTTCACTGAGTGTGTGTTTGTGTGTGTGTGTGTGTGTGTGTGTGTTTGTGATGATTTTTTTTTCTGATGATAATATGCTGTTTCACACCAGTGCAGAGGCGAAGTGAATCACATAGGAGAAATGCTAAAAATCTGAATTATTACCGTTCACATTCCACATTTTTGACATTGGCATTTTGTGCCGCAAGAGCAACAAAGATGGATATTTTTTAATCAAAAGTGGCAGTTTTATTAGATTTCGGAACAGTTCACGAAGCCTGGTGGTTTGATCCTGGTTGTGGTCAGTTCCGAAAAAAAAAAAAAAAATCAGGATGACGGTTAATTTGGAGCTTTTGTAGGAATGCTCTCTGCATGAAGTCAGGCTCCCAGACTTTTCAGAGAATTGGTTGTGCAGTAGGATGGCATTTTATGGACACGTTTAAACTGAACAAAATTGTTATCACAAACAAAACGTTAATACTTATTGTTACGGCCCGGAGAGAAGCTCGTTACCTAAAGAGGTCTAACATAATTACACAAGTCAAGAGTTACAAAAAGAAAAAAATATTTGTATTTTTACAGACAGACGACATATGACCATAAATCAAAAAAGGTTAAGTCAAGATAAAACCTAATTAACCCCAAAGCCTCCCCCAACTAACTAGAACAAAGGAAGGGAGGTCACCTCAGTCCAACACTTACAGGGCCGTCGGAACCGAACTCTTCCCTCTGCCGTAACCAAACACCCCCAAACTAAACCCTAACACCACAAATAGAGCCGCAACAACTGAACCACCAGAAAAGGGTAAAGGAAAAAACAACAAAAAGGTACATGTGGTCAGTCTGCTGCTGCTGCTGCTGCTGCTGTCAGGCCAGGAGGGAAAAAGAGAGAAAACTAGAGTGCCCCCCCCCCCCCCCCCCCCCCCCCACCTGGAGAGAGGAAAAAGAGACCATGTGTCAGTGACATTGGAAGATCACATGATCAGAAGGGGGGGGGAGCATGTAACAATAATAATTAATTATTAATCAGAGCATTTCCATATAATCACTCACATCCTGCAGGCAGAGGCACGTAGAAACAGATCAGTTCTCTCTCTCTCTGTCTGTCCATCACTTCCCCAGTCAGCTGGTCAGAGTGCGTGCATGTGTGTGTGTGTGTGTGCGTGTGAGTGTGTGTGCATCGACGTTGATCACTGAGATCAATGTCCATAGTCACAACCCTAACTGACCAGATACAGTATGGTCAGGTTATACGTTGAGATTCTGTCATTCAGCAGTGTGCTGGCATTGAAAATATGGACGGACAAATTGTATGAATTTATCTTTTTACTTTGACTATCCAAACTTTATTTTGTATCATTTAATATTGAGATTTTTAAAGCTCTTTGACTCTAAGTCTTATATCGGAATCATTAAAACTGTCTTTGACCTGGCTCACACAGTTCACAGAGTTAAAAACATGAGGTAATGGTTCAATCAGCTGCTTGACTTTCATTGTAAAGCCCCGATCAATATCAGCAGAAACAATTCCTTATATACACTGATTAGGCTCAGCTGATATCAAAAATGTACTGGTGCGATAAAGTCCAGACCAAATATTGTGTTATGAGGGGGTTATGATATAATTATATTACTGTAATTTATGTTTCAGATGTTTTTCATCTTTTTATATTTCAGGTGATGCTCAAAATTGTATTTCACACATGCTAATGTACAATGTACAATAAGCAAATGAGGGTTGGAAAACTCAAAAAAAAAAAAAAAAACATTATGAAAAATAGCTCATATGGCGGGAAATCACGATATTTGATATTATTGAATATCCGGCCAGAAGCTGAGACCGTTTTATTTTTTGTAAAGACTTTTTAAAATCTCACTAACAGTGACATGAACACACAACAATAGCGTTTGTTTTAATGTAACCATCCGTCCTGCAACACAATGTGTGTGTGTGTGTGTGTGTGTGTGTGTGTTATGAGTGCATTAAAGGATCATAGCCACCCTGCACTGAAAGTGTGGGTCTCTTGCTGGCCCACTGCTTATTTCCACACACACACACACACACACACGCACGCACACACACACACACACACACACACACACACACAGTGACATTAGTTTTATGTGCTTATGTTAAAAGCAGGCTCATTGGTGCTCAGCCAGGCGTAAAGACTAGTATGTGCACTGTAGTGTGTGTGTGTGTGTGTGTAAAATCTTCCACGCCACAGGCTCACACCATGTTCTCAGCCCAGTGACTCAAGAGCACAAGGGAACATGGGAAGTGATAGATAGCATGGAGCAACGGGAACATATATTTTCATGAGCAAATGCGAGTAGCAGAGAAACTTCCCTTACATCTTCAACATTTATCAGATTTGACCTCTGCTCTCAAATTTTTCTTTCACCCTTTGTCAGTCTCTTCTGTCATGTTCCCGCCTCTTTAATGTGAACCTGAGCCACACCATGGTGTTGCTTCTATCCTTGACTGTCGATCCTATTTCTATAAAAATAATTCTTCCTTTTGACTGTGAAGAAAATTCATCTTATACACAAAACATGATGTCAAAGCTCAGTGGATATTAAATACGTAAGATATCATAAATAATAATAAGAACATGAATAAATTGTCTTAATTATAAAACAATTTGTGAAATAACAAATTATTAAAACACAAGTGATTATTATGAAATATTATTTCGTCATTCATTTTCATATTAGCCACAATTTATCACAATTTTTTTTTCTTTTTTTTCAAAATGGCCTTTCACTTGTGTTTCTTGTATTTTCAAGTACTTCCCTGTTTGTGTCCTCTCACTATGTTTATGCAAATATTACCAAAATCAAAATTTGGCTAAGTGGAATTTCCAAATCACAAGAGCTGCAATAATTTTGATAAAGGTAAAATGTGTCAAAACAAACTATAAATGAATTGTTGTGGTGCTACAGAGATGCCCATACCTATAAATCATATTCTCCAGACGTAAAGGAGCATTATTGTTTCATACAATACTAAAAAAAGATCACATCATCCTCATCTTTATCATTTTTCAGTGAAAAAGAAATGAAAAAAACGATCATTTCAACTGAAATTATGACTCGTACTCGCACTGGCTGTCGTGTTCATTAACCTATTTAAATCAACAATCCAGCCAAGATAAAAAGCTTAAGCCTAACTCTAAGCATACATAGTATAAACTGTACTTACATGGTACTTACATTGTGGCCTAATAATTGAATAATCGCAGTCCTCTGTGCCATCATGTGGATCCCAGGCTTCTCAGCTGCTGCCAGCCCCCTCTGTGACCCTGCCCAGGCAGTCTGTCTGTGAGGGATCACAACCCTCTGTGTCATTAAGTGCTCCATGGTGGTCTCCCCCCCCCCCACCGGCCTCCTCCAGGTTGTCAGGGCAGTCTACTAGTCAGCAGGAGTTCATACTCTGTGTCGTAAGTTAAAACTGCTGGCTGTCCTCCCGTCCTCGTCGTGGCGTCGTCTACGTGTCGATCAGCAGGTGCTGCGCTCTCGGTTCGCGTCGCTCCTCTCACTCCGCCCACCTGCGCACAATGTGTGCACCAAACTATCACACGGACCAAACCAACAGCTCCTCCGACCTGAACGACCACACGGGTCGTTCGTTTCAACCCTCTGACACGACCCATAAAGGAGTGTCTTATGAAATAGCGCCCCTATGGCGGCATGTTTACCCGACCTTGGTCGCCATTGTTACTATAATAACGGTCATGGCTTGGTTAGGTTTAGGATTAAAATAAGTACTTTCTCAACATTAGACAATCTTTGTTGTCATGGTTACAATAATAACAACGTGGTTAACTTTGTTGAGCGGCCATGAAGAAATAGCACAAACTGCTAGTTTCACTTGGGACTCTTTTCTTTTGCTCCCGTCACAATTACTACGACCACTAGATGTCGCCTAGCAACAAAACCTAACTATGGGCCATAATAACCTGCTGCACAGACGACCTGTGGGCTGTGTTTTCCCAGTCTGCCAAACAGAAACTATGGTCAGAGTGCTGCATGTGCTGGTCCTCCATGAGAACAGGGCCCCTGTCACTGAGGACAGATATTATAGCTTTTGTAATTGTCTAAGCAGAAACTCAAAATAGTGCAATTTTTTTTTTTATGGTTAAATTTGCAGCCGTGAAGTACACAGGCAAGGGGCAGTTAAAATCTGGTATGAAGTGTTATTAAGACATTCATTTCCTTTTTGACTTCATTGTGTAGTGGGGTGGATTCATCAGAATAACTCAAGATGCTTATGAAGGGACATAAGGGACATACTTTGAAATATATCAAATGTACATGTGTGGATCAGTTGTAAAAGAATTTGTAAATACTGTTGTTCACAAACCCCTCACTGTCATTGTCACCGTTATTTACAGATCAAATGTTTGTCTGTACCTGAACTATTTACATGGGCTTTGCACCAGTGAGTTTATTGTCTGAGGTATTTCTTTGAGCTGTTGTACAACACGCACACGGGGTTTTGTCTGTAACATAAAGCTGCATGGTGAAATTCTGATTATGTCAAGTCATGGACTGCGTGACGCACCTCCTCAGATTGCATCAAATGCAAACAGCATGATGTGCAGCCTAATAGTATTTTTATTGCTTTACCAAGTGGTGGTGACATGAACGGGTCTTACTGAAAAAATGAACAACCTCTCTGTGGATGATGTAGATGGCAGTTTAATGTTATTCCTTAAAGCAGTAAAACAATACATAAATACAAGGTACCATGGTGTGGAGAAATGCCGTGTGGAGCAGGACACACAGCAGCACATGTTCTTCCTTGCCCCAGAGGACTTTTTTTTTTTATTGACAAGACAGGTAGAGAGGGAGGGAAAGGAGGTCTGGGTTAGGGGAGCCAGCTGATGCACAGGGGCTCCAAGGTGTCGGGCGAACGAGGGAGAGAAGCAAGAGGTCCCCAGGGACCCGCAGCCCGGCTATGAAGTCAGCAGGTCTCTCCGAGAGGAGAGGATAAAGGAGGGGAGTGGTGGGCCTCTGGTGGTCTGTTGAGGAGAGGGTCCTCTCCACCTACAAAAATGAGTTTACATGAAAAGGAACTGAAACATCTATCAGTTTGACTTACAGCCTTGCATTTTAAGGCATCAGTCGACACCTGTCACCTGTCTGTCACATGGAATGAATATGCTTATGTTTCTACACATACATCGGTCCTCACCAGCTCTGAGAGACACCTGTAAATATTCAAACCTCTGCATTTCTCCTATTTTTATTTTCACTTTTACAAGCACACTCTTCACATACAGCGAACCTGAGTTACCTAATTGTAATGTAATTACAAATTCCGTCCATTTTATTACCACAATTTTATTTGCTGCTGAGGCAAGGCCGGAGATGAATCAAGCCAATTCATTTGAAAAATAGAAATGTTTGACTAATTGAGCTGTGATGAAAATTTTTACCTTCATTACAGTGATTTTCACATTGTTGGGATCACAGTGAGATGTCTGAAGACCTCTCTGCTGCTGAGCTTCTTGAGACTGTGAGTCGTCTTTTCTTTCAGTATTTGGGTGTCTGTAAATGTCATCTCCCCTACACCTTTAGCACTCATGCAGCCCCACATCAGCACACCCCGCCTCCCTGTTTCATGGCTGGCACTCTGCCCAAACTCTGACCAAGTAATGTGCTGCCAATATTCTATTCAATAATCTTGCAATTTTGTGAGGACTGGTTTTCTGCTTAGAAGTTATCCGTAGAATATCCTTTTCACTGTCTGATCGGTCACCCGTGAGAAACCCATTTTAACAGATAATTCTTTTTCCATGTCAAAAGTAAATTTAAGGTTGGATAAATAGTGAATTGTATGTGCCGTCAATTTTGGAGAACAGCGACTTTAGCCTTCTGTCGTTGGTAGTTCAGGCAGTTCACCATGTGCAGCCATGATATGCATTAGACACAACCCAGGCCCAAACTGAAGAAGCTGTGGAGCTCACAGGTTCATTCATGAAAGTGTGTGTGCAATCAGCCTCCATTGAAAATCACAGGTGTAATCACAAGTGTAGTTTATCTAACCTGTTTTTATATATATAATATATAATACCTGTTTACATAAGATTAAATGATACAATGATGACACGATGATACAGTTTTGAATTGTGTACTGTATACACTACTGGTTACATTTTTAGAACGGCCCCATGTTTCCAGTTTTTTATTGAAATTTAAACAGTTCAAGTCCAGTGGATAACCTTAAATGGTACAACTGTGAGCATTGAACTGCAAAAAATTAAAAAACCAAAGCAAAAAAAACAAACAACTTTCATTTAGTTTCATAGAAAATAGTCTTTTTCAGGGCTAAAGAAATTGTTCATTTCCATCTTTCCTGCAGTAATGGAAGTAAATTATGAATGCAAATATTTCCTACACACCGGTGACTCTCAAAACTTCTGTCCTTACCAAGGCAGTGATGGAACAAACTGTACCTTCACCCTCTGAGACATTATCTGCAGGAAGTAGGACTGTATACTGCTGTAATAATGATGAGAAAAAGACAGTAACAAGGGAAGACAGACTGTTCAGGGCTTCATCCAACAGCAACATAATGAGCCACAGCATTAGAAGAACAGACCTAGACAGCGACTTCACATGATTAAGACCGGCACCTATAACCGACGTGTTGAGGGGATTTCCCCTGCTGTGATTTAGGTTTCAGCACCTCGTCTGATCAGTGTTTTCACCTCTTTCCTACATAAGTCCAAACTCTGTTAGTGTGTTCTGGTTGCTGAAGCTAAAAAGTGAAATGCACTTTCTTGTGTGAGTATCAGAGTCCTTTGCTGCGCCGTCAGAGAAGCGTGAACGTGGCTTGAGCGTGAGCGGCTGCTCGTCATTCACCGCCATTGTCTAAGGTCACATTCATGGGAACGTCTGCAACAGTGTTAGGATGAACTTTCTGATTGTGGAAAGAAGGAGTGAGTTCAGCTGCTGATTGAGTCAAAAATTGAGATTACATTTAGTTCAAAGAGAAGATTAAATTATGTCTTGTTTTTAAAATCTCCAACTGTTTATTTATTCTGTGCTTTAATTTCAGAAAAACTGAGACATTGAATCAAGTAAAGGTTAACATGCTCTAAAACTGGTGCTGTATCTGTGATGTAATTGATCGAGATTGTCCTCCTGTAAAAAAAAACAGCCCATAGTCCGTCTGTGCAGCAGGTTATTATGACCTATAGTTAGGTTTTGTTGCTAGGCGACATCTAGTGGTTGTAGTAATTATGACAGTAGCAAAGGGGAAAGTGCGGTGACGTAATATAAAGAGAGACAAAGTCCACGTCAGGAGGAGGATGTGGTGGATGGATGAATATGACACAGGAGAGCGGTGTTTGATTCCCATGTCAAACTAGCTGTTTATCTTGTTTCTTAATGACCGTTCTGCAAAGTTTACCACGTTGTTATTATTGTAGCCATGGCAACATAGATTGTCTAATGTTGAGGAAGTACTTATTTTAACCCAAATCACAATGTTTTCATAAACATAACCAAGCCATGAGCGTTATTACAGTAATCAAAGGTAGGGATGCCGCTCTCAGTACAGTCTACGTGTTTATAATGGTAACCATGACAACTATGGTCTGGTGCACCTGGCGAAGGGGCACTATTTGAGTAGACGCTCCTATGGGGTGGTATCAGAGGGTTGACTGTTGGAGGTTGGAGGACTAGATTAGACCAGATATTAATCAAGGATCCCAGTTTCACCCTGATATCTCTGGTTTCCATATGGAGCTGCGGTGAGCGGAGGGTAACAAAAGAAATCACAAATTTTAGAAACTAAATTTACTTTACTACTCTGTATTCTACTCATGGAGCTTACTAACATGAAATTACTGATGTTAGTCATCTTTGTGAAGACACTGCAGCTGCACTGCCGAAAGCACGACTTGTTTCCGAGGACAGTAATGAGTCTGTGTGGATTCCACAGATGGACACAGTTCTCACACTGCCGACATCTCACCTCTGCTGTGAATTTTTGGGTCACAGTATTCTGTTTAATGTAGTTCTGTGGTTTAGCAGTGAGATTGTACAGAGCTACCGGTGCAGGCTCGAGTCCCCGCGAACGTGACAGGAGCCTCGTATAAAACACAGGTTGCTTTAGTAGAGCACATCGTGTGAGAGGTGTGCAGTTCTCTCCCACGTATCTTATGCTTTATCCCAAAGACATGAATCTTTTTAAACCTGTCACATTCCAGCTCCCTCTGTAGTAAACAGGTATATTTTTCTTTAAGATGAACATTGACAGTGCAGATGAAACATGGTGATGGTTAAACATTGAGCTGCAACAAGCGTGGAATGTGTTTACCGACTCATTTTGTTCAGACCGATATAAGATATGGCAGCAGAGTTAAAGTTATAATCTGTTTTTATAAACTTTTCCACATTGAAATGTCTAAAAACAACTAAACCTGTGTTCTATATATAGTTCAGTTGTGTTCTTACATTATCCCAAAAATATTCCCATCAGTTCTCAAACCAGAGGAATCTCACCTGCCGATGACATCATATCCTCTATGTGCATGTGTCAGTGTAGTATTTGTCTGACAGAAGCTCAACATTGACATTTAGATAATCATTTCTTTCTAGATAATCATACATCTCCTTAGTGTCAATTGTGTCCGAGAAACTAAACTAAAATCTGCTGCTGCAGACTGATTTTGAATAAAAAAATGTAAATATTTTTTTAAGCTCAAAAGCTGAGCCTTAGTCATTTTTATTTTTGTTGTTGATGTATGAAGGAAATCACATATAATCATTACCTTTAATGCAGTGACAGTGATTCTGTTTGTGTAGAGGGCTATTTAACACTACTTGGCATTGGTTTTATGATTTGGTTTGTTTTGGTATTTGTAAAACACAATACTACACGTGACTACAGGCAGCAGTATCTGTCAGCATCCATAATGAGTATATGTTTTGTTTGCAGGGATCCATACAAGATTTTTGAGATAATTTCTTCTTGTATTTCTGGTAGGCCCAGTCTTCTTATACATAAGCAGGTTGAGAAAAGAAAAGAAAAAACAAAAAGAAGTATTTGTGAAGAGTGCTTATGCCTTAAAAATTTAAATAGAGATACAGTGCAAGCTTTTGACGATATGTGTTTGTACTTAATTTATTCTTTTATCTTTTTTTTTTTTTTTGCGAATTCTTAGCCGGTCAAGCTGCGTTTTCATTTTAATTATTTCTGTCAGTGTTTAATTCTCCACCTGTATCGTTTGTATTGGTATTATTTTTTTAACATTGTCTCTTGTTAAATTAAGTATTTTTCTTTTGTATGTGGTGCAGATTGTTTTCAGATTTTCTTTCATCAGATTAATCACTTCTGGCATTAGCAGTCTTAAAATGTCTTAGTAGTGGAATACTCTTTTCAGCTGGGAATGTGTGTGTTTGGCAGAAACTGTTTTCCTATAAAATGCTGAATTAATGTCTAGTTAACATCAAATACCTGTGACTCCTGCAGAGTCATTTGACCTGGGACTGAATGCTGATTGAGCCCTTTCACATTAATGACAAAAACCTGCTGTTAGTGGGTGTTTTTGTCCAGTGTGAAAAGGGGCTTAAGACACAATTGTTACAACAAAAGAGGAAGATAAAATCCTCTTCTTTATTTCTTCTGCATCTCTTAAGCAATTTCCTCAAAGGTCTTTTTTATTTGATGATTTGATATCTATAATCAGCCGATCAGAAGACCGGCTCTGAACCTCTCAGAGTGTAATAAAGATAAACACTCAGAGAAACCAAATCCTGGGACGTTGGGTCGTGGACCCAGGTGGACGGGACTTTAGGCGTTGCTGAGAGTGGTGACTGCTTTTTTGTGACATCACAAAGTTCCAGAAGTCCTGACGGCTGGTTTTAAGGCTCAGTTTCTGAATACAGGCTGTGTGCATTTCTCTGTGGACTGAGCGCTTTGATACTTTCACTTTGTTAATATAGGACACTTGGACATCTACCCTTATATTATATGGGACTTTTAAAATTCCCCTCCACACGTTTTAAAGTAGGCCTATGTAAAGATACTCTGCTATGATTAATATTTTGTTTAACAATACTTTGTTTTCCCACATGAAATGTAAAAAAACTGAAAGAAAAGCAGCTGGAAACACATCTATGCTGATTTCCTCATTGAAAAATTCTGCACCAATAATGTAGTACAGTATGTACTGAGTGCTCATGGGTAAGAACATCAACATGTTGCCAGGCATTGTTGTTGCTGTGATGTCATTGCAAGACAGTCTCTGGATTTTTACAGAAAAAAACAGTGGTCATATTTAACTTGAATTTTGTAGGTCCACATTCTTATACTAGCAGTAACTTAGAATTGTTGTGTGCATAGTTTGGAGCATTAATGCTAAAAGGTCTATGAAATATGAATGTGTTACTTAAAGCTATTATGAAAGTACACAGATATGCACACTGACTATGAGTCCAGGTCCAAGCTGCCACGTGTTCATTTCAATGACAGCCTTGATAGCTTCACCACCTGGTCCAGTGGTAGCAGAATTGGCCCATAAGGATGTGATATCTGAGCACAGATTCCTTTGATGTGACGTAAAAAGATTAGTGTTGATTTATTTACAAGTTCTTAATGAGGCTTTTATGCTACTCGTGAAATTATGTACAGTAGTGAGTCTTTCAGGAGCAGAATCAGTTTCAGGGAAAGCCATCTTTTAAAAAAGTCTCTCAGTGTTTCTCCCAGAATTCAAATCTTTGTGATGGAAACTGACGTGTGTTACAGGTGTTATTATGAAATGACTGCACTGCAAATATTTTAATTGCCAAGTATTGCCAAGTACAGCTCCATAGCTTCATGATGTGTCAAACAAATAAGAACCGACTCAGGTCGGCTTGGTGAGGGTCAAGTACATATTATGATTAGCCAGTGACCCCAGACCCGGCACACGCACATAGCACGATCTCATGTGCACCCTAAATGACAGGCACACTCAGAGGGCCAGTAAAGAGACACACAAGGGCGGTAAAAACTTTATGGATTTTTTAACAGTCCACCGGCCCACTGATGTGGCGAGAGTTCTCTCTGTGCTCCCAATGACCAGTCAGTGACGGACGGGTCTGTTGTCAATGTGTTTGTGAGAGAGAGAGAGACACGGGGAGAGAGAGGGAGAGAGGCAAGGAGAGGCTGAGCACAGCGCTACAATGAAGTAAGATTTTACCTATTTGAAACATAAAAAAGAAATAAATAGATGGATAGAAAATCAATATGTAGCAGTCAGGTCGCTACAAATGAATCAATGTATGGGAAATGCTGCCAGTAATAGCTATATAAAACTCACTTCATTTGAATTCAACAGGTCACTGATTCACAGCAATGCGACTCGCTGACTAAAACACACAAACAGCACCTAGCAAACTCAATAAGTGATACTTGCTGACATTAAGTGTCAATAAGGGATAAATCCGAAAAACATTTTTAAAAAAATCATAGAAAACTATAAAAGTCAAGCTGAAACTATTCAGATTACATATTCATAAATATTTAACCATACCAACATTGTTGTAGGCTAGGCCTAAGTTAGACCACAACTGAAATGTATAGAATTATAATGAAAATAAATTCTGGATCAGGCTCAGTATTAAAGACATTATCAAACAATGTGTTTTGCAAGTAGCTCTGCTGCCATTAGAGTGAGCGCCACCTTGTGTCTTGTTACTCTAACATGATGAAAATCAACATCTGTTAAACATGTCACTCTGCAGTTTATCCATGACACCTGTTTGTTTTCCTAACACAACTTTGCTTCATGTCACTTAGTGTCATATTTATGTCGAATTTAACCTAGGTCTGACTGTAGACTGGAGCGCTTTGTTTTCAGTTTGTTATTCACTTTTTGAAAGCAAGAAAAATATCTCTGTGATTAAACTATTTGAGTGAATGATGAGTACAAAACAATGCACTGTTAGTTCCAGAAAGGTCAGTCTCTCTGAACAATTCTGTTCATTAAAAGAGACAAATGTAGTGGAGACAGTTGCATCATTAGTCCTGTTGAGCAGTCTACTTCTGTGTGTATTTTTGTGTGTGACTTATCTTCAGATCCTCTATCTGTCTCTCTGTTTCACTCTGTCTGTTATGATGTGCTGATTTATAATGTGTTCTGGCGGTGGTGCAAAGATTGGAAATGTGTAAAAATTTGACTAGGTGTTAGCACAAACAAATATGAGAGTGTGACACTTACAAATAGACACAGGAAACTGCAACGTATCAATGAACAAGGCAGAGACACAAAGACATGCAATTAGTGGCCATTTTACGGACTGGGCTGACGAGTCATGTTTGCCATGGGTCAAATAGTCAGAACACGGATTCACAGCAGTGACTCGCTGTTGTGAATCTGTGAGGACACAACTACAACTGAGCGTGTCTGCTCATTATTAAACACTTAATATTTGTGCGCAGGCTTGCTGATTGTGTCACTGCAGTTGACTGTGTGTCAGCTGAGTGTGACTCACATTTATCTGCTCCCATTTTCGGCTGGACCGCAACAGCGAGATCCAGCCCTATAGTCGTGACTGACTGACTGACTGACTGACTGACTGATGATAGTTCCACCACTGGTCGGCGGAGTGCTGAACCGCAGTCTACCGAGCAGCTCTGGTTTCGTGGCTGCTCGGGAATTGTAGGGAAGAGGAGGAGCACTTCCAATACACTGAGCCTCACCTCCATTGCAGCAAATAAACAGCTTTCATTACATGTATCATTATTACTAAAGGAGGCAGAGAAAGAACTAAACATAAGACACACCGAGCAGAGAGAGCAGGAGAGAAGGAGGGAGAGAGAGAAGTCATCGGTAACGAGGCTTCGTACTAACGACTATGACCAACTCTACGTATCAAACAGAGGAAGGAAAAGTCTGAAAAATAACTGTAAAAATAAGACAGATCATGTGTCTCTTCTAACTTTCTCTCTGATAATTTTACAGTCTTTGTCTTTAGTTCTTGTGTTTGATGATTTTGTTAGACAACGTCATGTCAGTTGTGAAATTAGGATTTGACCAGAGGCGGGTCCAGACATGTATCAGGTTTTGACCTAGTCTTGTTAATTTCGTAGTGTCCTCAACCTCAGATTAAGTACCAACCCATTTCATTCTCTGTGGAGTTTTATTTTCTTGCCTGTTCACTCTCTTCTCCTCTGGTTCTTTATCCCTATTTGCTTTGATAGTGAAATCCCCTCCACTCGTCTCACCTAAGAAATACTGTAAATGGGAGTTACAGTTGATGACAGAAAAATTGAGATCACACCAGACACAAAATTGAGATGCCTGTTGAACTGCGAAAAAAATCACCCTGCGTTTTTTTGTAATGTGCTACTTTGTGTCCTTATTTCCCCTTCCAATGTTCCTCATGTTTAAATTATACTTGACAAATGGGACATTACAGAAGCTCCAGACAAGAAAATCTTTGTGGGTGTTTGACCAAACAAGCACAGACCTGACAACTTGATGACGCAAACCATCAGTTAAAGATTATATGCAATTAAAGTGATAAATCTCTTCCTAGCATATACTCACAATAGGTTAGAACTTATTTTTCCTACAGATCGTGGGTGTTTTAAGTAAGTGCTGCAACTGGCTCTGGGAGAAAGCTTTTGACCACTTGCTTTGTACATGCAGAAGAAAACAGTGGGAACTGTCCTAAAATCCATAGCAACCTGAACATCCCTATGCTGTAAAATAAAGCTTAGTGAGTTGGAGTTGGATTTTGTTTGTGTGCCCAGTTTATTAATGATATCATTGGAAACTGACGCTTTCACAAATCTTTATAGACTTTTATGTGATTTCTTTTTATCGTCTTTTTTAATTGTCTTTTTATCTTTTTATCGTCTCCATATCACCCTTTTATTACTTTTACTGTGTTTATGTGTGTGTTTTTATAAGTGATCTTCTGCCTCTAATAGTCTTTACCTATATTGAAATATATTGTTTGTCCTCCTTCAGTAACTCTACCTTTTTTCTGTCCTGCTTTTGACTTTCACTGCTTTGATTTGTTTGTCAAAGCACTTTGTGAATTGTGTTTTTAAAGGTGCTATATAAATAAAATTATTATTAGTGCCACGGGTGCTCAGCTCCGAGTCACTCCTCGACAGCTAGAATAGAGGAGCGCCTCGGGGCGGATGTCATCGCTACAGTGACACAGAGAAGATTTTCTACCCTAACCCTAACCCGGCAGCAGTCCCCGTGGCACTCAAAATATCCCTGGAATTTTCTAGTTATTATTATTATTATTAATACACCCAGCCCCTAGCCTGCTCCGAATGAATGGCTGCACTGGGCTTACATACTGGGACCAGTAAGATCCCGACTCCTTTAGTATTTCTTACTAACGTGCTTGTTTTTTTGTTGTTTTTTTTTAGCACTGTGTGCTGCTGTCCAGTCCTGAACGACACTGATGCTTCAATGTAAGGCTCCCTTCTGCATCACACCTGCCCGCACAGGTAATGATGTATGACAGCACACACACACACACACACACACACACAGTTGCATAAACATAAATACTATGTGTGCTGCAAGGGCTGGAAAAGAGCTACAGGTGCCAAATAGGCCAGTGTGCTCATGTGTGTTTGTGTATGCTTGTGTGTGTGTGTGTGTGTGTGTGTGTGTGTGTGTGTGTGTGTGTGTGCGCTCACAGCCCACTCGGTCCAGAGGACAACTGGCTGAGTTTAGGTCTTTAAACGGTACTGGCTCTGATTCGTTGTACAGGGACTTGGTGGAACTCCCAGGAAGTAGCGTTTTAAGCCATAAACAGCCAACACACAGAGCTGGAGCACATTATTCAATTTTCATTTCATTCATGCTTTACTCTGTCGGCCGGCTAAAAGCTGCAGCTTATCACCACTGTTCTGGACTCACAAAGCTGGGAAAAGAAACGAGGGAGGAGGATGTCTGAAACATTTGATAAACCCATTTTTTTCCTGTCTGTTATGTTTCCATGTATTTCAGTGCAGTGTTGTAGAAATTATTACTGAATGTGTGCGGAGGTGTGTGTGTGTGTGTGTGTGTGTGTGTATGTATAATATAAATCTGGCAAACTGGCTCATGTAGGCCTATACATGTTTGGCAGTTGCATGCATTAAACAAAGCTAAATCCAAATGACTGTGTCTTTATAGTAAATCCTTACTGACGTACATGTGGACATGCTCTTCTGAAGTAACCGTTAACAGAACGAGGAGATTACACTCGCGTGGTCAGTGTCTTGTTTCTGCTGGTGATTGTTTGCTTGGTGATGATAACTGACAATCTCTCAATATTCTCATCTGTATTGTTATTGCATCTGCTTGTGTGGGTAGTCCTGACCTACATATATCATTTACTGTTTGTAGATAGTGATGATAAAGACAGAAATAGTCAGCAAAGATTTAGCAGCAATGTTATAACAGTGACAAAGCCACGAACAAAGATACAACATCATCCAATAATCAATATTTTTTCCAATGACAACATTTTCCTCCTTATTTTATTTTGTGTTTTTGTGT
The DNA here is from genome assembly GCF_002814215.2 of Seriola lalandi dorsalis. Taxonomy (NCBI): domain Eukaryota; kingdom Metazoa; phylum Chordata; class Actinopteri; order Carangiformes; family Carangidae; genus Seriola; species Seriola lalandi. The sequence goes on along the minus strand of NW_019525549.1, from coordinate 564,382 downwards.
ATGTTGTGTTTGAATGAGGATTTAGAAACATATGAAAACATATTCAAACACCGGAGGCAGCTGTAGCGAGTCGCCGTGATCGATGAACGAAATTTGAAATCGTCACATCGTTTCCCGTGTATTGATTTATTTGCGGGAACATCAACATTCACTGCCACAGATTATCATTTACGGTCGTGCTGCTTCTCCTGCTCTGCTCTCCTCTGTGCTCTGCCTGGGGGAAGTGTGCGCGCACACACACACACACACACACACACACACACACACACACACACACACAGAGCAAATAGCAGAGCCAGGTGAACTGTACTTTATGTCGCTGTGAGTGCATTAAAAAATAAAAGGGCAGTAAGAACTTTATCAAACATCCTGTTCAACAAGCAACTACAAATGTTTTGTTTTCAGATGTTTTACATGTTTTACACAGTCACAGCGCCGGTTAAGCTAAAGGCTAAAGGCTAATTGGTAGGAAAAAGCTAAAACGAAAGATGTGTGTATGTGGTCTAACTGATGATCTTAGTTTGCCATGAACTGTAAAATGTTGCAGATTGCTGTAAACTGGGCCACAGGCTGAGACCCCCCCCCCCTTCCCCTTTTGTTGTGAACTTTACTGTTGCTGCTCTACAAACAGTGTTTAGTTGTATTTAAATATAAATCACAACTAATCCTGTTTTGAACATAATAAAGAAAATAAAAAACACAGTTCTTCAGTCATGAAGAGCAACTAGTAACAGTCAGAGCCGGACTGAAGGGCCTGGATAAGATAAATATAAAATATCTACAGCTGGTTAGTGGTTTCATGCCTGAACAACCCTTCAATAAGTTTAACCAGCATTGTTTTGTGATCATTATTTCTTATGGCGCTCAGTGAGATCAGACGCACAGATGTGGATTGTTTCATTTTTACATGACGTCTATTCATTAGTATGGAGACATTTTTAATATCATCCTTCTTTTTCATTTTATTAGTGTCTAGGGCTTACTCTACGTCAGATGTTTTTTGGGTGGAAAATGAATTGTTTAGAATAATTGATTAACCGGTAAAATTGCAGATGGATTAATCAATAGAAAAAAAGTCGCTAGGCCTTTTTTCTCTCAACTGAAAAAATTCAAGCAAATTCCTCGTTATCTTCCTCTCTCTCTTTTTCTCTCTGCTGTTGTCTACCTACTCGTCCTTCTCTCAACCCCCCTTCTCCACACACACACGCACGCACGCACGCGCGCGCGCACACACACACACACACACACACACACTTTTTCTTGTTCTTTTTCAGACAGCTCTTTGGGTTATAATAACCACCATGATATATGATGTTGTCTGACCAAACACTAAAAAGTCCCACAGTGATTTAAACAGAACAGTGTGCTCACAAACACACACACACACACACACACACACACACACACACACACAAACACACACACAATAATGCCCACATTGACAGGTTTTCTGTTGTCTAAGTGTGTTGGCATTTTACGCTATGTTAACACATATGCATGCGGACTCGAGCTCATGGTGTAACCACACATGATCTTACATACACACAGGCATCGTGTTCTTACTGGGGACGTTGTTATGCATTTGTGGTTTTACATTAAAAAAAAGTTTGTTTGTTTTTTTCTGACAACTGACAGAAAGTTTTTCTATCTTAGACAATGAGAAGTCATGTACTGTACGTTACAGCTATCTCCTGATTTGGTTCAATTTGATTCATAAAGTAGAGAACTGATTCCCTTTGAATCTTGATGAGTCAGTTATATCAAATAAATATCAATGTTGCATCTCAGAATTCATCTTGGGAACCTAAATTTCTTATACATCCAAGTCAGCAACACTGTTCCTTGAACATAAAATAGTGTAAAGTCCACATTATAGGCTGAATTTCACAGTATAAAACTGTAGACCAGAGATTCTTATTCTTACAAAATGCAAAATGATTAAAACATAACATTTTACATACAGCTACACATGGACTGTGAGCAGCGATGCAGACATTCATGTTAATGATCACTTTGAGCACATCCAGGACAGAATCTGCTCACCAGTTCCTCTGCGCTGTTTGTGCTGAGAGGACATCAGCCTGATATCTGCAGACAGCGGGTGGTTAGCTGGTGTTAGCCGCCCAGCAGGGACAGACTGAATAAAGTAGCATTCACACACTGTTCACTCCACGTCCACGGCCTCACATCTCCATAGCCAGAGATAATATCTCCTCTACAAACACTGTCCAGGCCCAGAGGCAGCAAAACAGGCCCCAAACCATGACGCCCCCTCCACTGTACTTCAGCTGTGGATGATGTGTTCATGTTGGCATACAGTGAATGTTTTACATCATACGGAGCCTTGCAGGTTTTTACAGTTCAACTTTAGTTTCATCAGTCCACAAAACATTTTCCCAGTAGCATTGTCTAGCGTGGAGCCGCTGTTTGGCGAAATTGAAGCAGCGCGGCGTGTTGTCCTGCCATGGATACCGTGCACCGTGTCGGCCAAGCCCCACTGATTTTTTTTATCCGATAGCCGTTTCCTCATTCAGGATTCTACATTGATTCATCATGTCATATTTTGAAACTGCAAATAAAAGAAAAAAGGTTTGAAAGGTTGAAACTCTGTTTGACATTTAATAAAAAAAAGGTTTTGTATGATTGAAACAAGGTTTTTAAGGCTCACGTAATGTTTGGCTTGGCTGAAAACAAATTTCAAATCTCTGCAAACATTGTTTTGTGTTTGAGTTTTCCTGTTTCACAATTGCTGCACTCTTCGCTCAAGTGTCTTAATAAAGGGTCTCAGTACTCGCGTTTATGTGATATTTCCCTTTTTTCTTTTTACTAAATTTCTTAACATTTGTACAATTTTTTCACTTTGTCATCATGGGACATTAAGTGTAGATTGAATTTAAGGGATTTTAGCACGAGACTGCAACATAGCAAAATGTGAAAAAGGTGAGGGGGTCTGGAGACTTTCTGAATGCACAGTGTAGGGCAACACCATGCACAGGCAATATATTCATGTTTGTCACAAATCTCAAAAGTATGCACATATAAAAAAAAAAAAACAGACAATGAAAAAGAACCATGAACAGATGCAGGATGATCTTTTCTCAACAAAATTATTGATTTGTAAAAAAATTAAATCAGGGATTTGTGAAAAATGCTGTTATTTTATAAATGTCCACTGTAATTTTTTACCAACCGATCAATCAATACTTATCATTGTTGTGGTATATATTTAAAATGTATAGTCTGCATTTTATGTTTGTTGTGTTACTCTGTGATCCATTCATACAGTGTCATGGCTCAATTGTGACACAGAGTAATGGATCAGTGTGAAAATAGATAATAAGAAGCAATTGAGGACCAATGAAATAAATCATAAAATAAATAAATAAGTAAAATACGAAACAGAAAACCAAACTAATCCAAATGACTAAAACCAAATGTTTGGGTGTACCTGCATGATAATCAAATATCTTTTTAAAAAAAGGGGGTATGAGGAAAAGAAGACAAAAAAAAAAGATATTATACAATTTACTACTGTATACTATTACCAAGGTTAAGTTCCTAAAGTTTTGCAAAACGTTTTTCCCACTCACCCTGTATATGAGCACCCTGCCACCAGAAAATGATTCTTCTTTATTTTATTTTGTTAATGTTGGGTTCTAAACGCTGCAGGAAAGCCGTTACTAGAAAGTGGTTAAAACCAGAAAAACCTACAGTGGATGACTGGATTGACATTTATGAAATCTTTAGGATGGAAAGAATGACTTTTTATATTAGATAATAATACTAATACTAATACTACTTCTAATAATAATAATAACAATAATCATACAATAAATGACATGACAACATGTTAAAACCATTGATGGTTAAAGGCTGAGGTGAAAAGAGAAGTTTTGAGCTTTCTTTAAAAATACAATTATAGCAGGAAAGGTGAATAATGTACATCACACCTGTGCATCCATCATATGTGTAATTAACCATCCATTTCTATACTCCAATACTGTTTCACTGTGTGTGTGTGTGTGTGTGTGTGTGTATACGTGTCAGAACCCCCTCTGGTGCTTATTTGCCATCTCTATGACAGAGCATACAGCTGCATCTCAAGACAAACTAGGCCAACAGCAGCTTCTCTGTGGAGAAGAAGCTTTACCGAAGTTTTACCGAAGGGACAAAAAGGTTGTATGTATTTACATTTCCTCTCTGTCTCTGATGAGCCCTGAATATCGGTGAAGTATCTGATGAAGGAGGGAGATGATGACTTGAGAAGTCTTCGAGTCACTCACAGTTTCTCGGCCAAATCGCCGTGCTGTTTTCATACATAGAGAATCAAGATAACAGAACAGCAGGCTTTAAAATATGCGAATCAGTTATTGTCTCTAAACAGTGCAACTTGTCTCTGTTGGCTGCTCTGATGCTCACAGCTCCAGGCCTGAGTGTCAGTGAAGTTGGCTAAACTCATTTAGAAATTGATGCTGGCACAAGCTCCTCTACTTCTGTCCTCTGTGATCGACTCTTCGGCTGACATAGCTGTCAAAACGTCTCGCATCTTCCTCACAGGTAAAACATGATACTCATGTAGCTGTTAGAAGAGGCAGGGTGGTGCAGCTCACACAACTGCACTGTAACTGGGCAAAAGCAAAAAGCATCAACCAGGAGCACATGACAAATGAGCCGAGAAGACCTGGAAGATGGATGAAGACACTCTGGAGGGCCACCAGAAGGCAGAACTGTTCTCTGAAGGGTGGCAGCGAAGAAACCAGAGCAGGCACCCAGTGCTGGCGTGTCAAGCTGGCTTATGGCAACAGGAATTCAGCGGGTCCTACCATAGAATCGCCACAATTGGATGGTTGCAGGAAACCAGAGATGTGAGTGGAGACTGGAGTGGAGGGCAGGCAGACTGTGTCTGGCAAGAAAGCTGACTCAGGACCTGATGGTGCTGTGCAGTGGAGGTCAAAGTCAAAGTGGCATGGTGAGGTGGGTCAGGGTGGAGGAAGTGCATTGGATCTGTTGTTTGTGATCTTAGTCGTCCAGGTCATGGTATTTCTGGTGCTTTACGAGGCATCTGGACTTGCTTCAGGTGTAATGGCTCAGGCAGTTTGGACTCACATGCAGACCCCAAGACTGGCAGATATAGTGAAGATACTTTGAGAACAAAAGCAGGCTTATAAGTAGATGAGATGACTGTTGACTGGCAGGAACACATGTATGAAAAAACACACGCTGGTAGCAGGAACATGAGGAAAAGATGAACAGAAAAGATGGCCGACTGATGATCTGGGAGGTCAAGCAGTGTTTCAGAAAGAACCTTGATTTGGAGATTTGGAGCTGGTGTTGGCCGGACGGCCGTAAGGACATCAGGAGTAGAAGACGGCCGGACTGCTGATTGGAGAACAGCTGTTATGTTGGCTGAGAGCACCAACTCAGGAAGAGATGAGCCATCGGCCATGACCTCCGATACAGGAACAAGTGGGACATTGGCAGGATGACGGCGGGAACAGACAACACAGGGTCCAGCTCATGGTCCAGCTGGGTGTCGGGCATGGTGCTGGGCAGTGGAGGCTCTGTGACGCTGGGGATCAACATAGGATCAACATCTCCGTGACTGACCCTTCCTTCTAGGTGCTCTGACCCCCAGATACCTTCCTGGAAAATCGATGCAAGTCCCGGGAAAGGAGACCGCTCAGGGTCTTCAGGATCTGGATCAAACAGGAAGCTCTTCAGGCTGGTGGCGAGCTGGACTGGAGCTAGCTGATTTAGGAGCAGATAGCATGTTAGCAGATATTGGAACAGTCAGGAAAGCTGGCTGGTAGCTTACACAAAATACTGCACAAGAGACCATGTAGTCTGCCATCATTGTAGCACAGCACGACCGTGTTTTGCTCTCTCTCTTTTTAATTGTTGTCTGTGAGCTTCTGTTAAGCTGCTAGTTCTCATTATAAAAATTCTTAGTGTTGTAATCAACCTTGATGAGCGTCTCAATATTGGGTCCTTGAATTTGAGGGAATTGGGCCTTGAAAGTCCTTCAGACTCCAAGACTGGCAGGTATAGTGAAGATAGTTTAATAATAAAAGCTGACTTTACAAACAGACAAAACAGATGACAAGGTTGTCTGGCAGTAACACAGATAGGAAAGGACATGCTGGTAGCAGGAAGGTGATTAAAACTCACTGAAACAGGAACAAAAATCCCATAGTACTGGAGGGAGGAACTTACGAAGGAGTATTAGATGAGAAAAAAAAAATGAGGAGGAAGATTTTTTTTTTCATCATGCACTTGCGGAAAAAAAGTCAAAAGAATAAAGTCGAACTGACTCAGAAGAGGAAGGATTTTCAATCAAGTCATTGTCATTTTCTGTCCCCCTGTCAGCGCGCAGTCGCATCCTCCCAAGCGCGCAATGTATGTGATGAAGTAGTCTGCTTTTACTTTGGGGTTGTTGTTTGTTCTGTAGGCCTCCATCCACGCTACATAGCGACTAAAACCATCAATACGATGCCGTAAGGCTTCAGCTTATCGTAAGAATCCATGTGCCACAGCGCGTTGGTGCCTTTGTTGCGGTAGCGCCTGTGTCTCAGACGCCGCCTGCCTGAGCTCCACACCTTCTGGATCAAACAACTTGATCAGTAGTCTTATTGTGTCTTGTGATACAACACATGAATTGCACGCAGGTGTAACCAATGATATCCTTGCATTGGTCCATTACCTGCTATTTCAGTTTGCACGAATGTGGCCGCCTCTTCCAAGCTTGGGTGATTTTTCCTTCTTAACAGACGCAGTTTTTCGCACAATCTCTTCAATCCTAATGCTGACGACTACACTGTGTTTATGAGCCAAGAGAGAAAGAATTTCTTTGTTGGTAAAGCCGATTCTGAAGTACAATTTCATCAGTTCATCTATACAAGGTACTAATAAATGCTGTTGCATGGTTCACTTGTGTCGGGCTGCACACGTTTCTGGTGTTTACTCAGGATGACTTTAATGAAACATCTTTTTTCATCCTCACAAATAATCTTTGTTTCTGGTGATTAGATTGATTGTTGACTGTTGATGTTCTTTGCTTGGATAAGTGAGAAATGTTGAGTGAGTGAGTGAGTGAGTTTCTATTTCTGCTGTTACCCGTTTTAAGCTATATGTGTGTGTGTGTGTGTGTGTGTGTGTGTGTGTGTGTTTGCGTGCACTGCACATGGTCTATTTCATCTGCTCAAAGAGTTTTGGGGTCCCACTTGATTGTGCTGGGAATGTATAGATCAAATACATTACAGAATAACTCTTGTGTGATAATTTCTCAGTTCGTGCCCTTGCTGGTAAACTCAAATGTGATTGTGTTTGATTCTTTATAGATCAATACTGCTGTTCTTTCCATTTAACACATCTTACATGTTATTCCATTACAGAAAACAAAAGCCTACCCAGGCCCTCTAAGACTACTGCAATCAAAGCCATTTGTTGATTTGAATCCAGCTAGTTATTAGCAAGGTCTTGTTAGCATATTGTTGATGTAATTGTAAACTTAACTGCCAATTAGGGAAGCTAATTGCTAATTGCACTGAATGGATGTGTAATTGATGTGTGGTGATTCTCTTGTTACTGTAGTGAAGCGAGTGGAGAAAGTTTCACTGGGCAGAAGTGACTGGGTGTTTATTTCGCTTTATTCGTTGTTGAGTTACAATATTTCTATTGTTTATGTTTACAGGTGTAATTAATAGATTCTGCCTGTTGAGAGCTGTGAGAACATGTTAGGCTTCCTGAAAAACACATTTGCGTTCATACTGCAGCACATACCACATACTCGGCCAATGCTTCAACATGCTGTCTTTTGTTGTGTAGTTCTTAGCCTTGGTTGCTATGGGAAAAGTACACACTTCACAATACAGTTCGGATATATAAACAGACACTACATAGTTGTTTCTGTGTTAGCACATAGCTAATAGGAAAGAGAGAAATGGAGGCAGTAAATCAAATTCTTAAGTCAATCTCTAAAATGGTAATGGAGAACGAGTCAAAGACGGAATGCTGCTGAGAAAGAGGAAAACGCAGCAATTCAGAGAAAGATGGAAACATAGAGAGGGGATGAATGAAGCCACACCAGATGAAGAAGTAACATGAGTTTAACTGTTTTGTTCTATGGAAAACAATATGTTCCATATGTTGACCCAAAGTGACTCTGAGTAATGCTTATAGAATCTGTGGAACGTTTAAGCAAATCATGAACGAACAAAAAAAATCAATAATGACAAAAGAATGGAATTATTTAAAGGAAGAAAAAATTGATTTTTTTATAGCCCCTTCTGCATAGCCTGTTCAAGCAGGAATGTTGCGCCTTTATTCCGCCTCGCGTAAAAGGTGCAAACACTGTTGTCCCGCCTATATGCTGGCAACAGCGGTAGCCACAGAGCAAAAAAAGAGCTGGCATAGCGGGACAAATGCTAACGCTGTTGAGTCACATGTCACGCCTCTGGTCCTGGAACGCCGGCATGCTATCTATCTATTTAAACTCACACACTGGGCCAGCACTTTCGGGCTTTGTTCAGTTCAGTGTAAACAAGCAAAGAATACATAATAAGGGGTCTTCTTCAATGTAGTGGGATCGTTGTGTGAAAGGGATTACTGTTGTTCAGAGAATGTATATAAAGATGGATGTAGCCTCCGTGACATCGCCCTGAAGGTTTCTGAAGAGCGGTTTTGCTTGACTCTGCCTAACTGCTGGCTAATCTAAAAACTGTTTCTGGAACTGAGGTGGGCTGAATGAAGCCTGGTAGCTTAAACATGCCCACTTAGCACAAAACTACCAAACTAGCTCAAGCTAAGAAGCTAAGCTATATGCTACTCTGCGTTGTTGGCCTACCTTACTTGAGGTAAGTTAAGATGAAACTATACAACAAAACTTGAAATAATGATTCATCTGATATTGACATTACAACACAAGCTTAAAAATGCTTAAATGATTTTTAAACATATAATTGTGGTATTTTGTCGAGCTTGCAGAAATGTTGACATGAATCTGTGTAAGATTAAATACAATTTTAGCCAGTTAATTCATTTCAATTTAGATTTTCACAGAACTTTCAGTTAGTTTATTTGCCTGTCACTTAATTATACTTTTAAAGAGTGAATGTCAATAAGCTAACTTGTATGTGATGGCAGCTATTTAGTGTTCTTACCAAAAAGGTTTTATTGATACTGGCTTGGACAGGTATAATTATTGTTTTTTAGGCTTTTAAGGAACTATACCAAACTAGAAATTTAGATTAGATTTATATTCTCATTGCAGATGCATGAGTGCATAATTCTTCACATCACTATTTCACATTGTGCGCATATTTATGGTTTTGACACTGATCAAAGTCCATGGTGGACTGACTGTTGCGAGAGAAAGGTACTGTTATATTTGTTACAAGATGTTTTGTTTCTTTCAGTACGTTTGCCTTTGTGATGCCCTCACTACACCTTCCTGCTACACACAGCATAAACTGTAAGTACCAGTATTGGCTACTTGACAGCTGATACGACATTGTCTGTCTTCAAAGGACAAAAAAAAAAAAAAAATCAAAACTCAGTGACCCTCGTCCATATTTTTAGGTATTGCTCCCTTGTTTCATTTCATCCAACTTGACATAAAAAACTAAACCACCCTTTATTTTTCATTACCATATATATTCCTTCCATATTCATATTGTGGAACGTTGGTGACACCTACGTCTGGCGCAAAGCTCCAGAGACCTGAGGAAGCAGCCTCAGCATGCTGGATGTCTGTGTCTGTTGGGTTCCCACTGCCTGTGAGGTAGAACAGCGTCAAGCTGGTCACCATGGAGGACCTACACCATCTTCACCTCCAGCACCCTCCATGTTTTTCTTCTATGACCCGAAGGTGAACTGTATCTTCTTACAGTTAGCAGTGTTACTGCTTTTGAATCAGGCCTAAACACATCTTTGTCCGTCATGGCCGTTGACTTAAAAATAATAACATCTGTAGCCATAACACTGTTGCCACCTCTGATCTTCCTCATCCCCACAATCCCACTATTTATCCTCTTCCCCCTGCCACCCCCTGCCTATGATGGGCATAGCTGTTACCACCAGTGGCACCAGCAGGATTATATTTCATAGTACACACAACAACCGCCTGTCCGCTTGCAGGCTACCTTTAGGTTTCACACACACACACACACACACACACACACACACACACACACATACATATGTCTATTCATCGAACAATTGAGTGAGCGAGAGAGAGAGAGAGATTGATTGGTGTATTTTAAGGTTAAAGTTATGACACACCATCAACTCTGATTAGCTGACTGCATGCATGTCATAACAGGCTACACTACACTGTTATATACTATATTGAATATACCAGAGAAAAACGTGCAGTGAAAGTCGACATGAAGCAACAGATTCCCTCATTCAGCATCATCATCATCATCATCATCTTTAGAACATGTTGTGTAACTAACTACTAAAGACAGTAATAACAATACACAACATGAAGACCAAGCCAAGCTGCTACAATATACGATGAAAATGAAACAGTATTCCTGCCTGTTTGAAGTTCGTACTGCATCTGAACGTTACATCAAACTCATCAATTCCAGTATCATGTTGGACGTTCACCAGTGCTCCACATCTGCAGTGTCAACACTGGGCATCAAAGCTTTATCTCCTGCTCTCCTGTTCAATCTAGACTCGTAACATTAGTGAGTGGATGCAGCCAAAAATAAGACAGGATTGCCTGTTGCCACCATTTTATTTTCAAGATAGGATGAATAGGATAGGATGATGAAAATTTACGCTTAGTGCGTACAGGATTACAGCTGCCGGTGCCACTGATTACCACTTGTACAGGCACAGTCTGTTGCTTTTATTTGACTAGATATGTTTACTTTTACATGTTATATAGTTGTGATATTGTCCACCTTTTTGTTTCTTATGTCCTTTTATTTAAAACATTCTCTCAGAGTGAATTGGTAACTTCTGGTTCACAAATCAATACATGCTGTTTATATTTGCAAAACTTTTGTCTTTAATACCGACTGAAAATGTTATATTTCACATTCAAATCGGACCATCAATTGAAAGGTCAAACAAATTATACAGTGCAGATAAAAGATAAAGCATTAATGCTCAACCCTTTCGCAGAGGAATAAAAATCTAGTTTAAGTAGAGAGTAAAAATACTCCCACACAACGTTTCAGTCTTCTGACCTTTCTCAAGACAGTGTTTGAAATGTCTTCAGAGAGGTCAGAAGACAACAAAACGTTGACGGATAATTATGCGGAGTCTATTTCTGTGAGGGCGGGAGTATTTTCACTTGATACCTGAAGATAACTAAGGAGCCGAGCACCCAACACCAGAGCCTGAGGGCGGTTTGGAGAGTGCCTTTTGTTTGCTGCTCTGATACAAGACTAGTTTAAACAGAGAAGAATATGTGCACATCCAAACCAGTGGGTCAGGTGCTGGATAAAAGGGACTTAAAATGAAAAACAAAGAATTACCTGCACACCGAACGGATCCCCAAAAAGATAATAGTCTCAACATCTCATGTGAGTAGAGAATGTGAGAATGTGTGTGTGTGTGTGTGTGTGAAATGTATTTAATCTGATCCATTTTATATAACAAAATCGATTATCACCACAGAAGCAACAGTTTAACAAATTAAGCTCAAATCTTTCATTCATGAAAACATCAATATTAAAGGTTACAAATGTATAAGTTGTTTTGTATGATTTTGGTTCCCTGGGAATAAATGAAAAGATGATAGAATAATAGAACCTGTGAATGAGAACTCTTGGAGAAAGAGAAAGTGTTGGGCACAGCGGTGTTCTACAGGCATGCCCTTCCCTAATAAAAGGAACTTAATAAATTTCACATTATTGCAGAGTAGCTGGCTGATATTCAGTGGTTTGTATGTATAAGTTCTATAGATATACCACTTTGTATTTGAATGTGGTTTTAAATTTAACAGTGTGCTAGCAAGACAACTGGAGTATAAATGTACAGTTAAAATTATTGTTGATATTAAAAGAAATGTTTAACTTTATCTCAACGTTCACTGCTGCTATCTTCAGCCGGTGCGTCAATAAGTTCACCTTAACAACGACATCAAAGAGCAAGCTGCGCCCTAATGAACTATTTTGTAATGTATTGTAATGAATGTATATGCAATGTATTGTAATGTACATTAATACATTATGATTATGATTAAACCAGTACCTGGTTTGATTATTTGTAAGGTATGAAAAAAGGTGTGTGTAGCCTGGAGTCAGTCAGTGTTGAAGTGAAGTCTTCACTGTCTTGTATTTTCATGTTGAACTGCTCCAGTGTGTCCTGATCACCTGGAGGAAAACTTTTCACAGACAAATAGATATGTAAAGTAATATATCAGTTCTTTTACTTCCAACACAGACTTTTTTAGATACAAACAATGAAAATTTAAATTTGAATTACTTTGGTGTTCAACAGGTCATAATTGAATTACTGGTAGACATCACAGTCCTCATATTCTATCTGTTGCTTTGTCTTTTCTTCTGTATTACACTTATTTTTCATGTGACAGTCAAATGCAGTTTTTTTCCAACAACTCCTCCAACCTGAGCAACCATACATCACTCTCCTGTGTCATATTCATCCATCCACCACCACCTCCTCCCGACCCAGACCTTGTCTCACTTTTCCCTCTGCTCATTTCATAATAACTGCGACTACTAGATGTTGCCTAGCAACAAAACAAAACTATGAGTTATAGTAATCTGACCAGTGGGCTTGTCTTTTGCAGGAGGACGGTTGTTTTTTTCATGCCATATTCACTTATGAAACATACAATTTACATAAATTTAGCACATTCTTTTGTTGTTCGTGTTAATAACAACAATGTAAAACAAATTCAATGCAACTTACTTCTGGAGTATAATAATCTTAAAACATTTAAATTTTTTTTTTTTTTTTTTAGCGTTAGCATCGTTAGCATAGTCAGCTTGGGTTAGCCTTCGAGCAAGACGTAATTCTCATATTTGTCAAAATTCTCAATACCTCAAAAACTGGAGGACAGACTTGTTGGACATTCTGTTAGTACAATTAACTGCACAGTCAGCTATATTATTTGTCCAATATTTGCATGAAAAAAACCTCTGAAATGCACCGACACTGCAAACAAGGCCAAGAGGTCCTATTTCATGACTCAGTTTAGCCGAGGTCACTCCTAGAATATTAGCAGCTGGCCACCAAGTGGGTAGCCAACCGTGACGGCACCCACCTGTCACTCAAAGAGGCTACACCCTCAATTATACATAACTTTAAGCCTTAATCAAATCTAATCAGGTGAGTTATATAGAAATTCACCCCCCTTACAGTTGTCATGAAGGAGGAAATTAGCTATAGAGACCAAAAGTGTTTTTGTACCAGGCTGTAAACATGTTTATTTCTGCTGTAAAGTTGGACATTTTAATATGGGATTCTATGGGGATTTTCAAAGCCTCAAGGAACTGCAGTTTTTGGCACTTGTGCGTTGGCTTCATTTTTCAGCCCTGGAGGTTGCCGCTTGCTGTTGATACTTTCGGTGCAAACTTGCCAATGACACTAAAGAGGAATCCACGGCTAAAGGCAATGTTCTTTTAATTAAAATGATTTGCTTTTATCCTGTTCATAACATTGTCATGTTTTTGTGTCATACTTCCTGACACTTTGTGATCACAGTTAACTTTATCACAAGGAAAAAATGTTTTCATTGGAATCAAGATGAGTTCAGTAACAGGAACGTGAGTAATTACCATGGGAACTCAACTATATAGTACAAAGTAGTTTAACAAACCTCTACTATGTATCGTATTATACAGTAAACGTGTGCATTGATCAACCTGATCACATTCTTCATGTTTGTACATTGAGTGATACAAACTGGTAGACTGAAAATGAATAAGCGATGTTCAGTCTGTCTGTGTTTCCATTCTTGGCTGAGTTTTGTTGTATGAGCAAAATTTATGGATTCTGATAATTTGTGCATTTTCTCATGAAATAAACACTACTGGGCAAAAGTTTTAGAAGATCCCAAATTTTCCAGTTTTTATTGAAATTTTAGCAGTTCAAGTCCATAACTAAATAACCCTCAATATTTATCATTCATAACAAAGATACACAGTAAACTGACCAAGGTAAAAATTGTGTAATTTACATAGAGAACCGGGCAGGATCCTTATTATTTATTATACCTCTGTGCCGGCGACGGACATAATGTTTTGTTGGATTTTGGTGGTGAAAGGTCGAAGGTCAAAGTCTGTGTGACCTCACAAAACACTTTTTAGCCATGACTCAAGACTTCACACAGCAATTATCACAACATTTCACACAAATGGGTCAAATTTTATTTGACTCTGGATGAACAGGGATGTAAGCTGAAAATCCAGATGCAGACAACCACGAGGAAGTGATTAGAGTTTTTCCGAGGCTTTTTATGCTTTGCGTAGTGCCCTGACACCACATTAGACATTAGACTTACATTATATTAATATCAATAACAACTAGAACAATTGAGGTGTTCTTAAACTTTTGACTGGTAGTGTTTCTTTGTTTGTTTGTCAGCAGGATTATGCAAGAAGTACTGAACAGATTTGCACCAAACCTGGTGGAGGGATGGGTCATGGGCCATTGAAGAAGCCATAACATTTTGGTGCTGATCCAGTTTGAGGGGTGTATGGAGGAATTCACTTTCCTTAACACTGTGAGACGGAGCATTTTTCAACACTTTCCTGAATTTGTCAGGATATACTATTTGAATTTTGATGTAAAAAAAATTCTTGTTATTTATGGTGTTGAAATCTGGGACTTTGTACAGTTCGGTGCAGATCCAGATAAAAATATGTAAAACAAATCCAGCAGCTTTTTTTTTATTTAAAAAAAATGGACAAACGTGTGTGTGTGTGTGTGTGTGTGTGTGTGTGTGTGTGTGTGTGTGTGCGTGCGTGCGCATGTGCGCCCGCATGCATGTGTGTAATTGAATGAAAATACATTAATAATTAGCATGTGTAACGGTTTGGTAGCTCCTAGATGACTTTGACTACATAATGATGTGTTTGGTTGGTTTGATTGTGAGAGTGAGAGAGCAGTAGTTTGTGTTTAATGACAAGAGCATAGGTGTGTGTGTGTGTGTGTGTGTGTGTGTGTGTGTGTGTGTGTTGGGGTGTGCAGTGATGGCTGAATTTACTTTTGATGTACCAGCAGAAGGACAGAGCACACACATGTCTGTACTCACACTCACCTCAGTCTTCACATTCATTTTGTTTCTGAATGTTTCGTTTTCAGGCAGATTGTGTGAAAACTGGCTTTTATTTTGAATTGAAAATTACAGGTCTTTTACTTCATTGTTCCCCAGAGAGTGGGTGAAATTGACTTGTCACAACATGTTACTTTAGTTCCAACCATCTATCACTCCGTCTTGCTCTGCTTCAGTCTGCTTGTCCCTGATGTAGTTATACCACAGTATACTGACAATTGATGAAATGTGTGATTTGGCTCTCTTCTTTTATGTATATGGGGCACCAGCATGCCAGGGCAGAAAAAGACAGGCCTTTCTTTGCAAATGCAATTGCTGTTTGGTGGTGATGACATATGTGCACAGAGATGCAAAGAGCCACAAGTCCATTTTTGGCTCTTGTACCTGGTTGCTACTTTCCTGGCTACAGCTGATTCCCTTTTTGCCAAGGTCTGTGAGGTGGCAGATCATTTTGGTATTAAATCAGTCCCAAACCATAGTAAATGAATCACAGATCCACTGCGGATACTTGGAACGGTCTATATGCTCCTCTGCTGCTCTAATTAGCTCTCAACCTTCCCGCTAGTACATCTTCATAGGCTCAAATTGCTCCGAGAGGGCCTGTCATTGGTCCCTGCGGTTTCCAGCAGGGAGGGACACAAACGCAGATATGCACCCACACAATTAACATTACACACATACAAGCAACTGTAGAACTGAGTCAGTAATGTGCAGAGTGAGTACACAGTACAGTAGCACAGATTGTACAAGCCCTCTCACATATGAGGAGGAAGATGCTTATATTTTGTATTAAATATCTTGGCTGTTAAAAATGACTGTTAGTAGATAGTTTATGTTTATGGCGTGCCACAACTGTTTCACTCGAGTTTTCTGTTGACATAAACAAATTAGTCACAGGTGCTGTCACGCCTGATTTTTAATCTGATTTTTCACCTGATTTTATTATAGTATATGGCAGAAAAAAAAAATCTGAAATTTTGAGAATAAAGCCATAATATTGCAGGAATAAAGTCATAATATTACAAGAAAAAGTCATAATATTACAGTTACAAAGTCCTAATTTTAAAAGAATAAAGTCATAATATGAGAATAATGTCCTTATTTTAGGTTCTGTGTTGATTAAAATATCAGAAGCTTTAAAATGAGGAAAGTGGAGCATCCTGTGAAGTTCTACTTTAGCAGAGGTTTCACAGATGTGGAGATACTTCATCTTTTGGCTCATCATCATCATCATCATCAGCATCAGGACACTGAAAAGCTTGTGAAGAAACTGAGTTTATTCTATTGTTAGACAGTCAAACAGCAGCTGCCAGAAGCAGCTCTGGCTGACACTGACTGTCCTTTCACCAGGTTTATTGGTTCATGTAATATTCTTTTTCTCTTTCCAAAGTTTCCTTTTTTAATTCTTGTAATATTACAACTTTTTTGTTGGAATATTATAACATTATTTTATTATTAATTATTATATTAATTAATTATTATATATAATTATTATATTCCTCATTGTGGTCCTAATACTTGTAATAGCATGATTCTCCAAACAAACAAAAGAAGTACATTGAAAGAATATCCTCTTGACTGAACTGAGGACTGCTCTGTAATTGCCTACTAAAAATATACTACTTGAGTAGAGAACGTCAGTGAATGCTGCTTATAAGGATCATGCGAAAAGAAGCTCAAGGACATCCGGCTCAAATACACTTACATATTGTAGTGACCGAAGGGAGTTGTCGCTATGACTACTGAAATTTCCAAGCACAAGGACTTATAGGAGTGTTCATGTTTATGTTTTCATGTTTGTTTTATTAATGCTGTGTTCAGGTTTGATGTTATTCATGTTTGATTGCGGATGTGTGAGGTGGTTGTTCTGTGTTTTTGTGGCTATGACTGTTTTGGGTTGTAGTTACCAGTGGGCCACCATAACTGAGGCTCCTGTGGTGATTGATGACCTCCAGCGAATGTTTGTGATCTGCACTCAGCTCTCTATATCCTGTAGTCTCGCGGTGTATTATGGCACAGGACTTGCTTAAAGAAACTAAGATCTCTGCCTCGTAGTATTCTTCCATGCAAGCTTGCCACAATACAAAATGTGTAGCTCTCATTTAAGCAAAACTGTTTTTTTATTATTTGATCCAGTTTTATGGATTAGGTTTGTCAATGATGAATTGATATTCAGATAAACACAATTCTGCCTCAAAGTGGCTCTCAATCAAAACAATAAAAGATGGCATTGACTGATGTCATGAAATAGTGTGGGATCATGGGAGTTGTCTTCACCACCATTACTGTAAGCTCCTCCTGGTTCAGATTCCTTCAGTGTCAGTGGTTCAGGAAATCAAACAGACCCGGTTTCTAACTGTTAAAAACACTGACTAAAGCAGTTTGACATTTAAAGTCAGTGTTTGAGTGACGCTGTACGGAGGACAGAGACTCAGGGAAGAGCTGGAGCTGAGATTGATGCTAACCTTTGTTCTGATTGTTTCTCTGATAACTTATGAAGCAGACGTTCAGCAGGTTTTTACCAGCAGCTGAATTATCCACAGAGGTGTCCTCCTCTCCATAACAAACACACCAGGGGATTAAAACCAGTAGAAACACCCAGAAAGCAGTTTACCTTTAAAGATCAGAGATTCACTGACGCTCTTCAGTGACACAGGACAGGACGTCTCCAGCAGCTGGGAGCTGAGCTGTCTAACATTTCCTCCACTGAAAACCACCAAGGTGTAAAAAGTCTATGTGACTTAAAACTAGATAATGTCAATGTTGAGCTTCTGTCAGACAAACACACTGACATATGACCACAGAGAATATGATGTCACTGACAAGGGACCAATGAAACGGAGCGTTACCATGATTAAAATCACAGATTTTTCTGGTTTGAGAATTGATGGAAACATTTGTGATAATGTAAGAACACAACTCAACAACATATAGAACATAGCTGTAGTTGTTTTTAGACATTTTAATGTAGAAAGGTTATAGATTATAACTTTAATTGGAATTAATAATTTAATCAATGATAAATATATTGATTGACAATGCAGAAGACGAGAGGCTGAACAAATTATAAATCAATCACACCTCATTTTCAAAGGAAGAAATAAGTCTGCAGCAGTTGTGAAAATCCCACGGAGTTGTTGTTGAGCAGCTGTCAGGTTCACCCAGTGATGTCTTCAGCAGAAGCAGTGAGCAGCTGTTCACTTAACACAGGTCAATACTTTGGACTTTGTCTGGATAATCACTGAATATCGGCAGTCAGGAGTGGAAGCTCCACAGCAAGTCATAGTTTTGTTTTGTTTAATTCATAAGTAACATAGTATCCCTCAATCTGTTCTTTAACTTCCTAATTTAGTCTGATTTTGCAGCAAACATAGGTCATGTCAGGGAAAAAAACACTGTATTTCATAAATTACTGTGGAACTGACTATTTATTGTTAACGTGGGAGACCACTGATTAAAATTGTCATCCCTAGCTTTGGGAAACAAGAATGTAAAACAGATTTCATTACGAATGAAAACATTTGGTGTCAGCCCACTGCCAACTAACCTCAGCTCATGACCAGATGTTGACTGAAGGAAGGAGCTGAGCACTGAGAGGATGACGGGACGTGGGCATTGGAGACTGTCAGCATCATGATAATGATTATTTCTCTCCAATCAAATTCAACCAAATTCATAGAAATCCCACAGATTATATTCTGCCCTCTTACTTTATCCCCTGAAAAGTGAGTAACTGCAGCAGCACAGATCATTACAGTCAAAGCTCTTAAAACTGTTTCTTAATGTACTCCCAAACATTTTTATTTTTATTTTTTTTATCATCCCATGATGATTTAACGTTTTAAACTGGAGCTTTGGACCAGATTTAATTTTAATAAAAGATCAATATCGCACCCATGTATCATCATGATGCAAAACATTACTACCATATTGCCATAAGTGAACATGTTCTACACAGAGGAACGGTTTCTCCCATGGACAGTGAGTGGTGACTACATCAAAGAGCTTATTTGTAATCCATCAGCGTCCCTTTAAGGAACACTACATCTGCATCATCACAAAGATAAGCCCATGTAATGAAATGGAAGTCAGTGAAGACATGAACAGCATCTGTCTGGATTATCAGGCTGCTGGAGGTTTGCTGATTCACTGATGCCAAATATCTGCTGCTCTTTGGTGCCCTGTATGTGTGAACATGGAAGGAAGTGTGACAGCTCTGTGTGTGTGAGTAAGACAGAGAGAGAGACTGAATCTTTAAAAGGGTGCTTCTGTCTTTGTCTTTGTTTTTCTGTTCATTGTGTGCGTGCATGTGTGTGTGTGTGTGTGTGTCTATGTGTGTGTGTACATGTGTAAAATAACTGCAGGCTGTGATCAGAGATAACCTTCTTGGTGTCCTCTCACTGACTCTATCAAACACACTTCCAATCTGTGTGTGTGTGTGTGTCTGTGTGTGTGTGTGTCCAGATGCTGAAACCAGATGCTTTCCTTCAGACTGCAGGCGCCTTAGATAGTGACAGGGAGCGAACAAACACAAGGTTATCGCACACAGACTCACCGACACACACACATCTCAGGTAGATTTCCCGCTCCCATTTTGTGCTCTATGATATATCATTGCTCTAATCAGCACTCTACTAATGGCCATGTCCTTTACTTTCAGGTATTTAAAGCTGAAATGAAACCGAAGCTGCAAAACTTATGAATGTGTTATCACAACATCCTGTTTTCATACTTGTGCAGTATAGAATGACTGTAATGGCCCAGGAACATGTTCAATACTGATGTGCTACTGCATGTTCTGGATGTCATATGTGCTGTAACGTGTATGTGCTATGACAGAACCTCCACCTCTGCTGAGCCACAACAAGTCAAAATGTTTCACCTTTTTTTTTTTTTCCAAATGAAATGAGTGTGTGTTCATTCAGATTAAGGACTTTCGTTTGGCAACCAGCACAGCAGTAAAGTCTCTATCATTATCAAACATGAACAAATACCTTGAATGACACCAAGTCCTACTTGCAAACATTGTAACACTTATTACTTATTAAGGTCCTAACTTTTCAGTATTATATTCTTACCCATAATCAACAGTTCCAATGAGGCTAGAGCTCCTGACAGCATGAAGTACAAAGATAGAAATGATGCCATTTCACTACTCACAACCTCCATACATCCCACAGTAATCTCAGCCTAGTTTCAGCTCTCTGGCTGGACCAGCACTACATCCACGAATGTCTGTGACTGAGTGAGTGAGTGATAGAGTTGAGTGACTGATCAAGTTACACTATTAGTTGTTAGAGTGTTGAACTTTTCCCATTCACCATTGCTCTTTCAAAATGATTTGGTGTGAACACTTTCTATTACATCATCAGGTTTATAGTCGTATTTATCTATGTTATGTATCTGTCTTTTGTGAGAGGGTGAAAAGGAAAGTACAGAAGACATTAATGATGTAATATAAATATAATCAGAATTAAAATGTAATAAAAATAAAATAATTTTAAAATAATACAAATGATAATAATAATTTATATGCTATACTGTCAATGTAATAATATAAAATGAATTAAATAAATAAAATAAATGAATGAATCTTGCTACGCTAATATTCATATTATAAAATGTAATAGAATATAATATTAAATAATGTAGAACGATATGATGATAGTGAGGCGGTGG
The DNA here is from genome assembly GCF_002814215.2 of Seriola lalandi dorsalis. Taxonomy (NCBI): domain Eukaryota; kingdom Metazoa; phylum Chordata; class Actinopteri; order Carangiformes; family Carangidae; genus Seriola; species Seriola lalandi. The sequence goes on along the minus strand of NW_019525549.1, from coordinate 543,441 downwards.
TGACAGAATAGTATGTATTATTTATGTAATATAAAAATAAAATTCTAAACATGTTTTATTATAATAATATAATATACATTATTAGATTATGTAACAATTATAATTTAACAATGTGAAGTCATGTAACAAAGGGTGTTGAGGTCAGGTCAGTCTGCCATGGAGGTGAACAACCCCCCCCCCCAGTTTCAGTGGACAGAAACCCTTTATTTCATAACAGGGCTTGTATTGCTGAGCTGCAGTAAGGGTATTATCTCATTTCCTGTTGCTGGTGTTTCTGTTGTTTACAAGATATTGAGATCTGCTAGTTTCTTTAGCTTAGCAGTTACCGATGACTTCTCTCTCTCCCTCCCTCTCTCCTGCTCTCTCTGCTCGCTGTGTCCTATGTTTAGTTATTCCTTTGCCTCCTTTAGTAATAATGGTACATGTAATAAACATACAGTAGTTAAGGTAAGTTAAGATCATGGAGATGAAGAACAGTGAATTGGAAGTGTGGCTCAGTCTGAGTGACTCCCTGTAACAAGAGGCGTAGCCCTCAGTCCAACAAAGTTGTGAAAATAGTAAATCAGTAGAAATGTACATTATGCTTAACTGGCATGCTCATTATACGACAGGCACTGGGAGTTTGTCACCTCCTGTCTATATAGCCCCGACTCTGCTTAATCATATTTAGTCCTGCTGGGGACAAAATTTATCCTCCCCCTCAAAAGTGATAATGGCAGCAGCAGCTCGGGTCACATTGGTGAGGGCACACTGAATGGCCGGTAAAGACTGATGGATTTTTTGACTGGTCCACTGATGTGGCGGCCAGTGCTCCTGATGGCCAGTAGGACTATGGAACAGTCTATAGTGTAAACAACAATAAAGTCAGAAATGGACTTTCACTGTCAGCACTCGCGATCCTCTGACAATAGCTTATTTATTTTTATGCTGACAGCATAATGTGCAGTTGCATTTTCAGATTATTATCTATTAAGTAGTTAAGTTTGTAAATAAATGTTTTGGCACGCCTGGCCCAGTCATTCTTTCCATGGTACTGAAAGGGGGATTTAATTCTGGCAAGTCCAGTTAGCATTTTGTTTCGTTGTGTATGATCACATCAAGCATGAGACCTCATGAAGAAAGGGCAAGGCACATGGTCAGACTAGGAAAGAAATCCTGTCTGGGAGTTATGTGGGAGCACAGTCCAGCCTTGTACTAGGTTTATACCTTGTCTTGTTAAATGGCTGTGCAGCCTCACACATCTAACAACACAAGTACACACAAACAATCCTTGCAAATATAACCTCATACTTGCTGTCATGTGAAGAGACACTCTCTCACTCTCTCTCTCTCTTTCTCTGTCTCACACGCACACACGCACACACACACACACACACAAACACACACACACATACACACACACACACACACACACACACACACATTCAGACACACATTCAGACACACAGTGAGCCTGTAAAGTGATGGTTTCATAAATAAATTATGTTCCTCAGTAATGGAACAGTGTGGTGTTGTGGGAACAAGGTTGACGCTGCCATGACAACCTCAAGGGTCTTGTGAGGTCATCTGTAGCTGTTGGTTTGAGGCCGTCACACACTCACCTATCTCTCCAGAAAGGATGAGTATATGTGAGTCAGTGCTGGGATTTGTGGGTGCAGTATTTCTATATGCATATACGGTGGTTATTCAGACCCCTTCACTTTCTGCATTTAGTTTATTGTGTTGTAGATTTAAGTTTAAATAATGATGAAATGATAAAAACTACCGTTTTGCCCATCAAGCTAAATCCAGTAACCCACAATGAGAAGTGAAAACACATCTTCACAAATTTGTGTAAATTTATTAAAAATCAAAAATTTAAATCTTTCATTTACAACAGTATTAAGTCGATTCAATACTATCACAATATTTGGATGCAGATTGTATTGTGATTTTTAAGTATTGCGATTCCGTGTTATGACTTATTGCAATTTTTGTTACCTTTTCTAAACACGTGGAAAAACTTGAATCATACACTTTCAGAGACTATGGATATTATGAGTCATATTTCCAAAATCAATGCACGTCATGTGTCAGGCTTTTTACATTTTTATTTCAGCAGCATTATTGTTATAAACCACTTGGCTCTGTCTTAAAGCCATGCAAACAAAACAACATCAGTCAAGTAAAATAAACTACTATTACAATAAAGTTAAATAAACAACTGTTATAATAAAGTAAAGTGAATCAAAATGGAACAATTGGTGCTTTTATTCTGAAGTAGCTGAGAACCTGAAGCTTCCGGTCGACGGACAGCCGCATAGTAACAGTTAGCAGTTAGCTGTTAAACAGGTAGCAGTCAGCAGCCCCGTTAAACATGGAGGAAACTGGAAACCTCCAGCTGCTGTGTGAACAAGGATAACTGTTACCTGCTAGCTGTTATTACTTTATAGCTCAATGTAAATATCGATTCAGGAATCAGTGTGGTGATAAAAAAAAATTGTTAAAAATAAATAAATAAAGAATGGCGATACTTAATTCAAATGATTTTTTTTTCTCCCACCCTCAGTATTCAGACCCTTAATTCAGCACTTTGTACAAAACTTTGGCAGTAATTACAGTGTCCCGTCTTCTTGGGTATGTCTCTACAAGCTTTGCACAGCTGGATTTGTGCAGTTTATCTCATTTTCTTTGGCAGATCCTCTCATGCTTTGTCAAATTGGATGGGAAGTGTCTGCAAACTGCCTTCCTCAGGTCTCTGCACAGATGGCCCATGGGGTTTAAGCAGCGGTTCTCAAACTTTCAAGGACAGTCCACCAATCATGTGGCAGCAGTACAGTGCATAACATCCTGCAGATACAGGTCAGGAGCTTCAGTTAATGTTCACATCAAACATCAGAGTGGGGAAAAAATGTGATCTGACATGATCATTGGTGCCAGACAGGCTTGTTTGAGTATTTTTGAAACTGATGATTTTCATTCTCGAGAGTTTTTACTCAGAATGGAGTCAAAAACAAAGACCATCCAGTGAGCATCATGCTCTGTGGATGGAAATGCCTTGTTGAAGAGAGGCGCTAACAGAAAGGCTATGGTCACTCAGATAACCACTCTTTAGAACACATCCAGCCTTGAAGCAGATGAGCTACAACAGCCGAAGACCACTTCAGGTTCCACTTGCTGTCACAAAGACCAGAAACCTGAGGCTGCAGTGGGCACAGACTCAGCAACACTGGACAGTTGAAGACCTGGTCTGATGGATCTGGATTTATGCTGAGGCGGAAGATGGTCGGTTCAGAGTTTGTCAGAAGTCACCTCAAACTGGTTTCATCGACATGACAGGGAGTTCAGCAAACTTCAGGCTCAAATCTGGAGACATTATGTGATGTAATCAAGTTGACATGTAGCAAAGTCTCAAAGGACAGTGTCCAACAGCTGTGGTGTTCCCAATGAAGTACTTGGTGAGTGTATAGTCTCACCAGTCTAGCAAGGATTTAAGGATCTACCATTCGTTCCTTGTGTCTATTATGCTTGAATAGTACTGACTGTCCGGTTGATGCTTTAATAATAACCCTTAAATATTTTCACTAAACAGCCTGATTGTTCTTGCTGTAATTAACCAACGTCATCCAGGTACTCTGACCAGCTTCATTACATTGTTATTTCACTAGTGTTATGAATATAATTATAACTCAATTTACTGTACACACTGATGATTTTAGTAGATTTATTTTGATCATTTAAATTATTTATTAACCTTTTTAAAATGTATGGTTCATGAGACTGATATTAATGGAAATAATCTGAATACCACAATTGCAAGGGTCAGGACACAGGGAACATGGTAACCAAGGTAACAAAATAAAATGACCACAGCAAATAAAACATACATATACTCTTCTCTACTACCGAAATTAATTAATTAATTAATTAAAAAGAGACAGAATGTAAGCAACAGACAAATACTAAACTGCATGTCTGCAGACACAGTTTTAGTTTCATGACAAAATATGGCAACATACAAATACAATCAATCAATCGACAGAGATTAAACATTCACAAAGTGAATGTGGAAGATACTTACATGCTTTTATATAAAAGAAAAACAATGATACATGTTCAAACAATGTCAAAATTATAAAAAAAAATAATTAGAACATCACTTTTTATTCTAGCCCTCTGTTACGCTTTTTTTACACAACCATTTATTTTGTCTGTGTCTCATTAAAACCATTAAAGATTTTAATCTGTGAAGAGATTTGCTCAAATCTCAAACCAGTGTACTGCATCAACCTTTCATTAGTGATCTGTTAGTTTGGGTGTGGAGCACACACTGAACATCAGCCGTTCAAATCAAACAGAAAATCGTTGCTCTCTGATTACACATTTTACTGTTTTATTATTTTTAGCAGGCAAGTATCAACAAAGTAAAGTATCACTACGTACGTGGATGCACAGTACAAAGTGGATGCTATTACATTCCCCTCGTGGGCAGCAACAGAAGAAGAAGAAGAAGAAGCAGATTTTCCCTCATCAAGAATGTTTCAGTGCATTATCTCCAGAAGACGAGTGCAGAACGGTGGCTCTTAAAAGAAATCCTTGCTCCGCGATCCTAAGAGACTGACGCTAAGTGAGAAAAATATTTCGCAATTAAACTTCAAAGTAGTGCAGTGGAGATGTCAGCGTGGGCCCAGATGAGTTCAAGTGTTTTACAACCTCGATTTCTCCTTGAACATAGTTTACATTAGTCTATTTTTCTATTAGTCTTTTTGTTATGATCATATCCACTGGTAACGTGGTTTGCTGTGTTGCTTTTATTTTCCCCCTGTTATATATTTTTACTTTTATTGGTATAATCAAAATGCCTTCAGACATATCCCAGTGTATGTCTTCTTCTCACTGCAGCTGTAGTCTTAGTTTTATCTACAAAATAGACCTCTATATATCACTGCATGTACGTTGACCAGAGTAACTGTTGACAAGAACCTTGGCTGTGGTTCTTCAGTTGTGACTCTTGTAGATGGCCCACATTAAACTCTCTGTAAACCCTCATTAAGGAGTTTATGAAGCTCATGCTCCAGCTCTTCTCATTCCCAGTCTTCATGATCATCCTGGAACACTTGGTGGTTTCCCTGATTAATTAAAACTCCCCTGTGGAGTTCCTTTGCAAACAAACAAAATCTCTGTTTACATGCACCAAAATCTATTGTATGTATCCTTGAGATCTAGCAAACATGTGAATGTGTTTCCTTCTTCATAAAGCATGTGCAAAGCTGGTTTTTGAGTTCTGCACTGTTTGTATACATGTTTATTAGCTTGCAGTCTTTTTCTTCTTCACCGGCTTTCTTGGTGCATTAGTGTGTTTCTTGTCACCTGTTGATCACTGGAATTAATTCACAGCTCACTGAGCATGTTGTCAATACCACTAGATTCTCCTGGTGTTAATTATAGTCTCCAGAGATGCACTCAGTCTGGAGCCTGTGCTCAGCTGTAGCTATCAGCTATTAGTTGCTGGTCCCTAGTTTTATTTTTATTTTTACTCTCACTCTGACCTTCTCACCTCAGACATGACTTCAGAGACACAGACTTAAAGGCCATCACTTTAAACTTCGCTACACCCATGACCTTCCTCCTCCCAAAACCAATCTTACTGTAAACATGGCTGTTTTTGTGAGTACGCCCCTCCCTTACCTGATTTTTTTCATCATTTTTGATCTTTGCACTTAAATCAGAAATTTTACTAACTTTTCACTTTTTTCCACTTATTCAACAATTACCTTACATAACATCTCTCTCTCTCTCTCTCTCTCTCTCTCTCTCTCTCTCTTTCTCTTTTTTTTTTCTTTTTACTTGCTCACATTATGGGCATATTTTCTCACATGAAATATTGTAGCTGCCGGGTGCAGCAGGTGCAGTCTCGCTCTCTAACAGACCTGTTGCATTATTTAAAAGATTTTTGGAGCTGTTAAAATCTCAAATACCATGTGAGTCCGAATGCAGCAGAAGCTACAGCCAGTTGATTTCTCATACGAAGGGACGATAGTCATCAAAGGGTTAAACGGCATCATTGTGATTCTCTGTTGTATTTGATTAAGAGTGTGTTTGGTCTGAACCTCCTATTATGTAAACAGTGTTTTGCTTTTTCATAACCATCACTATCTTTGATTTTGTGTAGGGTGTGTTCTTGTTTGTTTTCCCTCTCCTTTGATTGATCATTAACCCTCAAGCCAATCAGGAGAGAAAATCAGACTTTTTTAACCACCATGTGTATATGCATATGAAGTATCCCACATCACTAAGTGTTCTCTAGAATCAAGCTGAACTCAAAACAGGATGTTCACATATCTCGGTGATACACTGAGTTAGATGACTGAGTAAAAAATAAACAAAAGATCTTTGAAGAAACTCAGCAAAATGATGAGAAAAAGTAAAAGTAATATAAAGCCAAACCTTAAGAACAGATAAAGCAATTAAAATAAATTAATCCAAAGTCATTTGCTTATACAGTAGATTTTCATTTCCCTATGACATTTAAGCCACAATATGTCAGTATTTTATCAGGCAGAAAAACAGAGAAATGTTTCAACATTACAATCCCATCAGGTAAACATATCACTTTTAAAACACTTTTTTTTTTAAATATTACACACTGTAAAAGTACTCAGTTAGATACAGCTAGTTAGATCGTTATCACCCAGATTGAGTTATGGCCTTTATTTTCTCAGCCCCACCCTTAGAAAAATTATTTTGGTTTATGGTGTCAATCTTTTTTTGACCGATTGCTCATTTATAAGAGAAATGTTTATCTCTGTCCGCTGGGGTAGTAGACCAAACTCGGTGCTGATAAAAACAAAATTCAAAAAGTTAAATAGGACTCAAAATTTGAGAGGGTGGACCCACCAAAACGTATCACCTTGTTGAGTGTTAATTATTGGGCTGATTGCCATCATATTTTGTGTGAAGCATTCGCACATCATTTCTAGTTATGGTTCCAAGTTCCATATCTCCAGTCTGTTCCAGCTCACGCAGATTGAGCAACAGTATAAGATGGCAGAGAGGCTACGCTCACGTTCAAAAATCAATATGACACTTCATTTTTTTGGTCCCAGAGCACGTGTACCAAATTTGGTGAAATTCTGACCACCCAGTTTTGAGGTACACATTTCAGGTATTTGTGGTGCCCCCTATGGGAAGGGCTCAAAACTGTTTGATAGGCCTATTCCCAAACCTGGCCTGAAGATATCTATCAAGACAAATGGTTAATGAGTTATGGCAATAATCACAAAGCCCCGCCTATTGTGAGGTTAATTTAGTCAGTGGTTTCCATGTGTTTTGACCGATCTTTCTCATTCAGAGCAGAAATGTGTATCTCAGTCCCTCAAGGCTTTATACTTAGTTTGGTGTTGATAAAATAAATATCCAAAAAGTTTCCAAAATTTTACAAATTAGCAAAAAAAAAATCCATTATGATGGTTTTTTAAGGTCCAAGGTCACTGTCTTTGTAGAACACATTGAGCTGGACGTGTGTGTGTCAAATTTCAAGTCGATCAGATCTATGGTGTGATCGACATGGAGCTTTTCAAGATTGATCTTTTGACCGTTTATGACAGCGCCACCATCTGGCTGATTCATGTCTCAGTGCATATTATTTTCAGTTTCATGTTGCTGGCTCTGTCCAGCTGCAATTTGTGCTGCTGCAGAAGACAAATGATAATAATATTAGTACTACTAGTACTACTAGTACTACCGATAATGATAATAATGATACTAATGAAACAGATCAAACACCATAAGGTTGTGCCCCTTCAGGGTTAGATCCCTGATGATATAACGCCAACAGTCAGCACTTTCCAACAACTCCTGTTTGTCCATGTGACTCACTTTAATCCATAAACTAACCTGTAAAGTTAGAAAAGCTGTATCGATTTATCCATCGATTCTCATTAGCATTTTTATGCTAGTGGTGTGTAGAGCCAATCAGAGTGTCTGATTCAGAGGCTTGGCCCGCCTTGGCTGTATACCCAGACTAAATGGGAGCAGTGCTGTTTTAGGAACTCAAAGTGATGGGAAGTCGTTCTGAGTTTATTGTCGTGACAGAAAACAGACAGAAGGATGTGACCAGTCACGTATTTAGTGCAGCGGAGACTCTGGAGCTGATTTATAAAGCAGAAGAAAAAAGAAAATGTTCATGAATACTGCAACTTTCTGTGCTGAAGTTTTGTTTTGTTTTTATGGTTTTCAGCTTTTATCCATAAAATAAGGAAATAGTGAAGGTCCGATTTTTGTTATTTCCTGTTTTATGGGCTGCTTTCCTCTATTACAGTTTACAGAAGTCTTTATTTAGTGACATATGTAATTAGCTGTGGTTGTGCTGATTCTGAATGTGTGTAGCACGTGGGGAAATTAAAAAAAAAATACAACTTTATAATGCAAAAGTCAAAGGTATGAAAAAACTGAGAAATCAACAGAAGAGAAGACTTCACCGTACGGACTGCTACTAAATCGTAGGCAAAAACCAGGTCGGGTTATGAAAGACGTGGAAGAACAAGGTGGGCTGCCGTTTGAAACTGAAACAACTCATTATTCCAAATATACTTTCAGCATTGTGGAAAAACCCACTGATCAGCAAGCAGGTACTATGGCAGGATGACCAGATGGATAGATAGATAGTTGGAAGACGAAGAGGAGATGAAGTAGGAGGGGGTGTGGAAGCAATTCCTTGCACACCTCTCAGTCATAAATATGGAAAAGGAACAGCGCGGCTCAGCCAGCCCTCCTACGAGCAGAATGTTATCCTGCTTCCTTGGCAGTGTGAAAAAACCTCTAGTTAAAAGAGATGCAAAACACTGAAAAAGGAATGAATGGATGTACTTACAGAGAGAAATAAGCATTTAACAATTAAGATGGATACACTGACACACTGACTGACCTCTTTGCTGGTAAGTTGCGCTGCTTGAATTTTGGTAAGCTGTGTTTGAAATTTTCCCAAAACGAAGTATTCGGCAGTCGATGCTGAAGAGACATGATGATAGACTGAACCTTCACACAAATGAGCACAATGAGAGAGAGGGATGTAATCTAAATGTTTGACTCACGCAGCACCCGAACTCACCAGTGACGTTCTTCCTACGATGATGGAAATCAAATATTGTTTAGAGGCTTCGTCCCAACACTGTTGCAGAAGTTCCCACAAATGTTGACAGAAACCTGCAGGTTTTCTTTGCATTCACTCTCTGCCCAGTTCATCCCAGAGGAGCTCCATGGGCTTTAATGTGCTGCAGTGACAGCCTCCTCTCCCCTGCTTTCAGGCTGTCCACCAGATGTCAGAACCTGGCTGCGGGGATTTGCTCCCATTCAGCCACAAGAGCATTAGTGAGGTCAGCCACTAATGTCTGGCAACGCGGGCTGACTCACAGTCCGTGTTCCAGTTCGTGCCACATGTGTTGATGGGGGTTAAGGTCACGGCTCCGTGCAGAGCAAGTGAAGTTCTGCCACACCGAACTGGGAAAATACTTGATTTATGAACCTGGCTTTGTGCACGGGGGCACCGTGATGTTGAAACAAACACTTTCATTTGAAATGTGTGAGCATTCATTTACCCTAATTCAAATTCATTGTTGGAACTACTTCTATATATTATGTACAGACTGGGAAGTTTGACATGGAGCAGGTTAGGTTGTTGAGTAATGATGCATGATGAAATGGCAGCTAATAGACAGATGGACTTACATTTGGGCGGCAGTGTAGGCGAAGTGGAAGGTTTCATATGTTAAAGAGGTGGAGAGGTGACATGGTGACATGTGTCTCATTATCACTGCAACACTGCCAAACAAGACTCTTTGGATCTGCCCCCCCCCCCCTCTCCTTTTCCTCCCCTCCTGTCCTCCTCCTCCCCTCATCCTCCCCTCCTTCCTCTCCTTTTCCTCCTCTCATTCTCTTCCTCTCTTCCTCCTCTCTGTCATTTTCACTATGAGCGTCCATTGTTTTTTGTGATAATCGTCACCTTTGTGAAAAATAAAAGTCTGAACAGCATTTCAGAATCTAAAGATACTCAATTTACAATGTCATAAGAAAAAAAATATCGTAAAATTTTATGATTAATCAATTTTCAAAATTGTTGTTGGGATTGTTCTGTGAATAAATTAGATTAGTAGAAGTGTTATAATCAAATATCTCTACCTTCATCTTGATAACTGACTGATGATTATTCACTGCTTTAGTTTTGCAGACTTACATGAACGCCTGTGATTAGATTCAACATTAGTTGCATAAGAGGCCAGAGACGGTCGGATCACGGTGAACTGGAAACTCTTAGGTGCGAATGTGAGTGCGAGCGTGAGTGTGAATGTGAGTGTGTTTGCATGTGTGTGTCGTGTGAGTCGTGAGACAGACTTGAAGTCTATCTGGATTGAGTTTCTGCCCTTTTTAACCACAGTGGATGTTGGGACAGTCTCTGAAACTACAAATGGAAATATGTTGTAAAATGCGAGAATCTGTAGAACAAAAAAACCTGAACTCATGTGTTTAAATCCTCACTTGTGTAACATATTCACACACGTCAGCTCAACACAAAAACAAAAATTTGAACTTTTTCACTCTCATGAAATTATCAACACGCCTGTTCAGAATGCTAAGTCTCACACGTTTACATAAATACAATGAGAGCTGCGTAATTCAGTATTTACTCATATTTATCTCATATTTTACTTGAGTCCATTTTCCAGCTCAACTACAACTCTCATATTAGTTGTGCACAGATTTGTGGCTCTGTGATGTGGGGGAGCACATGTGCGAACTCACGGTGAGACGTTGTGATTGTTGTGGAAAATGAACAGGAAAATAAATAAATAGGAGTAAAATGTTGGATTACAAGTTCGCAGCCTTTAATTGTATTTATGTAAATATCAATCTCACATTCAGAACAGGGATGCGAATATTTTCTGTGGGTGAAGATTTCAACATACAAGTTTAAAAGCTGTCATGTTTTTTTTTTCTTACATGTGTGAATAGTTTATACAAGTGAAAACTTAAACATGCGACTTCAGCTTTTGGTCCAACATATGTACCTTCATACAGACGACCCCTCAGACAGGGAATCAGTATCTTTAGAGCCTTCATCTATTTGTCCCTGCGTGTTGCCGTACAGGTCTATAATGACCCTGTCCAGTCTGCAGGTCTGATAAGGATACATGTATTTCTATAAGGGGCTCAAACGCCCTTTTGTAAGCAAAATAATGATACAAAACGCATCAGCTTACTCTGCAGATGAATGACTGTTTATCCTCAGAGCTGATTTGCTCACATGCAGTATAAAGGTTTTTTTTTTTTTTTACCGGATTTTCGTCTCGTAAAAAGTCGGCATGAATCAAAGTTGAAAACTCGGATAATGACTGTGAATTTCTGAGGGTTTCTTTGCCTCCCACTGGCAGGGGGAGAAATATGCAGTGTAAATACACTTTTAAAAATAGGCCAATCTGATGTGAGGAACACCTCCTCTGCAGGTTAAAATAGTCTAGTTTACAATATTTCATTATGTATTTCAGCATCATTTCTTTGCACATAAGAAATGTTATTTATCGCAGGACACAGTCTCTGTCTATAACACTAACTCTACCTTTCTGTCCTTGTGGTCTAGTCTGCTGGCCATTGTAACTTTAGGTCTGTCTCAAACATGACCATCATGATCAGAGGTGTGGTGCTGCTTGTAGTTCTATAGTGCAGCTATGACACTGACTCTGTCATGTTTCTGTGTAAATGCATCACAGAGGAGTGAATGATGGTGAAAGGATGTTTTCTGTCTTTTCATCTTTACTATAGTTAACCATTTCATTCAGCTGAGCAGCTCAGAGACTGTCGGCAGCCATCTTTTAAGGTGGAATGTTTTCTTGCTTGTTATTCAATGCATGATTGACGTTTGGAAATCAATCTATACACCTTAAATGTCAATATGACAACCTTGACCATTTCATTAGTTTTTATTAGCTCTCTAGGACATATGCCTACCTGCAGTTGTATGTTATTGTATAAAGTATTTTTATAATATATCTTATTTTATTCAGTATTATATTTCCCCCCTTGTGCTGCTATTCTTTTGTGCTGCTGTGTCCATTTGAATTTCCTCTGCTGGGATCAATAAAGGTACATCTTTTCTTATCCTTAATGCTTTAGTAAAAATGTGGATATACTGTATTTCCACCTGATTATCTGAACTGCTGATCATTTATTTCATCACTTGAAGAATAAAAGTAGTGGAGCGTCGTCTCGGTGCGCTCCGGCAGCACTACACCTATAATCATGATCAGACATTAGGAGTTGATCGATTATTGGCCTGGTTGATTACTGATTACTTTCGGCCTCTTCTTGCTGGAGCAATGTTTAATTCAAATTGTTGTAGAGAGTTGCTCATACACCAGGGGTTGGCAGATAAGTTTGGCTTTGATTTTCCTAATCAAATAGATGGTGCGCCAGAACATAATCAATAGCTAATTTAATAAATTGATTGATAAAAGTGCAGCTGGAGTTTACGTTGTTACTGTTCACATACGGCGCTTTGGTCCACACTGACATGTTAAATGTTTGACTGATTTACTGATGAACTGGCCGTATTTTCGTATGTCTATCAAAAAAGCAACAGAGCCTTTGGAACTTCCTGTCATAACTTTTCAGAATAAAAGCTCATAATCACTTGAAATAAAGCATTGTTGTAAGAAAAAAAGAACTTCCTTGCACTTTTATTTTTGCAAAAGAGGAAGTGATTCGGTGTGTAACGGTGTGTAGAGATCTATTCAACATGAATGGATAATAATAATAATAATAAGCTTCTTCAGGTGGGGGGAGATTGTCTATTTGGACATTACAGCTAAATGTGGGACTGTCAGTCCGATATTGTAGTATTTAAAAAAAACTTTTTGTAGCAGTATGTTGTGTTGATATATCGGCTCCAAATATCTGTTGTCAGTCTCCTTGATTACTAATAATTGATATTGGAAAAAACCATATTGGTCAACCCCTATGGAACATGAGCTGGTTTTATTGACTGTGGTTTAGCCGCTGGTTTTATTGGAGTCTCAGATTCCCGTGGTTCTGTAATCTTTAAAGTAGAAATATGTTTCATTTCAAATGACTCAGATTTGAGCCCCACTCACTTGCATGGGCTCTCACATGCACATTAACTGTATTTAGAATTTATTTCACTATCCCTTTCGTTGGGATGCAACAACGCTTTGTGGCTTGTGTGAAGGAGGCAGCTTTTCCCTGCGAAGAGTGGTTATTGGGTAAATAGTTGTTTATTCATCGTCATGGAGTAGATTTGGTTGTTGACATGCATTAGTGAGTAAATACGAATCCTTCTCTGCACTCTAAAAGCTCTTCTACTGATTAGTGAGAAAGTAGGGGAGAGCTATAGAAGAGAAGGGGGGGTGAGGGGGAGCGATTTGTTTATCAAACACTTTCCTCCCTCAAATCTGATTAGCTCAATGTCACATTGAAGAGTTGGACCTCTCTAGTCTCTGCTGTGTGTGTGTGTGTGTGCGTGTGCGTGCGTGCATGTGTGTGTGTGTGTGTCTTCTTACATGCAAGCGTTTTGACTTTGCTTGTGAGTTTTTATTTGATCACTATAAAAACATTAGTTGCTGTATCTCTCTCAATCTGATTTTCTGTTTTGTGTTCAGTGTCTCTCCCTGTTCGCCGGTATACTCCATCCAAAGTGCCTGTCAGATGGTTGGATAACTTTTACCCTTTTCACACCAAAGTTAGCAGGTATAACCTGGTTTTTCAAATGCTGGTAAACCCAGCGGGGGGGTGGGGGTCGGTCTGTGTCCGACAACTTCTGTAACTTTCACAAACCATCACCTGACATTCATACTCCCTTCATGCCGTGATTTGCCATCTGTGTGGAGGTGAGAAAGGACTGACCTTCTCTCTCCAGCTCTCTTTTCATTAGTTTCACTTTTTAAGTCCAACACTGTGAAGGTTTTTAATTGATATCACATCTCCTTCGTCTCTATGACGACTGCAGATCTGTCATAGACACTTATGATGTCCGCCGTGGTCGGACGGAGATACATGGTGAGTCTTAGGGCTCGTCACAGTTCAGAGGTGGACACGATCTCCATCTACTCGTATGTATTTAACCTTGACACGGACAAGTGCTCTCAGACTCAAACACCATAGAAATTCATGAAAAAATCAAATATTCATACACGTTTATTTGAGACCTTACAAACAGGTAACAGGACGCAGGCCACTTCTGAAGACAGGAAAAACGGACAGATTTTTTTTTTTTTATCTCAGGACACATTTCAACCTCCTTACCTCCTTTCACAGTTCCTGTCCTCCACCTATTTTGGGAATGGGAGAAAGAAAATTCAAGATTCAAAGATTTGTCACAACACACAGGCCATGTTTTATTGAATTTGCCTTGGCCAAGAAAATTCCTCGCAACTGACAGGGTTAGGTTTTGTTGCTAGGCGACATCTAGTGGTCGTAGTAATGATGACGGGAGCAAAGGGGAAAGTGCGGTGACGTAGTATAAAGAGAGACAAAGTCCACGTCAGGAGGAGGTTGAGGTGGATGGATGAATATGACACAGGAGAGCGGTGTTTGATTCCCATGTGAAAGTATCTGTTTACATTGTAACCATGACAACAAAGACCGTGTAATCTTGAGGAAGTACTTATTTTAACACAAATCACGATCTTTTCCGAAACCTAACCAAGCCATGAGAGGGTTGATGGTTGTTCAGGTTGGAGGAGTGAAAGGAGCTGAAATAATTATGTAAATTTGTTTTTTTTTTTTATATTATTTTTGTTTACTGACCTTCTACTTTCAAACGTCACTGCCAAAATGCGACTGCATGGCACCTTGTTGTCCTCTGTTACGATTACAAAGTGGTGTCCTTCTGATATGTCTTTGAATCAAACACCTGTGGAGGCTTAAGAGGTGGCTGTTAAAAGTTGGCAGGTCAGTCTGAACTCATGCCATTTGAACATGTGAGCTGTGATTCACATCTCACATGAATAGTGAACCAGTTTCCCTGCGAAGAAGAATAATAGAGGCAGCAAAAGACCATAGAAAAGCTGTCAGCACAAATGCTTATAATGACCTATAGTTAACATTTCCTGCCTAGAGATTTCCTGCAGTTGTGCAAATACTGCAAGCTGTCGACTAAAGACAACATACTGTACTGTGTACTGTGTACTCTGGGCAGAAGCCATATCATGTTGTTACATCTCAATGAAAATTTTGACTGCAGTATGAATTGTGTGTTCTACCAATAGTCCACGTCGGTTTCTTTTAACCATGCAGGTGACCTTTCATGGTTGGTCTTTGTTCAACCAATAGGGCGCCTTGCCAAGCCAAGAGACTCATGATAAAGCCCGAAGAGCCCTAAGATTATTATGTCCCACCTGTGCTAGTAACATTACCTTAAAGAAAGAAGAAAAGAAATTCACATTTTTCAAGACCAAAAAACCAAAAAGGATCAGCTGTAGCTGAGCGAGAACCTCTTTCATACAGTGTCTGGACCAGATCTGATTTTTACTGTCGACACCGTGCAGCATGTTTCCTGAAAAAGCCTCGCCTGCTCACACTTACAGGAAATCGGTTAATGCGATTTTTTTTTTTTTTTTTTTTTACAGTTGATGCTCGTATCCGGGCCTGGTCAGTTACTGTTTCTGATTTTTCTACACTTCCTTGTTTTTCTGTCCTTAGCTCTGGATGCACAGACGGGAATGACACGAGTCGTCAGCAGACCGGTGCCATTCAACTGCTAGACCACACTCGACGAGTCGGTAGGTTCAACCCAGACCCTCCGGTTGTCTGTCCATCTGGCGTCTCCTGTGTTTGTCTATGTGCCTCTAGTTATTCCCAGTGAAGTCGAGCTGTCTATCCTCTTCGTTTTTGTTGAACTTGTTCTCTCTGCTTCTCTCTTTAAATCTCTCATTAAAGAGTGAGAAGATTAGCACCAATTTGCCTTGATTAGGCCATTCTTCTCACAGTTGGAAAAAAAAAAACTCAGACAAAAAAAAAAAAAACCACGCTCTGCAATTTGAACACGTGCAGCAGGCAAGTGATTGCGATCAATAAAAAAAAAAAAAAAAAAACTAGATGGAAAAAAAATGGGAAAAACTGAACAAGTGAAGGAATGAATTGCCAATTTCTGTTCCTGTCAAGTGCTTTTGGAAGGCAGCTCTTGAGGAAAAGTTGTTTCCGCTGAAGGACTCTTGACGGCATTGTGTGTGTGTGTGTGTGTGTGTGTGTGTGTGTGAGATAGAGAGAGAAAGAGAGAGAGAGAGAGAGAAGGGATGCATTCAACAGAGCCTGATTATCAGACATTTTTCTTTTGTTTCCACAATGGGAAGTGTAGGATTACACATAGTACTATTTTGTACGACGCATGATGCTGTTTGTTTTGTTTCTGCCAAAAAAAACCCCAAAAAAACAACTGTGAAGTGCCAAGGTCATTGTGGTTCCAGGTGCTGTTACATGTCTGTCAGAAATCTTTTGAATGTAAAATGATTTGTATAAGTGACATTCAGGGCAACAATGACTATTCACTGATTTGTGTCATGTGATAGTGCTGTCACATTTTTCTTCAAGAGATTAAACACAGCAGCTCTTTGCCTCAGTGCTGAAAGTTCAGGGAAACAAACTCCTTTTTACATATATAACAAGCTATATCAAGTCGAATCGAGTTCAGAGTGTTAGTATATGTAATAAAATAATGGTTACTACATTACAGTGCTAAGTCTCCATTTTAATTTGAGTAGGTTTATGTAAATATAGAATTAACTGTGTGGGAGCTAACCGCCCTTTAAATACACACTGGACAAATTGCAAGGGTTCAACTGTAATTGGACACTTAACTGCTGAACGTGTTTTGGGCAGCTGTGTTGTTTCAATGTTAGTTCATGTAGAAAAGATTGAGGGGAAGTTGTCAATACAAGGACTAAAGAAGAGACCATGTAAGTGAATAAAGAGGCTCAGAAAAGTGAGAGAGATCAAGAAAAGTTGGTTTTCCCAAAATCAGTGGCCGAGCGCAATCTGCCGGCACATCGAGTCAGGGATGCTCTCCGGGATCCAGGGGAACATGTTTCCCGTGACCATGACCTCAGAGCATTCACCACAGACGCAAACCTCTAATAAACCTGAAAAACAGAAAGTCCATGACAGTGGCATCATCCACAGCTGTGGTCAGTGCCACTGAGACTGTTCTCTTATAGCAAAGTGTCTCATCAGTAATCACTGTCAACCCAACTTTAATCCCAGTTCTAACCTGAATCATAAACACAATTCCAAAGTCTAAATTATACAAACACATAAAGACTGTGAGCTAAAAGTCAGATAGATTTGCTCTAAGAGCGGGAAGACGCTGACACAGTCACACACTATTGGCAGAGAGGGGCCAGTGTGGGTTATGACAGAACTTACAAAAGTCAGGCCTTTAAAGAGAATCAGCAAAATGTATGTCTCTGTATAAATGAATATATATAAAAATGTTTTACAAATTTTCACAGAGAGAAAGAAGCATATCAATTTAGATTATGTTTTTTTTTTGCCATTAATATATTATCTCTCTCAGTGTGGGTATCCAGATGTTTAATAGTACTCTGTGACTCGTGAACAAAACCCGTCATGAAATCTTCGCTGTCTCTCTTGTCAAATGTCGACGACCTGCTCACGGTGGAAACGAGTTCAGATACTTCAGTGGATGGCGAGTCCTCAAGTGAGTTTTTAAACCCTGAAATGTCAGCACCTTTTAAAGTAATGGATGAGTCATCAGTGATAATCAACAACAAATCAACTGCCCCACATATTTAATAGTTTTGTGCCTTTTAAACTTTAATTTAATGAAATGTCTGCTACCCCCCCACCACCACCACCACCACCGCCACCATGATGTGGTTTGCTGCTAATACGTATGTTCAGTATGAGCTCAAAGAAGCTCTGTGTCCATGCTAACTCAGTCCACGACCCTAATCCTTAAGTACAGATCATCACTCCTTCTTTTTATGAGAGCTGTAATGAAATACCACTACAAATACTACAACCTTCAGTAGCTGTTGTTAAAAGTCAGTCATGTTCTCTGGAGGTATTTTGAATCACAGATTAGCTTGGTCTTCCACCCAGGTCTCTGGGGATTCTGCCACATATGCGAACGGTCCATTTTAGCCTGGAAGGGATATGTTTTATGGTAATAATAGAATATTCAAAGATACATGCACACAGTGATCTACAGGAAAGTAATGAGAGTTTCAAACAGATGAGCAGGTGAAATTATTCAAGTTTATTTCTGGCCTGAAACCAAAGAAAATATAGAACAGCCATGAAGTTTCTCTTTGTTATTTATTCATTTATTTATTTTTGTTCCTTTTTCTCCTTTTTTTTTAAAAAACAAAACAAAACGAAACAAAGCAGTTTGTCTTTTAATATGAACAACAGCCACAAAGTGCAAGCATCCTCCTTTTATCAGTTAAGATGGGCAACACTGCCACTGTATCAAATAAGAGCTGAACTACATCCATGTCAGCTAATCACAGGTCCGAGGAGATGAGCAACAATTTATACTTCACCCACACCTGTCAAAGGTAGACAAAGCCAGTAATCTGTGCATGCGTGTGTGTGTGTGTGTGTGTGTGTGTGTGTGTGTGTGTGTCTGTGTGTGTGTTTTAGCCCAGTATCCCATAGCTCACTATTCCTGTCCAGTGCCATCATTTCTTGTTCATTTCCCTTCATGTAGTAAGGTAGAGAGTAAGGGTGTGGAGGTGTGATGGATATGTGTGTCAGAAATTCAACCTTAATACATCTGTGTCCTCTCACAGGTCTGCAATTAACATTTCTCTTACCCATAATCCCGAGGCAAGAGTTAAACATAAATTTCTTAAACATTCCTCACCAATCGCTCATCTTTCCCCAAACTCAACCGTAGAAACTTTCCTCTCGTAACGAATGAGCCCGTAGGTCGTCTGTGCAGCGGGTTACTATGACCCATAGTTACTAGGCGACATCTAGTGACCTAGAGCGACGAAGTCCACGTCAGGAGGAGGTTGTGGTGGACGGATGAATGTGCCACAGGAGAGCCGTGTTCGATTCCCATGTGAGAGTAGCAGTTTATATTGTTTTTATTATCCATGAGCGTTTAACAAAGTTAACTCTGTTGTTATTATCGTAACCATGACAACAAAGCTTGTCTAATGTTGCGGAACTATTTATTTTAACCCAAATCACGATTTTTTTCCTGAACCTAACCAAGTAGTTTTATCCTTACAGAAAAGCCACATTAACACCACACGTACAAAAATCACATGTTGCCTCCATGTGATTTAAAACATGTTAACTTATACAACAGCCGTGTTAATATTCAGTACAACAACCTCGAGTGGGATATTGCTTAAATGTGAAATGTGTGGAACACATGTCCTGGCACGTGGGAAACATTTTCGGGGTGTAACGTGTGAAGCCCATACTTAACATCAAACTTAAATTTACATGTGAAATCACAACATAACATGGGACTTTTCACTTCACTTGTGACTGGTCTTTTTCACACATAAGATTGGCATTCCCATGTAGACATGTAGTCAATTTTATGAAGGTTCATGTGAGCCTAAGTGAAACTTATGATAAGACACATATGAAATAGAAATGTGAAATTCATGTACAGGGCAGTATGGTGGTGCGGTGGTTAGCACTGTCGCCTCACAGCAAGAAGGGTCTGGGTATAACCATGGCGATGAACGTAAGTACGTCGATCTTGATAGTGTATGTGTGTTTATCATTGTAACCATGACAACCTAGGTCCGGTACGCCTGCTGCTGTAGGGGAGCTATAGGTTGTAACAGAGGGTTGAAAAAAGTGACCAGTTTGGTTGTTCAGGTTGGAGGACTGGTTGTATTCTAATCCTGGCTGGTTAGGCTGGAGAAGTCTGCTGCTAGCTGGCATCAAAGACCCACTTCACATTAAGGATATCATTTCTCGGTGTATGTGTTGCATTGTACAAATCCATAAAGGTTTTAGAAATAAAGCTGATAGAATTCCCACATTCTTCTCACATCCCTTGCATTATTCATCAAACTTCTCCAACTAAATGACAAAATAGGGAAAGATGTGGAGTGCTCTATTTGGTTTTGGTTGTGCTTTGACACTATTACTATTATTAACATTACTATTAATACCCCCGGCACGAAACCACTGTCAGAATCCATCGCATGTCCTCTTTCACCACTGAAAATCCTCAGAAAGATCTCCACACTCCTCCCCTGACTGAGGAATTCTTACCTACTTCATATCTTGAGTTCTTTCAAATGTTTTCTAATGTTTTTCATGTGTTGCACTGCACAAAATTTCAATTCCCA
Source organism: Seriola lalandi dorsalis (assembly GCF_002814215.2). Lineage (NCBI taxonomy): Eukaryota > Metazoa > Chordata > Actinopteri > Carangiformes > Carangidae > Seriola > Seriola lalandi. The sequence goes on along the minus strand of NW_019525549.1, from coordinate 523,111 downwards.
ATATTGTATTTATTTATTTTGCTCTCTCTTGGCCTTAGACAGCTCAGTTGTGTAATACGGTACTTTTGGCCCATTTTGTCCATTGTGTGCGCTGCTCTCCATTTACTGCCTCAGTATGAGGGTAATGCTGTTTACAGGATTGTGTAATCTCCTCACAATAATCCCATTCACGAATCAGGTGCTTGTTGCAGTGCTGTGGTGAGAGCTGCAGGAATCAAAGGTTATTTTGATTTGATTTGATGTAGTCTTTTCCAACAGGTGAAATCTTGTTAGGTATCTTGTTTGTTCACTGTTCTGCCATGAACTATTATCCATACGCATCTTAAGTGGCATCTATAGTAGACAGTATGATTGTATTGCTCCCCATGTGCTTAAACATAGGTTATGTGTGTGTTTTTTTTCACAGAAGGATTAAATGTTTCATTTTTTTTTATTTGACAATAGATAAGATATACAGCTTCAGCCGTCTCCTCATCCTCCACTTCACTCCTTTTGTCCGTCCCTCCTCTCTTGAGCATGTTATCTACTTGTTTTTTTTTCCCTTATCTTTTGACGCAGTGAGACACACTTACACAGAAAGACACACATACACGCAATGTACAATCAGTCTTTTGTCTTGCCACATGAAAGCTGCTACCTGAACAGGAAGGAGGAGGTACGGTGACAACAGGCAAAAGACAGGGAGGAAAATAGGAAGCTGAGCTAAGGAGTGAAACTGATGAAGAAATTTTACCTTTATAAAAAAAAACAAAAAAACCTTAAGATCTACTATCATCTAATGTGTCTGGGAAGTAAAACATTAAAGATATTAAAAGGAGAGGGAGAAGAAAGTGAGAGATGGAAGGCAGGGGGAGAAAGAGGAGAATGAAGGACTGAGAAGAGGCTGGGAACTTGAAATCAATGGACTCATTGTTAACAAGAGTCGACCCCCCAAACACCCCCTACACACACACACACACACACACACAATCACACACACCTACGCTAGACCTTCAACCGCCCTCCATACGTCACTCCAACTGCTACGAGTATCTGTTTCTGTGTTGGGTTCTGAATCTATCAACCACCTTGGATTTCAGTTAGAAACGCCAAACAGATGCTTGTGGGAAGTTCTGCCCAGGGCACACTGAGTTCACTTCTCCAAAGCTCTTCATAAAAAGCTCATTACTGAAATGTAGGGGTGAAGTCAGGTCATTTGGGACATTGGGTTAAATGGGACATTTAAGGTTTTGCATCTTGGGCTCTTTAGATATAAAAGCCGATAAGGGTATAAAACCAAAAATGCTTGTATGTTGCATCTTATTAGCTGTTTGACTTTTAATCAAAACATTTTGACGTTAAACTATGATTTTTATGGGAAAGGGTTTTGAGCATAGATTTTACATAGCGCTGGACGAAGCCTCCGTGACGTCAACCACAGGTTTCTGAAGAGCGGTTTTGGAGCTCAGAGTGAGCTGCTCCACCGTCGCCATCTTGCAGGCACCTGACTCGGCTGAACGGGGCGGGTGTGGAGCTGAGACTTTGGAGCACGCCAGTGAAACCAGTGAGTTATTTTAACATGGTAGTCTATGGGGATTGACTCACTTTTGGAGCCAGACTTTAGTCGTCATTTGAAAAACTTTCCGTGTTGGCTTTATCATTCAGCCTCGGAGGAAGAAGCAGAAATCCATAACAAGTTATAAAAGTAATACTGAAAGTAGGCTTCTGCTTTTTAGGTGGTTTCCTCGGTAATTTATAAAGAAGTGCCCCAAATTACTATTTCACCCTCGTTGAATCATATTGGCTCTTCATTAGTATATTGAGAGTTATCTGTGTTTAAAAGAGATTTTTTAATACACCCAATATTTGAAATACAAATTTGAAAAGTTTTTCTACTCACAATGCAAATTTCCATCCTATACTGTTGAGTGAAGTCTGGCCGTTGGTCACATCACTTCTCCAGTCTCTACCATTAAAGCATTGCAGTGGAAGTGGCTACAATTAGATAATGTAATTAAAGAGTGTCAGTCAAACCTCAAATGATCCAAAACCATGAGGAAAACACAATGGAATTAAGGCATTTCTCTTTCATGTATTTCATTTAAATTTCTGAATGGGTCCAGACAGATGGGATTTTGTCTCTTCAGTGGAGTCGAAGTCATTTAAGTCACATGCATCATTAATGTCAAGATTCAGTTACTAAGCTTTTTCCCATTGCACTTGGTTAGATTTTGCTTTTATCTGTGCACAGAATTTTCCACCTCAGACAGATGTAAAAAAACGGTTTTGTGCTATTTCTAACATTCAAATTGCATAAAAACTGATTGTGCTTATATCACAATTTCAAACATAAAAACAGTCCAGTGATTTATTTTGTGTGATTTACATATGTTAAAGAAAATAAATGAATAGAATAAAATTACCTGCTAAATATTTGCACTTTGCTCTTAATTTGAGTAAAAAAAATTTAAGTAAGCAGAAATTACAATGATCATGTTCATTTCACATATCCTCTTACATTGATGATACTTTCCTCGTTGTTAATGCACCACAACTAAATGAATATACAAGAAACAGTGTTATTAAAAGAGACGGGCTTGTTATTCTCTCCTCTCTCCATTTAAAACCTATAATGTGTAGGATTTAAACATTTTTGTCTCTGGCGACTCCTAGTGGTGGTATCAAAAAAAAAAAAAAGCCTAAGAATGTGAGGTCACTGTAATGAACGGGGTAGTGATTGACTGTTAGAGATCGCGCTGACGCACCTATCGGCACACACCTGCACCTGGAGACGGTGTTTCGCTCTCGTGTCAAGAGCCGCTGTCGCTGTTCGCGCTGAGGTTTATCGGATTGTTATTTTCTGTTATTGTTTATTATCAACAGCCAGAGGTGTTTTTTTTTTACAGTCGTTCCACCTGGATCTGACTTAGCCTACAAGCTCTCACAGAGACCAGTGTGGTGTTTGACTGGACTGGACGGTTGAGATTTATTAGGCTGCATTATAATTCTTAATTCGTTATAAATGAGGGTGATTTTAGATGTCGCTTACTGTTTACAGCCTATAGGTGACTATTTACAAAATCAAGGTCTAGTTTCTACTCTCCAAATAAAGTTTGTGAAGTGGCTGCGTCATGAGTGGACATGCTGACAGATGTGCCATATACCATCAGACCCCCCCCTCGCTCACGTCCTGAGAAAGTCAAAAACCCCTTGAACATTAAATATTCTTCTGCTCAGATATCTTGTTTTTTTATTCTAATACCTTCTAGGCTTTAGAAAACATCAGAAACATATTTAGGAAAAGTCATGGAGTGAGAGATCTGTAGTTTTCATTTAAACAAAGTTATTTACATAATAAAAACTCAAACAGTCTGTAAGACTGTCTTGGCTGTGCTAGAGTTTACTATCAGGCTTTTAATTTGAAAACAGTAAGCACCATTAATTGTGTTGATAAAAGATGTGAATGGGACCTTTAATGGTATTTTGTGACAGAGAATTGTAGTCTACGATAATAATTTTTGTATTTTTTGTTTTGAAATTGCTCTGAAATGTAATCTAAGGTACAGCAGCAGTACAAAAGTCACTCACATGTGAACTTCAGAAGTCTGCAGATGACCTGTGTCTGACCTGGACACACCAGCCAACACTGATCAATATATGTGAAAACCCTGCGATGTGTCCATCTGTGTTGGTTTGTCCTTGAACTTGACACCGCACCCCCCAACCTCTTCCCAGGGTGTTGCTTCTGGCTGGCCGTGTTCTCACCCTGACCCCCCACTCACAAGTACATACATGGATCAGTGGTGTTTCTGTTGCAAAAAAAAAAAAGAAAAGAGGATGATGAAATTATATCTGCCTCGCCAAGGCACCCCACCCCCCCCCTTACATGTCCTCTCACCATTGTCTTTTCTTTTCTTTCCTTTTACATCTCACGTTTCCTCTCTGTCTCTTTTATTTTGTTATTTTCTGGTGGTTTACGCTTCCCTACCTCACTTCTCCATCTGCAGATCCTCGTGTCAGTGTGTTGCTCCCTCACGGACAAGGCCATCCCTGCAACCCTTTTTTTTCTTTCTTTTTTGTTATCCCTCTCTCTTTTTTAATCTGAGAGGAGAGAGGGGGATTAGGTGGGAGAAGGGGAAAGGTAGGAAACAGAGAGAGCGAGAGAGAGAGATTATCCCAGCAGATTTGCACTTGTGAACTCACTGAAACTCAGGTCAGATAATGTGGGAGTTATATGAACAGAACGAGAGAAAGAATGAGGAAGAGCAGTAAGACAAACAGCAGTGGGAGAGGGAGAGGGGGTGGGGGGGTATTAACAAAGAAAGAAATGGATGGATTATTTCAGATGAGCACTGTAAGTTTGACTTGATTATTCCGCTGAAACGAGAACAGCTGGGACAGATGGACAGAGAAACTAAGGTAGGCCACAGACTGAAAGCTAATACAGTATACAAGTTACTTCCTTTCAACAATCCATACTTCCTGAAGGAATCTAGAGATCAAAGCATTAGCGTTTACATATGATGTCTCATCTACTAAATCTGATTAAAAAGTCAGCACAAGCTGCTCTGGAGCTGAGTTACAGTTGTCAATTCATGTAATGTGGAAATCTGCGACTTCTTTACTTCCGACTTAGAGAACTTTTTAATGCAGGCAGATCTGGGCCTTAAGGTGCTAGATGTGAGTCTGAGTACGATTCTCTCAGAAACAACATGTCAAGACCAACCAGTCCTCCATCCTGAACATCCATCAGCCCTCTTCTACCACCCAGAGGCGTGCCTCCTGAAATACCGCCCCCCACCGCGGCAGGTGTACCCGACCTCGATTGTCATGGTTACAATAAAAAACATGATGTCTGTACCGACAGCAGCGTACCTACCTTTGTCGCCAAGGTTACTGTAATAACGATCATGGCTTGGTTGGGTTTAGGAAAAGATTGTCCTCCTGTACAAAACGAGCCCACAGTTCGTCTATACAGCTGGTTGCTAACCCATAGTTAGGTTTTGTTGCTAGGCGACATCTAGTGGTCGTAGTAATGATGACAGGAGCAAAGGGGAAAGTGCGGTGACGTAGTATAAAGAGAGACAAAGTCCACGTCAGGAGGAGGCTGTGGTGGATGGATGAATATGACACAGGAGAGAGGTGTTTGATTCCAGTGTGAAACCATTAGATATTTTTGTAACCATGACAACAAAGATCCTGTAATGTTGTATTTAGTACTTATTTTAACCCAAATCACCATCTTATCCTGAACCTAACCAAGCCATGAATATTATTATAGTAACCATGGTGACGAAGGTAGGTACAGTCTGCGTGTTTATTATTGTAACCATGATAACAGAGGCCCGGTACACCTGCCGCCGTAAGGGCGCTATTTCAGGAGACACTGCTACGAGTCGTATGAGAGGGTTGAAAGGAAATGTGGTTGGTTAGGTTGGAGGAGCTGTTGGTACCGGCTCCTCTATAGGCTCTTCAATAGGAGAACAATAAAGCTGTGCTGTGTGTGTGTGTGTGTGTGTGTGTGTGTGTGTGTGTGTGTGTATGAGTGGTGAATTACTTTGAAAAACCACAGTAAAGGTATTAGAGACTCAAATGTTTTTCTCTTTGTGTAACTAAAGCCGCATTTCGACGTACCTTTTAGTTCCAGGTACTTTTCTTTAGAACTAAAAGGTTCCTGTGGCCCATTGTTGTCTACGTTTCCACCGTGACCTAAAGTCCTCGGAAGATTATGCAAAATTATTACTTGACATTACATTATTCACAGCACCTTGAGTCCATAACATGAATGAAAATTGCGTCCGCATCATTTTATTTTCAAATACAGGACGATCCCGTATTATACGGCACGAGTGGCAACCCTAGCCACTCTGGTTGTTGTGGTCCTTTATTTTTTGGAGAATCACTCAACCCCTCCATGCCCTGATCTCTATCTCTCTCTCTCTCTCTCTCTCTCTCTCTCTCACTCACACACTCACACAAACATACATGCATATTGACAATGAACCAGTCTTTTGGATTGGCTAAACACATCAGCACGTACCTGTTTTTTGCACGTACATATTAAATCCAGCTGTGAACTGACCACTTGCGATCAGATAACTGAAGATGAATGCAAACGCAGGTGTGAACAGGGCCAACATTACAGAAGTCCTGATGGCTCATTTTAAGCTTTCTTAGTACGGGCTGTGTGCAGAAGTAATCAAGTTTGTTATAAGTTTCAGATCATGTACTGTAACATTCACTGATGACATTGATTGGCAAATATTTATCTAAGGAATGTGAAGAATTTTGTCTTTATGTTCCTCTTATTCTTGTTTGAAAATTACAGGTGTCACATTAAAGTCATTTCTGTCATGTCATGTTAGAAATAATATATTTGTTGAATTTCAGCAACAGTCAAAACTTTAAAAAAATAAATATAAAGAGAACCTTTTAATTTGCAAAATATAAATGTAAAGAACTTGGAAAACCTGCAGTAGATTTGGATGGGCTTATTCCCAGTTGTTCAGAGGTGGACACGGGCTCTGGCACAGAAGCTGAGCGATGTGCTGCAGCAGGAAAAAAAGTGTTTCAGCCACTTATCAGTGTCAGTGTATCAAGTGTATGGTTCATTATAAATATTTTCTCAACTGTTCAGCTCCTGTATTGTTACACACAAACACATTTCTGTTGGATATTGGCCATATTTTGTAGTTGACTTTTGGGGCTGAAAATGGTCAAAGACATTGAATATTAGCAGCTGGTAGCTTTTGCTATTGGCAGCTTCAGCCTGAAACATCACGTCAGACTGTAGTGTATCTGTTATAGTGTGTGTGTGTGTGTGTATGTGAGTGTGTGTGCAGATGTTCCCAACAAGGAATAAGGGACAAGCATCGCCCAAAGGCCCCTGAGATGGATAGTGCGAGTGTGTGTGCGAGTGTGTGTGCGAGTGCACATGTGCGTATATTCCCTTCAGCTGTTTTAAGGGTGACCTCGATGAGACAGCTCTGCCTGTTACAGACATACACACACACACACACACACACACACACACACACAGACATGCACACCCTCCAGGCTGTTGCAAGTGACAGTATCATTGTGAGAGAGCTGACAAAAATTAAATGATTATCAGTCATCTGGTGACAACGCTGTGGAGGATCTACTTAAAATGATTGTGCCGATGGAGCATTCCGACAGCGCAGGGGCAGAGTCCTTGCCCACCTCTGCAGGTTCCACCTGGGGATCAGTTCCTGGTAGAGGCGCTTCTGGCTCCGTTGTGTGTTCCGATCTGCACACTTGGCCGTGGTTGTGGTTCCTGCACAGGGGGAGTTGGGATCTCGGGCCACAGTGTAAACCGACCGTGCACTTAATTGTTCTGACGGAGCTTGTTGCTGGCAGGTGAAAAAGTGGCACCATGTGTTGGAGGGGTAACACAGCTGTCTGCTGCTGCCCCAGGCCTACAGAAGAGTTTACACTTAGAAAATGCCGCAGTGTAGGAAAATTGGTCTAAATTGGTAATTGGTAAATTTAATTTATTAATTTTCACTTTTTAACATTATCATCACATAGATCCAAAGATTAAGATATTCATTTTCAGCAGTTTTCCCTCCTTTACCTCCAAATGTTTTTTGTTTTTTTTATCTTTTGATGCCACAAAAGATACCTACCAATACCACAGACATTTTTACTGGTGTAAGGTCAAGAGATTTAGCAGACATACTGTCTGCCTTGCAGTGACGATTCTAGAGTCCGTTGGGCCCAAAGGTAAAACATCCACCTCTATGTGATAAATAATCTGGCACCAGTGAAAAATCTGTGAAATCTTCACATTTTTGAAATTCCAAATTTTCACCTTAGTAGAATTTTTTTAATATAAATATAAAAAACTTGGAAAACCTTTTTGATTTTCAAAAATATAAATATAAAGAACATGGGAAACCCTGGAATTTTCTTAATATATAATATATAGATATAAATGGCATGAAACCATGCAATTTTCCAACTATGAGTATAAAGTGAAAGACCCTCAGCTCCCTACTGATCAGTGAGCTGGTAACAGCTTCTGAGATGTCGTTGCAAATGTCTTGCCTGTTCACAAGCTGCAGCTTTACACGGGTAAATGGGTGGAAATAAATGTTTTTGGGTCATTTGTGTAAACTGACCACTTAGAGTTGAATACATATGCAAAGTAATGAAAGAATCAAAGCAGTTTTTCTTTTTTTAAGTATATTTTTGGTGTCTCATTCCAAGAAAAAATGTTTCTTTCATTTGTGTGTATGATTTTTACAATAATTCACAGTTTCCTGGGTTTGCAGGGAGGTGGAGCACATTTGCTGAGCAGCAGCATGAGTTCTCTCAGCTGAGAGAGACTGAAGACAAGTCAGAGCTAATGTTGAATTTGGAGGAAACTATACAACTGTTGAATGTTGACAAATGACAACCACAGATTTAAACAAATTCTTCCGATTAGTCTTACATTTAATAACCTTTATTCAACACCCTGTAGAAAAGAGTCAGGCCTGTCTCTCACATTTTCTGATTTGCAGCATAGTCGATGGCAACGCTGTTGATTTTTCATATTTCACTCATCATATAATACATACAGTACCATACTTTTAACGTGAATGACTTGCACCACAGTGTTTACCTACACGAATGTGTAGAAAACCAAAAATGATATGAGCGAGGCTCTGGATGGAGTCGATGCACAGCTATTCTCATCACCTTTTAATCTTAAATGTATTAAGTAGAAATAAATCTACTTGCAGTGTTCCCCCGAAACCTCTCTCTCCCCACATGAATCTGTATTTTACTTTTACCTGAAGGGACACAATGAATTAAAGGCATAATACTGAGAGTTTACTTGCATTAGTCTTATATACTACTCACCAAGTGAATAGCTCAGGGACACAGTTCAGTCAGATTTGTAAGATCTTCTTTGTGGCTACTTTACTGTCAACGATGGAGCGAGTAAGAGAAAAATAACATGTACAGGGAGCTGGTGTGTGTCAGACTCAAACCCATTGAATCTTAAATACGTGACTCTGACCTGATGGTAGACTCTCCCAGGCCGACCTCACCTTTACGTTTCTTTATTTCCTGCTTAAATGCTTTTTCTTTTTTTGTGGAATGATTTTTATTGGAATTGCAAACCATTCATTCTGCCACAGTGCATGATCTGTCTTATTGATTAAGGGAATGACTTTAATAGCACCTTCTCATATAATATGGTGTCAGGTTAACATAAAACATGAAAGCACACACACATACACACACACACACACACACACACACACACACACACACACACACAGTCATAAGATATAAAGGCATCTGTGCCCTGTATTAACCACCAGATCCCCCTTTACAGGGCTTCATTTATTATCAATATTCTTACACACACCATTGAATCACTATGTTTTTGTCTTCAAACTTTGTCCTTTCAATAGCTAGAATGAATATTTCATACTTGTAGTAAGGCTTGCTGTTTCTCTTTCTGTTAGAATTAGTTTTCTAAAAACTAAGTGAGAGAAAGGAGAAAAAATGGTCATGGACATTTTCTTTTTTGTTTGTTTTATAAATAGGAGATATCCATTTTTGGACTTCTGCACATATCAGAGCCACCTGTCACACACCAAAGTCTGTTTTAAATATATTTTTGTCATCAAATTGTATTGTATATAATAAGATAGTCCTCCTCTGTTTAATGTTAGTCTCTGTCAAATTAAGATCTTAAATCCAAAGATAACATAATCAGAAAATAATCTTCTTTTGTACATTCATACAGTGTGAAAGAAATTCATAGATACATACATAAAAAAAGAAAAAAGAAAGAAAAAAGAAAACCCTCCTTACCTCAGACAAAGGTATGTCTCTCTGAGCAGTTTAGACTGAGTACAATACCAGGGGTGGAAAGTAACAAAGTACATTTACTTGAGTACTGTACTTCAGTATATTTTCCAGTATCTGTTCTTTACTTGAGTATTTCTTTTAGAAACTTCTGACTTTTACTCCACTTCACTTAAAAGACAAATATTGTACTTTTGACTCCACTACATTTCTATGAAGTACTCTTACTTTGAAGCAGAGCTTTTAATCAGTGGGATGAATTATTTTATTTTGAAAATATGATAAACTTTACACTGTGTTCATCACAGGAGAAAAACCAATCACTGTCAGTCATGTGTGAACCTGTCAGTGTCCTAACGATGGTGACGTTATAAAGATGAGGCAGAAGATTCTTCAACAGAGACCTGATCTGATCTGAGGTCTGTGTTTGAAGGTTTACAAATCAAGAGAGATTCATTTACTTATCTTTGCTGTGTTTACCACGACCAGACTTTATCACGGTATAAAAAAAGAAATAGGAAAACAACAATGGCTCCTTTTGCTGATTCAGTTGTGTTTTTAGTCTTTGTATCATATTCTACAGTCTTTTTATTCTACAGGTTCTATAGTCAGTCAGTCAGTCAGTCAGTCAGTCAGTCAGTCAGTCAGTCAGTCAGTCAGTCAGCAGGTTGTTTCAGAGTCATTATGTTCTGTAAATGTGGATCAACACAACAATGATGTTGATCAATTTTTAAGATTAAGCAGTCCAGTACTTTAACTCCAGTAAAATCTGACTGAACAACGTTCACTTGTATCGGAGTGATAATTGACCTGTGACTCCCGTCATGGAGCTGTGGACTTTGTCCTCGAGACAATACAAGCATTTAACCTCTCATGAGAATGCAATCAAACACTACAGCAGGGAGTAGTCGTAGTAATAGTACCATGACTGTGATGAATGCAGTAGTATTGACAGCAGTAGGGATAGGAGACAACTGTCACTGTGAACATTATTGTGTCTTGTGTCTAATTATGCAGGAGCATATGGATGTGTACTGCGGTTTTGAGGCTAATTAAATATTATTTGCTGCTAAAAGGCTCCAAATAAAAAATGACGAGTAAATCAAAAGCGACAAGGTTTCCGACTGGCGGCAGTTAGAGGTTAATTGATACTAAAATAAAAAGCAGCGCTGAACTGTCTCTTTAATCCCTATTAGCTTTTCTTCACTGTTCATTGAAGCACAGTTTTCCTAATTAACAATTTAATTATTGATGAAGCACCTGATCAAGCTCTGTTAATTCACTTATTAACGGGAAAACAACAGCAAACTGATCGTTGCTTTCACTCATCATTCTGTCCTGCGTATTTCTGTTTTCCCTCTCATCCTACTCTCTCTCTTTTCATCTCTGTGAAGTGAAAATACCAGACACTCGTTCAACTCAGTGCTTTGTGTTGAATTATTGTTTCTCTAATTTTGATTTAAAAAAACACGTGGGCTGTTTATCTTTCTTGTATTAAATTTATAATGATGTACATTACATATACTGAAAAGAACATAATCCTCACAATGCCCCCCCTTCTCTGCTTTTCCCTTTCCTGTTTTCATTTTCTTGCTCTTAATCAATCCCTCTCTTTCTCGGTCTGTTTACTCTCTTTGTCCTCTCTGTCCTCAGTGTCTCATCACTTTGCTTGGCTTTGTCTCCTCTCCATCCCACTTCATGCATCTTGTCTTTCGTTTTGAGCCTCAGTCCTGTTTCACCTTTTTCTCTGCTTTCCCTCTTTCTATGTTTCTCCTCTCGTCTGTCTTCATTATTCCTCTGCTCCCAGCATCTCACACATTTCCCTTTTCCTTCATGCAGACTTCATTCAATCAGACTACCCTCATAAAGGATTTATCAGTGGTTTATAACTAGTTTATTAATTAGCTTGTTAACACTTTATAAATCATTTATAAGTTATAATAACACTAGATAAAAAAGGGCAACAGCGACCTGTTGGAGCCTTATTGTGAAGTGTGACACACATCATCCTTTATTAATGAGTTACTAAGTCTCCCTATTACCAGTTATAAATGGTAGCGACTCATTAGTAAGATTAATGAGTACTAAGCATTAACTTGATCTTGCCAAATAGTGAGATTGCATCAATGTATGAAAACTTGTTTATAATTGTTTAACAACCGAATTAATGAACTAATTACAAACCATTTATAAATCCTTCCCAAGGGTAGACTGATGGTAAAGTGGTACCAGACCTTAGCTTTCCTCACTTTTATATTTCATATCATCAGATGTAAGAAAGCAGTTGGTCTGTGGTCAGTTACAACGTGTATTTCTCAATCTGAAGTGCCACTGTCACCCATCCCCTGAGTATGATTCTGTGATCGTAGCGATGGCCGAGCGACCGCGGATATGCAAATGTTGTTACTTGCCTGACTCACATATCCCACATCGGCTGTCGATCAGATTCCCGCATCAAAGAACTGTCAGCAAACTTTCCTGCTCAGCAGTCTCTCTTTTCTCTCCCATCTCTGTGCGCTGTGGTCTGTTTGTTGCGAGCTCACACTTTTTGGAAAAACTGTGGAGTCAAACAGTGCAAATTTCAGGAGGAGTTTCCAAGTATATATCATTACTTCGCTTACTTCCTGCCCGTATTGTCTGCTGACATGTAGGGCAGCCACTTCTGTTTGTTCCGGGCCACTGTCTTTCTAGTTTTTTTTTTTCTTTACTTACAAATATTGAGCTAAACCCAAATACATTTAATAAGTGATTTCAAAGAATCCTGTTGCTCTCCTATGGGGCCTTAGCTCATGTAAAGTGGAGCTCCCTAAGCTAGTACCAGCACATTACTCTGAAGAAGAACATGTGGTAAATGAATGATTAGGGTCACTAGTACTCGTCACTAGTACTCCAGAATAGCTTTACTCCTCATCCTGCTGTTATTAAAAATAAGATTATACATAATGGGATTAAAGACAATCTCAGTCCAGACTGTTCTGGTCTGAGGTTCCCCAAACTACTGAACGCTATCAGAGAAGGGGCGTGCTGTTCTGTCTTCCAGAATCTCTTGAAGACTCATCTGCTCCAAGAGCACCCCCTCTCTTAACACCCCTAACACCCTACATGCCTAACAAGCACTTACTATGCACTTCTTTACCTGATCACTTCGCACTTATTGAATAGATGTAGTACTTAGTACTTAAACCAAGGTCCCCTACTGCACGGAAGCTTCAGTGATGTTTCTCAGTTGTAAGGCTTTGGATAAAAGCGTCTGATAAACGAGTAAATTTAAAAATATGAATGCAATTCTCAGCGGTACAAGATCTAGTTAAAAACTGTAGAAGGGATGCAAAAACTGAATACTGTGGACCAACCAAACAAACAAACACACACATTAATAATGCAGATACACAAACACACACACACACACACACACACACACACACACACACGCATGTATGTCCAGAAGGTAGGGGATTTAAGGCTCAGTGTCTCAGATTAAGTTGATGGCTTATAAGGCTGTCTGACCACTGCCCCCCCCCCCCAGCCTTGTTCAGCCTCTCTGTATGTTTTACACTCTCTTCACACACTTACTTCACTTTTCTTATCTGTGACTGAGCTCAGGACTCAATATTGAATGATGTATATATTAATTGTTGCCAAGAAAGTCAAAAATCATATTGTGTGACACCTGTGTTTTTCTTAGACCAAGGTACGTTTTAATGATTTTATTTTATTACCTGGAGCCAAATTTTCTCTTCATTTTAATAGGGACATCATCTAGATAACAAATGGGCTTGTAAATAAAGCCTTGCTTTTTTTATTTGCACCTCCTACATGTGTCAGAGAAAAGCATGATAGAAACTGAGACTGGTGATGCATGTCTCAATTTTCAGTGAAACTGGGAAAAAAAACAGTTTTGGCACATTTTCTCATCAGGAGGAAAAATTAAGTGTGGCAGGTGGTTACCCCTCAAGCTTGGTCACATATTGTATAAAACTGTGAAATGCCTGTATCATTACAGCCCCGGTCTTTTTGATCTGTGCATCACATTGTACAGACAGCATCACTTGCACTTGCTTTTCATTTGTGCAAATAAGATATGAAGAAATATAAATGCTTTCCAGGATAGAGCAATTCCATTTCTATTCCCCTTTCACCAACAGCTCCTCCAACCTGAACAACCACACAGGTCACTTTTTTTAACCCTCCGATGCGACCGATAGAAGTGTCTCCGGAAATAGCGCCCCTACGGCATCAGGCGTACCGGATCTTGGTTGTCAAGGTTACAGTAATAAACATGCAGACTGTACCGACAACAGCGCACCTACCTTTGTTGACATGGTTACTATAATAACGGTCATGGCTTGGTTAGGTTTAGGAAAAGATGGTGATTTGGGTTAAAAATAGGTACTTCATCAACATTACATGGTCTTTGTTGTCATGGTTACAATATAAACAACTAATTTCACATGGGAATCGAACACTGCTCTACTGTGTCATATTCATCCATCCACCACAACCTCCTCCTGACGTGGACTTTGTCTCTCTCTATACTACGTCACCGCACTTCTCCCTTTGCTCCTGTCATAATTACTACAACCACTAGATGTAGCCTAGCAACAAAACCTAACTATGGGTCATAATAACCTGCTGCACAGACGACTTATTGGTTGTGTCGTGCCTTTATTCCGTCTCACCACCAAGGTACAAACATGGAATTGCGGGGGGCCATCGATGTTGGTCTTTTCCGGAGCCGGATCAACATCTGTGTTGTGTTGTACGTCACGCCTCTGATTCTGGAATGTTATCTACAATCACACTCTGGGGCGATATTAGTCTGGTTTTGTTTTTGTTCAGTGTGAAGAAGCAAAGGCAGCATAACGATGGGTATTCTTACCGACAAAATGATTCCGTGCGATCTCTGTATCAAAGTGGCAAGTGTTCCCCAGGTCAGCTGCTTCGGGGGAGTCGGGGAGGAAGGGGAAACCGGGTATGAGGGTTCATTTTAGAAACTACATTTAGTCTCGGAACAGCGCTGGCGACATCTTAAAGACTAAAGGTTAAAGTGAGGGATAAAACAGGAAACTGTCAAGTTTAACAATGAGCTGACGGTTCATTTGCATTCATAAGACACACGTTACATGATTCATTGAGAGTATTTAAAAGTTCTTCTAAAAGTTCACATGCCTCCATGAAAACCTTTATTCAGTCGGCTTGGTAACTACATTAAATATATGAATTAAGAATCTATTTATTTTAAGCTTCAATGAACCAAATGAATAGAAGCACAACGTGATATTAAAGCCTCGTTGTTAATTAAATAAACCTGCAAATCAATATTTCTTTCTAACCTGATATGAATGTCCCTCTTTGTCCCTCTGTGTGATCATCTTTATAAAGACACTGGACGTGAAAGACTCACAGTGTCTCTTTTAACCTGTCCTCACCAAACCCAGACTGTCTATTTTATATATTTTTCTAAACGCAGGTAAACCCACTAAAATACTGTAGGGGATTGACTCCTTTCCCATTGTCTGCAGATGTGTTTGTCTTGTTTTTTGTTTCTTCATTTTTATTTTTTTTCAGGTGTGTCACGATTGACATAACTAACGCCCCATTTGACTCATAGCATTGCACTGGAAAAGGGGCGTGTCCTGCCAGGTGTCATGTTTCCGCTCCTGCCGCTCGTGGCCGGTGCCGATAAATACCTGACCAGACAATGGAATGGATTTTTGTCAACCCAGCCCTGCTGTTGTTGTTGATTAACATACACTGATGTCACTGTAGGATGAGGTCTAGTTGTTGCAACTCTCAGTCTTTGTCTTTGTCCTCTTCTGTCTCTGTGTGTTTGCAGGTGGAGTCCAACAACCCTTCACTCTCTCCGACTCTCTCTCTCTGCCTTCACCCTCTGTCTGTGTGTGTGTGTGTGTCTTTCTTTCTGTGTGAGCAGCTGTGCAGCAGCATGCCTGTATGTTTGCCACCAGCACAAGCAGAAGCATTATGGAAGTGAAAGAGCGACGTCCATACTGCTCACTCACCAAGGGCCGTAAGGACAAGGAGGGGCCGTATACTGGTGAGACAGCTCCGATACTGCAGCTCACTCATTCCTATAGTCACTCATTTATTTGCTCCCGTCTTTGTTTCTCCATTAATTCAGTCAGTCAGTAAATCATCCCATTGCCATTCAGAGATCATTAGTTGGCCTTAAAATTTTATATTAATGATATTTTATATTACAGTGCAATATCTTTTGATTACTGCTGCTGTGATTACGATAAGAGCCTCCCATTGATTAGAGACGTTTACAAACCACTTGTGTTTCTAAATTCATCCAGCAGACATCCCACCCTTGTGCATGCACAAAGTTTGTGTGCAATGAGGGATTGTTGCCAACGTTTTTTAAAGTTTTGAGAGAACTCATTCTTTGCTTTTACCTTGAAACAAAGTGATTAGATTAGGGGTTAGAGAAAAGTTCCTCGAGCATTGGTCCAGGACATCATGATGTCATAATGACTAACTTACATTATGATTACCAGTAGTTGTATCAGTGTCTGTATGTAGTCAACAACTGACTGTCAAATCGCAAAACAACCCCTGTGTACAGTCTGAGAACACACAGTGCTTATCAGAATGCACAGATTTGATTGGCTGAGTAGAGTCATGTGAGATGATTTACAACACAATTGGCCCCTGAGTTCTCTTCATGCAGAAAAGGTTCTGGATGTGTTTTCTGTGCCTGAGGCTGTTCTGCACAGCTCCCCTCGCCGTGCATCAGCAGCTTCTTGTCGGATGTTCTGACGGTGTGGTTGTGAGAGGCACAAGGCCGCACAGCTTTTTGGAGACACACATGGCTTCCACATCTGGAGGTGATCAGAATCCGCAGGCTCTAACTGAGAGTTACTGAGAGACGATTCTTTTTTAAAGACCCCCGTTAAGACGGAACTCAGGGCCATGAGTCCAACGTCATCGAAAACCTTTGGGGCATGTTGTTCTTTTAAAGTCGTCCAGGAGGAGAGAGCGAGAAGATCTTTCCGCATCTGATTTATAGACCGCTGAGTCCAGCCCACTGAGGTTTCTCACTCTGCATTCTTCTCCGTTCTTTGTGCTTTCCATTCAGCTAGTTTGTGCTTCCTCCCAATCCTTGCTCCTCCAGGAACCTGGAAATTGATCGAGGTCTGTGTCTCAGAGGAGACGAGGAGTGAGGAGGGAGGAGGCTCATAGAGGAGCTCAGAGCGAGGACTCACAAGTGTTTCCTGCATGAGTCTGGTTATTGATTGGTCACCTGATGGAATGAGACAGGGCTGGAAAGCAGCTTTACTATAATGTTAATTACATTGCATTTGTAATACTGTAAGCAAAACACCTCTCCAAACTGTAATGGCAGTCCCAGCAGTGACTTTGCTGTCATTACTGTTTATTCATAAAATGAAAAAAATATTACATGTGTAGAATCTGAATAATGAAAAGACTTTTTCTTCATCTTTTCTTCATCTTGACTCATTCACAAAAAACATACAGAGCACCAGACTAATGCAGCCACGTAGTCACGATCATTATTAGTCCTCTAATGTCATCCTCGTCCCGATAAGGGTGTCACACTCTGCCAGTGGTCTTTCATAAACTTTTCAAGCAATGATTTTATTCAGAATATTTACTGTGGTTTTTACTTCACTCCATCTTCTCTGTTTTGTTCTTTCAATCATGAACAAAGTTTAATTTGTGTTACTTCTCTCAGTCACATTCTATGACACCCTGCACCCTGCATATATCTCCATTAAGTATTACAGCAGCAGTCGAACAAAATGTGGCAGTTTGTTTTATTGTGCGTGCGTGCGTGCGTGCGTGCGTGCGTGCGTGCGTGCGTGCGTGCGTGCCTGCGTGCGTGCGTGCGTGCCTGCGTGCGTGCGTGCCTGCGTGCCTGCGTGCGTGCATGCGTGTGTGGGTGTGTCTACCTCTCTTTAAAAAGCATTTTTAAAACCCATTTCTACAGGCTGGTTGTATTTGTTGTTTTAATGAGACTTATTCCTGTTATTTATCTTTTAATTTTCAATAGACTGATTTTTATAATTTTATGCATTTTTATGGTTGAAAAGTATTATATAGATAAAGTTTATTATAATAATAAATATTATTATTATTATTATTATTATTATTATTATTATTATTATTATGCTAGGTTCATCAGGGGACAGTGAAGACTGTGCTATTGGCTCTCAAGGACTCCGGGTCCCCACTCAGAAGTCCTACTCCTCCAGTGAAACACTGAAGGCCTTTGACCAGCACCAAGACCAGACCAGGTTAGAACTAGGATTACATACATTTTAATGTTCCATTTTGTCTAACCCAATGGATAATATTAAACTTGTGTTATAGATATGTAATGCACCACAACATGTCATCAAACGATCGTCATGATTTAAGCTGGAGCAGGTTTGGGTCCAGTCATATCTCTGCTGATCATTCCACAGAGGAACTGGTAGCTACAGTTTCTGTTCTCTTGTGAGGATTGAAATAATGACTTACTATTTTAAATTCCCATGTTCTCCCTTACTATAGTGAACACACCCCTGTAGACAGCAGACATGCATTTCTGTAGACAAGATACCTTTAGAAGGAGAAACGTCATAAGAGAGTTTGAACCCGAGCACTTTGATGTCATCACAACATGTCATCTTGATTGACAGTTTTAGAGTATTCAGTAGTTTGTTGCTGGAGCTACAGTAGCAATTAAAACGTATTGTATATGTATGACTGAGGCACCTCATGTCTGCTTTCATCTCAGTGAATAAACATCAATTTTAGCAGAATGCTACATTTTCTAACAGAAACCCTTGATCATCCAATGAAAATCAGTGGCTGTCCTTCCTTGTAGTAACACAGCTGATCACTTTTGTCCTGGGTTGTCGACAGGTTACTGTACGGAACGACCAAGGGACACAAGGACATGGTTCACCGTGAACAGGATGATTACAGCAGACAAGGTGAGAGTCTACACACACACATGCAGTTCACAGGCACATACGCTGCCCTCACACACTCAAAACAACAAGACTCAAATCTATTTATGTTGAACTAAACTGGTATTCTGTTCATAGAGCATACAATCATATATGTATCAAACATGATCCAATTACAGTTACTGTGTTACATATATGGTCTTTATTTCCTTTTGGAGTTTCTTTAATGTATGATTATTATTATAGCTACATTACTATCATACTACTTAGTAATCATTATTATAAAGACACGACTGCTAGAACTCACGCACGCACACACACACACACTCACAAACCACACCACACTAATCTCCACACCCTGGCTCTTCTCATACAACACCACATACATCAGCACAACAGCTTCAAAATATCATATGTACGTTTGCCCATTATTGATATTACATTTATACACTTGTCTTCTGTGTGGATGTTTGGTTTTTTTGGGGTTTTTTTTGGCTTGTCACAGTATTTCACCAATGAGCTATGTGTTAAAACCTGTCTACTACTCCTAATTTTTTGTTGTTTGTTGTCACATTATTTATTAATTGATAAATTTAAAAAAAGACATACATTTAGTTTAGTTTAGTTTATTTAGTTTATCTCGAACATGTGCGAGTAACACAACAAAGTAAACTGAAAAACAAACAAATCCAATAACAATAATCAAAACAAAAATAATAATGTGAACCCAACATGTCCGAAAAGGAGTAGGATGAAGCATATGCTTATTTAAACCTACCCCTTCTCCACTACTCAGTTATCAATCTTTCTCCCCAAACATATATATAACATTTGAACAGAATGTAAATCCTGATTTGCTATATATAAATATATCTAGCTAAAGTTTTAGTACTTTGTTATTTGGTGCTTGGGCATGTATTCGTTCCCAACTTTGTGGATTTATATTTGGATGAAACGTGTTTAACACATGAATGGTCCTGGATGAGACAGACAGAGATGGTGAAGGTGTGTTAAATGTGAAGGTGTGTTAAATGTGAAGGTGTGTTAAATGTGAAGGTGTGTTAGGCTTTGATGAACCGCTGACACAGTGACCGTCAAAAACGTCTTGTGAAAGAAATAGAGAGGTGGGTAAAAATAGCACATTAAAAGAAAAAAATGCTTTCACCACAGATTGCTTCCATTGTTCTCCAACTCCAATTAACACGGCATCAATATTTGAGAAATGAAAAATTCATAATTACTCAATCATCTTATCACCTTGGTTTTCACTGCTGGCCTAATTGGAGCTAATTTAAAATTAATATAACTTTTAATTGAACGGCAGCACTCGTTATCTCTTGTTGTGCCATTAATTACAGAAAGCTTTTATAATATCCCTTTTCATTTGCTGATTAAAGATGAAGAGGCACATACTCAGATTTTACCGATAATTTGTTTGTCTTCTTTTCATTTATATTTTAAAGGATTATTACACATTATTTGAACCTGATTTCAGCCCATTTCCATTCGACGTGAAAGAGTTACTCCTGATGATTTATTCAATTTAATGAGAAAAGTGTTCAGAATGTGTAATCCACTCATGAAACACTTTCCAAATGTTACAGGAAAATGGAAATGAAGATACAGAAGCCACTTTTAAACACGCACGCATGCTCTTTTTGGTTCTGACTTTTTTTTATTCTTACAAAAAAACATTCCATCACATGTAATTACCAAAAGGCCTGCAGCCCTGCAGCCATTAAGCATCTCTCATTATATTGTGAGTATATGATGCTAACAAGTGACAAATAAAACTACTGGCACTTTAAAGCAAATCTTTTTTTTTTTCCAGGCAGATATTTAACACATATTTCTTGCCGCATTGCATCTTCTTTCTGTTGTGAGTTCACACTTTGCATTTGCATCAGTTATTTTTACGTATTCAAAATAATCACAGCATTCTTACACTCAATTACACTACATTCTCCTATTTCTCAATAGGAACCACACTATGGTAATTACTGCCATGAACAATATACTGGAGTTACAAAAGAAAAAAAGGGTTTAAAAACTGTGTTTATTTATTATTTTCATCTTCCAGCTTTGTTCATATAGACCACTTCATTTCATTCATGAATGCATGTGTTTTATAGAATTTAATTAAAATCTCTGTTTAGATTAACATCTCTCCATTCATAACCAATGTTGTAAAAATTCATTCTGTGTCATTAAGCAGCCAGAGTCTCATCCCATACGCAAATATATGATATGTACATATATTGAATTTCCATACATGACATATATGTACATATTAAATAAAAGTACATAATGTAACAATTCTATATCAAACCTGTTAGAAATTGGAACAGTTTCACACATTGACATACATGTCTAGCCAAGACAAATATGCATATTTAATAATGTATGCTTATATTGTCCAGTAGTGTCCATAAGTCTGAGACCACTTCCCCAGAATGTGAAAATATACATGTTTAAATCAATTTGCAAATATAAATTAAATATATATTGTTAACATTTATGGTTGCAACATGTTACAGCATATAAAGATTCACATGTACATATACAAATTGCTGTGGTTATGTCATATATGTCCTAAACTTATATGTTCATTTATCCAGAGGATGTATATATGTAATAATGATATAGGTGACATATATGGCAGGGACATACTGTATGTATGTATATATATTACATTTCTGTTTGATGACATCAGTGTTTCAATAGGTGGACAGCTGAGCGTTTAACAAAGATCTGACAGTTATTACTGGTTGAGAAACCTTACAATATATATATATATATATATATATATATAAAGTCTGAGATATCTGTGTATCTGTTCATTATGAAAATGCTCAACTTTTGAGGAAAAAAAACATATTATTTTTTCAGAAGTAAATTCCCTCATTTACTTGTGTTTTTTTTCTAATTAATGATTCTTATATGAGTATGTCAATATGTTTTTTATTTAATTTCGATCTGGACAAATGATTCAATTCATGATATTATAGATGTACATCCAAACATGAGCTGCAAGACATTTTCAGTTTATTCTTTAACAGCCTCCAGGCTTGAGGTTCTTGTTCTCTGTCTCTTCTCCTGTAACGATTACATGGGATTTAAGAGACCTTGTCAATAAGTGTTCACCTTCTCTGTCTGGTTTCCTGGGTTTCTGTCGCTAGAATATTACAACGAAATAATATTTGTAGGTTTTTCAGTCAGGCTCTCTGTTCAGGACACGGCCACTTTCTTTCCTAACTGAGAATCTTCTTTGTTACATACTTACCCACACACACTCTGGAATACACGACTAAGTGTGTCTGTGGTGGTAATGTCTTTATATAAGTATGACATTTAGTCAGTTAATTAAGAAAATAAAGGGAGCTTTTTTGATTAAGTCTAATTCTAATCTAATTTATCATGCAGAAATGCCAAATATTCTGTGGTTCCAGCTTCACAAACGTGAGGATTTGTTGTGTATAATTTTGTGTCTGTATGACTTTTTTATGTATAAATCAGTTATTTCAACATCGTAGAATCAGTTGAGTCGTTTTTCATTCTACTAGGAGATTTCACTTATGCTTCTATATTGTATGTTTATTTGTGAAAAACATGAATCCACAACATGCGATTCTTAGTATCCACAGTAATTAACATGAATGTGAAGTGAAACATGTACCTGTGAATAGGTTTGTATAATATATACACCTGTTTCTGTCTCAGGTCAGCATTTCAGTCTCCGTCAGCTGGGGATCTGCGAGCCACCTTCACGTCGCGGCCTGGCCTTCTGCTCTGAGATGGGCCTCCCCCACCGCGGCTTCTCGGTTGGAACAGCCCCGGACCTGGATACCGACAGTCAGGCCGTGATGTCACCAGAGCGCGCCATGCGGCTATGGGGCCGCGGCGGTCTGAGCAAATCGTCCGGGAGGAGTTCCTGTCTGTCCAGCCGCTCCAACTCAGTGCTGACTCTCACTGACACCGAGCACGACAACAAGTCAGACAGCGACAACGGTAGGACATCGTCTTCACTTTTCACCTCTTGTTGCTTTTCTTTCCCTCTCTGTGCTCAAAATCAAGGTGTTAATTTAACTTTAAATTTAGAGGAGTGGATTATGATACAATTTTAGTCTAGTAATTGTTAAAACTGGACATTCTCTTGCACATTTACTCATTCTTTTTTTATTTTATTTCTACTTTTCAGTTTTGATTCTGGTCTTTCAAAATTATGCAAGATTGTGTATTATTCTCATTTTAACAGGATAGGTACGCACTAACTTTAACGTCCGGTTGCATACTCTCTATTTATGCTTCAGGCCCGTCTTGACACTGATAAGAAGGAATATTTGTGATAAGTCTGGAACACATTTTTAATGATTCAAAGGTTCAAAGATTCAACTCTTAATCAAATTTAAAAAGAAAATAAAATGACGAAAATAAAGTTGCAGGTTTTGACCTTTTTTACTCTGGTGGTTTCACGGTCTCAACAGAGACAAGAGTCTTCCCGTCCTCTCCTTTCTTTAATTTAACATTTTCTCTGGTGAAATCACAATTAAATCTTGATATCCATTTTTTTTTTTCTCCAAAAAACCAAAAAGGAAAATCAGCTACATGAGGCGACTCTCATGTCCTGCTGTGACTCTGCTGGTTGTGGTATTTGTGTGTGTGAGGGAAAGGATGAGGCGTTCTCACTTTTTTGTTCGGCTGCTGCCGAATTTTTCTCATCTCATAATCTTAAGACATTAACTGCAGTGATGGTGGTTAATGTCAGTGTGTTTTGTTAGCGAGGGAACATTTTAACTATGACTTTTTTTCTATTTGGTCTGTATAAAAAAGAATAATTATCAGTGTTCAATTATAGAATGTTTTCCTCTCTATTCATTAGAGACTGGTGTGTCTAAATTATTCTGATTTGTGAAGCCTTTTTAATGGATAATACATGAATAAAAAAGTAACAGATGTAATATATTTCAGCAGTCAGTGAATAGACTAAATAACATTTTTGCAATTACAAAAAACAGACATTTTTTTGGTTTTTATTTAAATCACCGAAATAAATGAAACAGAAAAAAAACAAAAAAAACACTGACACTTGGAATAAGGTGAAACAGTAGCTCTGTCACATTGATATTTACTGTAATTGTACACCTCAGCTTAGTGTCCTTTCTGGTGGTTGGTGGGGTATGAGGCTGGGGCAGTAGATGAGAATATATATATATATAAATATATATATATATATGTGATAATAATAATAATAATAATAATAATAATTCAATATAAAATAGTTCATTTGTGTGTGTGTGTGTGTGTGTGTGTGTGTTGTTCTTGTGCACGTATATGTGAAGCCTATTAATTATCCATGAGTTAGTTTTCTCGAACAGGTGTAAATTTTATTCTTAATGAAGGACTTGTTTATTACACACACACACACACACACAAATACACAATATTTTTCAATAAGCTAGATGATTTTCATTAGAAGATGTGATGCTGTAATTAACAGAGAGATAAAGTGCTGAGTCATTGTATTTCCTATATTAAGTTTGATAATGTTTTTATTAAATAGCATTATGCTGTGGATGTTAGTGCTCTGGAGGATACACTTCCCATCTCTAAAAGTGAGTAGTCGTCAAGTTTTCAAAGGCTAATTGACTCTTTAAAATGCAGCTGTGTGTGTGTGTGTGTGTGTGTGTGTGTGTGTGTGTGTGTGTGTGTGTGTGTGTGTGTGTGTGTGTGGCTCATTTTGAAAAGTCTTGCAAGAAGTCAGCATCCATGCTTGCTCTCAGTCAGTTGTGTGTGTTTTGGAGGTGAAGTGGCTCAGATGCTAACACACACTTTCTCAAGATGCGTGGAATCCATTCTCTGATTTTTAAGTTGGACCTGCCGACTCTTTCTAAGAACCACAATTAACAGCTTCACTACGTTTTTGATCTTTTCTTTAACTGACAAGTCGATCGTGTGTTCATAATAAAACACTGACTATTAACTTTTAAATAACTAGGTGAAGGGCGCGCCCTCTCTCTCTCTCTCTCTCTCTCTCTCTCTCTCTCTCCCTCTATAATTATTGATGGCCGTTATCCAAAGGCACAGCAGTCACGCTGGCGGTGTGTACACATGCGGCAGTTCAGCAGGTAGCCGTCCTGCACAGGTGAGGTCATCGCCGTGGCGTTAGTTTATCCTCTTTGCCTTTGCTAACTTCTTGAAGTTGGACATGATCAGCAGGGTGACGGTGTTTCAAGTGTCTGATGAAGTTTGCTGTCCTGAATGTTTCCGTGGTCCTTCCTTTGTGACCTTACAGGTTTTACAGATTGTGAGCTTTGAGTTATCTTCACTCATGGTGTGTGTTTGTGTGTGTGTGTGTGTGTGTGTGTGTGTGTGTGTAGCTGTGGCTGTGGTTGTGCTGTTGTTGTCTGTGCGATATGAATCACTGTGTAGCACATGAGTGTAAATTTGACCAGCATAGAATCAGATATGTGAGAGTAATCAGTTCAGCTTTGGTCCCTGGGATGTCTCCAAAAAATATCCTGTTCTCCAGGCAGAGCTCTGTGATGCCCCAGGAACTATTGGGGTAAAGTTTATAGGACGAACACAAGTCCTGAAACTCCAGCACATGTAGAATCTTCCTTCAGAGTCTTGTCAGAATGAGCGTTAGAACTTCAGATGGAAATTTTGATACATTATTCACTTTCTTTTATGTGGGAACAGAAATGTAGCCCTGCATTTACAGACCGTCAGTAACACACGTCAGCAGTAAATGAACACCGTGGCCAAAAAGCCTTCTTTTAGCAACATCCTTTTTCCTCTTTTTTTTTTAAACAAAATGTATTCAATAGAATTTCCCAGAACTATTTTACAATGTGAAAGAGGGATATATTTTAAGCCATGTGTGCATGAATGTGCTGGGAGACAGTTCAGGAAGTTATCTAAATATCAAGACAGAAAAAAAAGACAAGAAATGTGTATATACACATACCTGCGTACAAGAATAATCGTCCAGCCTAACAGACAAAGAACCAAGGGTCATCGTATATAGGAAACCCATTTTGACCATGACTGGCTTTCTGCTTTGAGGTAATAAATCTATCCAAATCTAATTAGACACTTCCATCCAAATTCTCTGCATGTGTGTGAGTTAGTGCGTTTCCATTGAAAGTTACAGCAGCTGTACCGTTCTTCCTCTCGGATCTCAAAGTTACCTTCAAGTTCCCATTTATTTTGAACGTGCTCTGTGGTAACTTTTAGTAACTCGGTCAAAATAAAAGTCTTGCTTTTTCAGAGCATTTCTTTCAAGGATTGAAAATCATTCAGTTGTCACTTATCTGTTATAGCGTAAAATGTTGTTATTCCTTTGGTAATTCAACTTTTAAATCTAGTGTCCAATTGATTAGGTTTAAGATCACAAGGCACAGCATAATATCTCTTGTGATTCATGTTCTTCTCTACCCGAGTTCTAGACATTAAGTTTTTATTCATGGGTTTTGCACATTGTTATTCACTTTCTGAATGGCAACCCCGTCTCCTAGAAGTGTTTATACACAACTAAACTTTGGAGGAAATGTATTCACTACCTCCCATGCGTTCAGAGGCAGCCTTTTGTATAATGAACGAAGCCGCACAGTTTTTTTTGTAAAGACAGCGGAGTCACCAGGAGTGTGTAGGCGTGGATGGAAGGCGTACAAAGTGCTCGGCTGTCACACCAGAGACCAGGGTTTGGAGTTCTGTCTGTGGTTCTGTTCTGGCAACAAAAGCACAGAAGTTAAGATAAGACTTAAGAATATGTTGTGTCTCAAGTCAGTGTCACTTATTTTGTATTAAAGCAGACCAGGATCTTTCCTCATCTTAACCAGGACCCATGAGAGTCTAAACATAACCACAATAAAAGTCCAGAAAATCTGTAGTCACTACAAGCGGGTATTGTAATACATGAAAAGATATTCTGGAAAAAAAAAAAACACATTGTCTGTGAACATTTTAATTATACGTTCAGTATCAGCATATTTACAACTTGCCAAATACATAAATTTCCTCATTACATCGCTAGAAAAATGAATCCGGAAATATGTTACCTACCAAATTCATTGGCTGTTGGAGTTCAGTTGAATATAAATGACATTTCTAGGAGACATGATTGTGAATGAGCCTCTGTTGAGACACCTGTTGTTGCGCTGTCCCTTGACACTGACCCTGGTATTGCAGCATGCAGTGTGTGTGTGTGTGTGTGTGTGTGTGTATGGGTGCGTGAATGTGTTTTTTGTGTGTACAGTAACAACAAACTATATTCTGTCGCCAGTTCCACTGCGAGAGGAAGTGAGAGAAAGAATAGATAAGCAGGAGGTAGAGTAAAATGGGAGAGGAGAAGAAAGGATGGGAGAGGAGGAAAAGATAACACAAAGCAATTCTAAAGAGAACCAAGGACAGTGGAGAATAAAGGCCGAACAAGGAGAGGGAGAAACCTCTCTGCATTGTTTGTTCTCCTGAGAGGAAATATTAGACCAGAGACGTCTGGCCGGCTCCCCAGTGGACACACACACACACACACACAAACATGCGCACACACACCGGCAAACATAAACTCTTTTGTGGCGTCTCGACCCCTGGGTGCCCAGCTGCTGCTCGCCTGGTTACTTGATATTGGTGATCTCAACCTCAGGGACAGAAAAACAAAGATACATTAACATTTTCTGTTGTCAACACACTGATACAGGTGTGTCTTTCATTGAGGAAGTCCTCAGACGCACATTTTTTAATCCTTTTAAATAAGAACAGAGGAACTGGAGAGTTAATTATCAAAAATGCTAAATGCCAGTCGTTGGAGGAAACATGTCCATGTAGTGTCCAGCATGTGTGAACTACACTACAGATACTATTATGTTGCCTGGCTTTAGATGGCTACAGACGTCTGGCTTTGTCTTATAGCAATGAACTTAAACTATATTAGCTGTCTAATCTCTTTAATTCTAAATGTGTCCCCTTTGTGCGTGTGTGATTGTGTGTTTATGGCGTGTGTACGTGTGTAGAGAGCAAGGTACACGAGATAAACTGGAAGCGTGAGAAAGACGTGATGTAATGGTAAATGGAAGCATAGAATACAAGGGATGGAAGCAGACAGGCAGACAGAGAGGAAGAGGTGTGTATCTTGTCTTTGCTAACCAGATTACCTTACTATGTGTCAACAAAACACTTAATCCATTTGCTATTGCTAAGCTGCTTAACACTATAACCTTAGCTATTATATAGATACACACACACACACACACACCATAATGCTCAAAGAGGATCATAGACCTCTCAGGCAACCAGAATAACTTCAAAATAAATAATAATTCATGTAAATGTCAAGAAAAAGTCCTTGATTTATTACATAATTCAAATCACTTCAGTGGTTCTTTATTGGCATGGCAGTTTAAGAAAAACTATTTTACCGAAGCATAAAAACTATTTCCAAAACCGCTAAATACAAAATGCAACATACATGTACTGTAAACATTAATTATATTTTATTATATACATAATCCTATACTTCAGACTACCTTCATTTTCCCACCGTTTCTGAGGAAAGTAGAGGAAATGCAAAAAGTAGAGTTTATTAAATCTGACATAGTTGTTTAAAGCTGGACAGGGACCCTGGGACAGTGCAGGGTTTATAGATATTTCATTTACCAAGGCCCCAGAAAAATGTTTATATTGTAACCATGACAACAAAGACCATGTAATATTGAGGAAGTACTTATTTTAACCCAAATCCCCATCTTTTCCTAAACATAACCAAGCCATGACCGCTATTATGGTAACCGTGACGACAAAGTTAGGCACGCCGCTGTTGGTACAGTTCGCGTGTTTATTATTGTAATCATGACAACCGAGATTTAGCACACCTGCCACCGTAGGGTTGCTATTTCAGGAGACACTGTCCTCCTATCAGAGGGGTGAACAAACGACCTGTGTGGTTGTTCAGGTTGGAGGAACTGTTGGAAGTTTTGGTCATTTAGGTTATTTTTGAGATGAGACTGTCCTGTCTTGCAACCCTTAGCAAGTTTTGGGGATTTAATTGACAGATGAGTGGAGCCACGTGCACACTAATAAGACACGACTCCTGTCCACATACTCCCCCCACATCAGGGTTGGACCTCACTAATGTGCTTGTGAGTCAGTGGGGGAAAATTCTCACAGATAGATTTCAAAACTGTTGTGGAAAGCCTTGCCATAATATAACTGCATATTAATGCTCATAATGTTGAGATGTGTAACAATCACACATAGTTGTAATGTTTGGGTGTCCACATACTTTTGGCAGTATAGTGCAGTACAAGCAGTTGTAGGGGCACATGCACGACTTGGTTAAAGTGTGAGGTGAGCTGCTAACATGGTAAACGCTAATGTATAAGGCAAATGGAAAATGGCATCCGCTGCCACCTGTCAGCTGCAGAGCATCCAGAGGGTGGGAGGTGTCAGCTCAAAGGGTCTCTCTGACAGAGCCACAAACAGGAGGGCAGACAGATGGAGACAGACAGGGACATAAAACAGATAATGATGGATGGATCTGTTCATACCCTGTGTGCTCTCACTCTTTCAATGAAATTCAGTTTGGTTCAATTCAGTTCAGTGGCTGCTTTATTTTGAAAGGTGCAGGGATGTGATCCATTGCCAAAGCAGAATTCCATTCATACATAACAATGCCAAACTAGAGCAGATTATTTGGCCTGTAATTATTTTGCATTCAGGATTGTTGTCAGTTTCTCTGATAGAGCAACACTCACATTTTCCTACTGAATTACACACTCACAGTCAAACAACATAGATAAAGAGCTTTGTGGAGACAGGAGAGATTGTGGGTTGGATTTTTTTTTAGAGAAAATAATCAGTCCTAACATGGCTCACTCTGTGTGTGTGTGTGTGTGTGTGTGTGTGTGTGTGTGTGTGTGTGTGTAGAGACGAGCTGTGTGCAATCTTTCTTTTTTTTTTTAGCCTCATCTTTTCTCCCTGTCTGTCTCTCCATTCCTTTTTACTCAGTATCTCTGTATTTGTCTCAATTTTTTTTGATTCCACTACTTTCCTTTTATCTTTTCTAACTGCGGCCTCTGGATAGTTAGAGAAAGGAAATTAGTGATTCTCACTTTTCTAAGTAATGTTATTGTTCAGCCATCACTGGACACAAGTTGGCAGGATCTTTAGAAATCATTGCAGCTCTTAAAAGGAATGAACAATGGCCACAGCTGATGTGCTCAGTGAGGGTTTATAAGTGGGATGATCTGAACTACAACATGGCGATGGAATATTCTGGTCCTATATTGTATATTTTAGTCAGAATGGTGTTTCAGGCATGATCTGGACTTGGTTCAAATTCTCCTCCATCATCATTCACTCGCTTAGCATAATGCTAATACCATACAGTAAAATATAAAAATGCTAACATTTATATCCATTGGTAACATATTGTTTGTAGTATTTAGAGAATTGCTGTTGCTTGTGTTCATACATTAGTGAAATTATGGCTACAAATTGAGGTGCACAGTTGTGCTAATACGAGTTGTTGCTGCCATATAAAACCAAATAAACTGGTTATTTCTAATGCTTATTGAAAAAATTATCCCCCAAAACATCCTGATATATTTGCATCTGATTGCATTTTCTGATATTTTGCTGACTGACAAATTCTTATTATAAGGTCTACCCCTCTTTCTGTCATTCTCTCATTTTGTGTCATTAACACACACACACACACACACACACATCAAGTTGAAGTAAAATAGCCTGAGTTGTTCTACTTTTATTGTGAAGAACTCATAGCAAATGCAGTGAGTTAATCAAGTTAGTAGAACTTCATTAGAAATTCAGGTAAACACCTTATTGTTGCTGCTCACAGCTGCTTGGTGTGACTACAACCCCCATAATGGAAAAGCCCTCACAGGTAATGGTTAACTGTTTAATAAAAGAGAACATCATTGTCTATACATATATTTTATTTATATTTACCATATAATCTTGACTATAGGACAGCCTGTTTTTTCTCTCTTACTCAGACTTTAATGCTAATTGCTTCACACTTTCCTCTGGCCAGTTTCTGCCTTATTGCTCGCACAGTTTGAAGTGTGAATGGATCTAATCAATAACTAATTGATCTAATTAAAAAGTAGATACATATCCTCTCAACAGTACCACACAAAAGTAGCAAGAATTCCTGTTAATTTAAGGAAAACTATGGAGTAGATACAGTTTGTACTCTATGTACATTGGACCTGGAATTAAAAATTCAAAATACTTTAATCTTTTTTTTTTCCAAAATTACAGTTTATATTTTCCGCCATGTCTTGAAGCCACACCTGGCCTCAGCTGATCCACCTCCAGGAACTTAACCACTCATCCATCGATGCATGAGACAGAGATGATGCATTTCTATTGTTCCATTATTTTAATACTTGGAGACAGAATGATGAAAGAAGATGTTGATTGTAACATTGACTATCAAGACTTAATTTTTTTTTTATTTATTATTATTAATATTATTATTATTATTATTCATTTCCTTGTTGTTGTTGTTAGTAGTAGTAGTAGTAGTAGTTGCACCGGCACTGTTGGTAGATTACCCATGTGTTTGTGTGTGTGTGTGTGTGTGTGTGTGTGTGTGTGTGTGTGTGTGTGTGTGTGCGCGTGCTCATGCCTGCAAATTCTATGTGCTGTTTAGAATACTAAGTAGACCTTAAAATATTTATATTGCGGGTTTATTAAACTATACATCAGGTAGCCCAAACACAGTGTTCATATGCTCACAACTTATTTACTCATGCTTTTTCATAAGGACTCCATATATCAGAGAGTTATCCAGTACAGCACACACACACACACACACACACACACACACACACACACACACACACACACATCTTGGTTGAGAAGAGACAACAGATGTGACTGCTCGAGAAGACGGATCACTGCAATAACGAAGGTGCATATGTAAGAACAGAGAGATTATACATTCACATTCAGCAGATGCGTTTGAGATACATTTTTCTGTCATCTACGCTTCAGCTTTGATACATAGATATTACTGCTGGTTATGTTTTGCTCAGATGGAGCTGTATGTTTCATACAAAACAGCCTTCAGGAATAAATAATGTATCATATCTCTTCTTCTCTCACAGCGAGAGTGTAGCAGTGAGTATGTTTGTTACAAATACTGCAGTTACTAACTGCAGATGTATTTCAGGCTCATCTTTCACAGTCTTCCAAGAACTAGTTGATATCGTGTGTGTGTGTGTGTGTGTGTGTGTGTATGCGTGCGCGCGCGTGTATGCACATGTACACAAACAAATTCTCTCGTGTGCCAGTGGAGAGGTCACGTGTATACAGAAAAATAAGTTTTCCAGTAGCTGAAATGGACTTGAATGCACGCTCCTCACACACACACCCACACCCACACACACACACTCACACTCACACACACTCACACTCACACAAAGCCCTGGTGCCAGTCATATTCAATAGCAATCTAGTGCTGACCAGAGAAATCAATGAATAACAGACTAACTGACTAGAGGGTTTAACTTTGGCGCCACTAATGAAGACACTTCATTCCATCAAGTGCCTAACATTAAATCATTAACCATACAGCATCGCTCTCTCTTCCTCTTCCCCTCATTTTCTCTCTTTTCACCCCCCCTTCTCTTCTGACCTTCTCATCCTTTTTATTTATTTATTTTATCATCATTGCTGCTTCCTGTTAAGATACAGTTAATATCCAGTAACAAAGTCTAACGTATGATCAGTTTAGACAACTGTGATAACAGCAATGTAGCAATTAATATTGTATGAATTTGTCCAATGTCATAAAATAAAAACAGACTGTGATCATTTGACAATTTTACAACTATGGAAATCAACTCACTGTTCTAATAATGATTAACATTTTCAGCAAAAATTGCAAACAACCAATCAATCCAAACTAATCTTGAGAGTTTTGTTAATTGTAAAAGTTATTATTCATTAGCTTGTAACTGAGTTCATAGTTATAAATCTATCAGATGAATCTACATCACGCACATAAGCAACAAGTCGTCTCTTCTTCTTTCCTCACATTGCCTCCTCTCTTCTTTCTCTCTTCACTTGTTTCTCAGAACCCATTTAGGCAGAATCCATTACCAGAAGTGCAGTGGGAGAAGGAGCGAGCGAGGTAGATAGACGGAGAGGAATGGAGAGAGGGAGATAGAGGGAGTGTTCAGCCTACTAAATTCTACAACAATGAGTCTTGGGACCTGATAGATGATGGCCTTTTTAGTTGTGGTGACAGGCGAGCTTTCACTGCAGCTCTGCAGAAACCTCACGCAGTGACTCTGTTTAGCTCTTCTTCTCTGTGTTTTGCCCAAACTATAGTACTGTATCTTATATGCTGAGAAGATGCTAAACTCCAAATATTTGGAATTGTTATGTTGCCTGGCTTTTCGACAACGGTTCAAATGTGCCAAAATGTTCATTAAAAATGATAAGACGGCGTCCCCTCACACTGGGAAACTGTCACTGTGTTCTCTCACGTTAAAATATAGACATTCTCCCCACACCGACGAAATGAAAAGTTGAAACTTAAGAGTAAAATCAAGAAGTGTCCCATAACAAGGATTGACTGAGTCCAGTTGGATCTACACTCACACCCAGCCAATCACGTGGCAGCAGTACAATGCATTAAGTCATGCAGATACAGCACAGGAGTTTCAGTTAATGTTCACATTAAACTCTCTCCACACTAGAAATGAGAATTGTCAGTGACCTTGAACCTAGCATGACTGTAGGTGTCAGATGCTGGTTTGACTGTTTCTCAAACTGCTGATCTCCTGGATTTTCACTCACAACAGTCTCTGGAGATTTTACTCAGAATGGAGCAACAACAAAAGCATCCAGTGAGCAGCAGCTCTGTGGAGGGAAAACCTTGTTGATGAGAGAGGTCAGAGGAGAAAAGGCTATGGTCACTCAGATAACCACTCGTTACAACCGTGGTGAGCAGAGAATTATCTCAGAATGCTCAACACGTCCAACCTGTGGGCGGATGAGCTACAACAGCACAAGACGATGCCGAACAGAAACCTGAGGCTGCAGTGGACACAGACTCAGCAACACTGGACAGTTGAAGACCTGGTCTGATGGATCTGGATTGGTGCTGAGACAGCAGAGTTTGAATCCACGGAGCTAACCTACATTGTGTCAACAGTCCAGGCTGGTGGTGGTGGTGTGATAGTGTTTCACACTGCTTCCCTGTCAGGAGTAGGCATTTCAGGGCTCCAGCCACTGAGTTCAGCCTTTCAAGTCGCCTCAAACTTGGCGCACTCCAGAAAACAGGTAGGTGAAGTTTCGGTAAGGCAGGACCTGTGGAAGTTTTTGGTGGCAAGCCTGCATGTGAAATCTGTTGCGTGTGCGTTCAGACATCAGCCTTATCAAGTTGGGCTAAGTGGTGGCTGTGGTCTCAGCTTTTGTGTTGGTTGTTGCATTAGCATCACTAGCCCAGCGTTTGCGTTGGATGAGTTTGTGGCGGCAACGTCCTCAGGCTGGTGGCGGCTGGTGTAGCAAATGGTGAGGCAGACGAGAGACTCGTCACTCTGGCACAGTTTGTCCCGTTCTCTGCGGAGTCATCTCCTGGCTCTAGCTTAGATGCCTGGTTGAAAGTGCATTCAGCTTGCCTTCAAATGGAGAAGGAAGAGAGGGAGCATGAGTTATGAGTGTCATACCTGCACATCTCCACCATGTCCATCTTCAATCACCGCTGTGTTCTGGTTTCTTCTCGGTGGCCGTCCGCCCTGGTTTTCCCATTGATGTGTGAGGTGTTGATTTTGTTATGGGGAATGACATTGCGGGCAGGAAAGTATACCCTGTTTCTGAGGTTGTGGATGTTTCCATTTGTGGTGGTGGAGCTCTGACCAGAGTTCAGACTCTCTGACAGAAAGCTCATGATGGTGACCTGTGTAATTCTTTGCTTGTTCCAGCCTTGTCGGAGGATACGTTGCCCTCTGTTGGGGAGCCAGTGAACTTTCTGGCTAAAACAGCTGAAGTTGTAATGGAAAGTGTGGATGTTTGAGATGGGATATTGCCGCTGTGTTGAGGCGCACTTGATCAGGCTCTGGTTTTTCTGGTTTCTGGTTTTTGGTTATGGTTATTTGGTTTAGCTATAGTGTTATTGTTGGTTTAGTTAGTTTAATTTAGTGGTTAAGTAGTGGTTTAAGTTACCCAGAGAGTGTTCCACTGTCGGTTTTCCGTTGTAGTTTGTTTATTGTGAATAAAAAACCTTATTATTGGCTGATCTGTTTTCCTGCTTCTTCTCTATTTGGCCTGGTTTATTATTTCATTTATTGTTATGTCCCTCAACTGTTAGGGATGTTTTCTTGATTGGTGTCCCTAACCCCGCACCAATCCAAGTAGATGGAACAAACCTACCCATAACCAAAGAGTTCACCTACCTAGGCAGCATTGTCAGACATGATGGAGGAGCCAGCAGTGACATCATGAGCCGACTCAGTAAGCATCTTCCAAAAACGCAACAACGTCTGGAAGTTGGCCCAATACAACACCAACACCAAGCTAAGACTGTACCAGAGCTGTGTCCTGTCCACCCTGCTGTATTGCTCTGAATGTTGGAGAATGACAGAAAGTGATCTCCATAAGCTGTCAACGTTCCACACTCACAGCAAGAAAATACTGCATTTCCTGCTGTCCCTATACCATCTCCAACCAACATCTACTCGCCTAGTGAAGGCAAGACAACATGGCCACCATCACCATGAGAAGGCGATGGTCATGGATCGGACATGTCATCTGAAGAGAGCAGGACAACGTCACCTTGACTTCCCTTCAGTGGATGGAAATCGAAGAAGAGGCAGACCCAAGTGAACACCTGGTGTCGGACAGTGGGGGGGGGGGGTTAAGAGCCTGCAACACACCTGGGGTACTATGTAGACACTGGCCCCGAACAGACAGGAGTGGCAATCCTTTGTTGTTGCCCTACATGCCAGCAGGAAGAACGTGCAGTAAGTAAGAATGTTTTCTTGGCTCCGTTTGGACCCTTAATACTAATCAATCATGGTTTGACTGCCACAGCCTATCTGAGTGGTCATGAGTGACTGTGTAGAATCTTGATTATTCATGAATGCTGTAACTACTAGATGGCCACATAATTTGTCTTAGGAGACAAATATTCTTTTTTCAACATGGGTCATATGTTGAAGGGTTTTGTTTGTTCAGGATAACACGACAACAAGGTCTTTGAATCAGAGATCACTGATTCCGAGTTTCGAGTGTGGTGAAAGGGAAAGGGTGTCAGGCTTTCCTCCTATGAATATGCATTACAGCTTGATGATTTCTGAGAAGTAAAAAGATATTTTGTGCTGGGTGTTTGCTACATGTGTGCAGATGGTTAATATGTGTGTGTGAGGGGGAGGGAGGTATTGAAAGTAGCCAAGGTGAGAAGTGAGATCGGCTATCAAGCAGATTAGGTTCATATTGGGTTTCATATCTGTCACACTGTAATGGGAGAATTGATGAAGTGTCATGTCAGAACACACGCATTCACACACACACACACACACACACACACACACACACACACACACACACAAATGCAGACAGGCACACACAAACTCATAAGCCTACACACCTACATACATATTTGCTCTTTCTCCCTTTTTTTTATCAACACAGTCAACTACCTGTTTTTGTTCCACATTTTTCAACGTATCGCTGTCTCTCTCTCTCTCTCTCTCTCTCTCTCTCTCTCTCTCTCTTGCTCTCTCTCTCTCGCACACACACACACACACACACACACACACACACACACAAAATCATTATTATGTTGAGCTGTGTAATAGCTGGATCAATAGCTGTGCTGGTCTTACAGGATCATTTGCCCTCTGAAGCAAATGCTCTGACAGCCACTACATCATTAGGACATCACCACTCTCTCTTACTCTCCCTCCTTCTCTCTCAGTCCGACACTGTCCTCCTTTAAGAAACAAGCTCATAGGCCGGCTGTACAAACAGCTTATTACGACCCATAGTTACGTTTCATGTTAGGCGACCTCTAGTGGTCCTTAGAGATGAAACAGTATAAACATTTAATATCATCATTATAGTGACCAAAATTACCATGGTTATTAGTAATATCACAGGGTTGTTAAAATACACTGAAAGTGTTCAAAAAGAAATAACTGAAATCATTCTACCAAGTTTTTTATGGAAACCACAAATAAATGATTAGTAACACTTTTTGTCGTATTTAAACGTTAAACATTTCCAACACATCTGTGTCATAGAGAAGGACAAGGGACTAGTAACAGTATTGGGTTTACCTGCTGCATGCCCACTCTGTGAATAACAACAACAACTCTGTAAATGTAAATATCCAACATAAAAATATTATTATTTTCTTACTGTGACCTCTTTCAGAGCACACTGAAACCTGTCACGTGTCCAGCACAGTGCTGTTAAACCAGAAACACCACAGCTACACTGTGCTCTGGAATGAAAGAGTGAGCTACAGCCCTCAAATAAGTTTAAAAACACACAATCACTGACTGAAGCATCTCACACAGAGACTCTGACACTGACAGGAGCACCAAGCTGGGGATGATACTTGACAGATCCATTTTTTTATCCAGTTTGCACGGCTAGCAGCTCACTGTCTCTCCCCTGTGTCTGTGTGTCTGGCAGTGTAAAGGGAGTCAATCACCTTTAAACGGGTTTACCTGTGTTAAATAAACTCGCTTTTAACCACACAACTTTCATAAAAAGGTTTAAAAAAAGAATCTCAATAGGAGCACGACTGCCTTCTGCCATGTTTTGAGACTGGGAGACTGTTGCTGGTTGATGCCTTACAGGACCTAACGTGAGTTAAATTAACCACAGTAATTAACTACTGTAATTAACCACGGTTATAGTGATTATTAATATTTAAACTGTAATACTAACCGTCTGGCATTTTTACTGTGATTTAGGGTGAAACCAGTAACCATTTCATCTAGCTGTTTCTTATGTAATATTGTAATATTGTTTCTTTTATCCATAATTGTTGCTCAACCGTAACTATGTGTTTATCATTGTAACCATGACAGAGGTCCTCCAACCTTAAAGAAGTACTTATTTTAACTCAAACCACAATCTAATCCTAATCAAACTGTGACCAAACCATTCCACAACCTGAACCACAATTAACAAAAAAAAAATTAACAATGAAGGTCAGGTTCTCCTGCCACTGCTACACTCCTATAGGTCGTAATATTATTACCATGACTACAAACTATGGCTGTGCCCACACTACTACATTTTAGTTTTAAAACACATCTCTTTTCCTACGTTTCCTCCTGCTGTGCACACCACTTTTCAAGCCCCGAAAACAGAGAGTTTTGGAAACGCTGCTGGCCCTGTTTTATTTTGAAAACTCATGTTTGTGGTCTGGATGGACAGACACGGGGAACTTTGGAAACGAAGACATCAGTCAGACACGGTCACTCCCTGATTGGCTCTTATCCGCCTTGACTACCAGTGGTGAATACAACATGATAATGAATTGCAGTGTTACTGACCGTGTTGTCTTTGCTAGCAGCTGTTGTTCAGTTAAATTGTGCATTTTACTGCTACAACTGTCTTTGCTTTTCCTCCTTCGTAGTATTTTGTGTGACTAACCAACTGCAGAGTAGACAGCCTGCTTCCTGTTTACACCAGCTCGCACATGCTCAGTGTATGTGAATACTCATGTATGTGTGTGTTTTCAGGTGTGTTAGAGATCGTTTCTGAGCTGAAACACTTGTCTGGAGAGAGTAGTGTGGACATAACCTATACCATCTGTATATATATGGGTTTTTAGGTTGGAGGACTGTCCTGCTCTGTCTCCGTCCACTCAGTCCTTCCTACTCTCTGTCCTCTGCTCTTCACATCATTATGTCTGAGAATGAAAAACGGTTTAAGATTATGTTTTTGTGCTGATATGGCCTTATAGTAAGTGCATTCCTGATGACCACTAAGATTCAATCCCTCACCGTCACAATGAAGGAACTCATCATTTGGAGCGATGTGATTCGTCAGCAATTTTGGTGGTGCATCAATTGTACCTCTGCAAACAGAGATAATTAAATACCCTGCAGAGGGACTTGGAAAGTAAAATGTTTATTATATTGGAGGGACAGGTGTGCATGTTTATCAGTGGCATTTTAGTGTGATTGATTATTAAAGATGAACCCTTTACCAGCCTGGAACCACACAGCTCAGTAGAGCCAGTTAACATTACTGTCTTTTACTGACATCACACCCATCAGGAAATGTCTCAAACTGATGCCTTTAACGACTGATGGGAAAGCAAGGGAACATTTGGAACTAACACATCAACAGATTGTTTAAATTAGGAAACATTGACTTGAATTCAAAGTTTTAATTACATAAAGAATTAATGATTTTCTCTGTTAACGGAGAAATAACTACCACTCCACTAATGTCTCACCCTACCTCCCTCTGTTTCTCACACACACTCACACACAGACATGCTCGCCTGCCCGAGAGTGTCTGGAAAGCTAGTGATAGTGTGGCTGACCTCAGCATATGGGTGATTTTACTGAGAAACTTCACACACACCCCCTACACACACACGCACACACACACACACACACACACATACACACACACACACACAGCCATGTTTTGTCATTATTTTCATCTCTCTTAGTTGCATAAGAACTGACACTCTCCCACATCGCCTTGTCTGTCCTTGGCAGCTATTTCTAGTGTCATATGGCTTCTACTAAATGTTATTATGACACTAACAAAGGCTGTTTAGTTGAATATGTGTGTGTGTTTGTGTGTGTGTACGTGTATATGCATATGTGCATCTGAGTGGGCGGGCCAGTCTGTCTGTCTCTTAGACTATGGGCATTAAAGCAACACTTAGTGACAAAAACAGAACAATACTGACACTCTTCTCTATAGCTTTATCCTAATATATATCACAGTGGATGGATGGATTTACTAATCTATCATGATATGACACCTCTCCCATTGTTTTAGAAGTTGTCCAGGCTCACCTCAGCAGGCAATTGGGGTTGACATGGGAGGGTCATCAGGGCCTTTCCAGACTATAAAAGCTGGCCTATGTGCTCACTTGTCATCTCCCTTTTGACTTCCACCAAAACCAACACAACGAAACTAGTGAAGTAACCAATCTAAACGACAGTACCAAAAAAAGGTTGCATTGCTCAGTGTGGCAAGAAGGGAGATCACACAAAGTTATACTAAAAACTAATAATTTATTACAACTAAAAAAAATTAGAAAAAATAACCAATGAACACCATGAAAGCAGTGCATGGATAAGTGGTATATGTGCTTTGGAGGTGTTGTATGTGCAACACATAGATTCAGCAGTTGGAAGGGAGAGGACAAGTGAGCACATGGGCCAGCTTTTATAGTCTGGAAGGCCCATGTGATTGGAACCCCGGGCGGCTGAACTGCTTTCTGGGTGTTTCTACTGGTTCTAATCCCCTGGTGTGTTTGTTATGGAGAGGAGGACACCTCTGTGGATAATTCAGCTGCTGGTAAAAACCTGCTGAACGTCTGCTTCATAAGTTATCAGAGAAACAATCAGAACAAAGGTTAGCATCAATCTCAGCTCCAGCTCTTCCCTGAGTCTCTGTCCTCCGTACAGCGTCGCTCAAACTCTGACTTTAAATGTCAAACTGCTTTATTCAGTGTTTTTAACAGTTAGAAACCGGGTCTGTTTGATTTCCTGAACCACTGACACTGAAGGAATCTGAACCGAGAGGAGCTTATGGTAATGGTGCTGAAGACAACAACTCCCATGATCCCACACTATTTCATCATGTCTTTTCTTATTGTTTTGAGTGAGACATCCCTAGAGGCAGAAGTTACTGACTGTGCATTTAATTCAATAGAACAAACTGAACACAAAGAGGAATATATGTAATGACTCATCAGACATTTTATGAAGTTTAAATATTTTATCAACATATATATTTATATATATATATATATATATATATATATATATATATTCACACAATATTCACGACCTCTAGAATACAATCTCTAGAATATACCCTCCCCATGATCTAGTGATCACATCATTTAATCTAAAATGGTCAGACTACAGTTTGATTGGACGCTTCCTTTATTTAACAGTTCTGCATCTTTTGATCAGGCCTGACAACACATCCCTGTAGCAGCAGCACCCTCAGTACTGCTAACCTAATCTAATAGGAATTAGAGCAACTGAAGGCAAAGTAAACCAAACCAAAGTGCAGTTCAATCATGAGAGACTCAAATGTTTGAGTAAGCAAAAACCTTTATTGCCATGTGGAAAACGGGAACTGTGAGAGGTGAAAGAGTCTTTGGCGTTTAGACTTGTGATGTCATCATGTTAGAGAGGAACAAGATGCTGTGCATGGTGTAGGAAATGTAGGGGTCTAGACACTGGTGGTGGTCGTGGTGAAGAAATGATGAGGACCGGAGAATCTGGATGTGATGAGAAATGGATTCTGATGAGTTCAACCTAGACACTGGATATGAAGCCAGGACGTGAAAGCGGAGGAAGAGGGTCACAGCAATCCACCTGAAATGACAGCTGACAGCAGGAGAGAGAACGGATTTAAAGTTTGACAGCACCGACCTGATTGGCTGATTGAGATTGTGCCGAAATAGCATAGGTTGACAGATAATGCTGAGCTTCATTCGAACAGATGAATGCGTGCGCTGCATCTTGTACTGACAAAATTACTGCAACATCCCGGTAGCCTAATGGTTAAACTACATAGCACAGAAACACAACATCCACAGTTACCCCTCTCTCTATATCTCTCTATATCCCTCTGTCTATATCTCTACTAGCCTACAGCTGTCAGACAAGGGCATTAATGCCAAAATTTTATACAGGATATGTGTAATGTGATTCATGAACTGACTGAGACAGAAAGTCACAGACAATTTGAACGCTCAATCAAAAGAAACACTGGAAGTCTTTACATATCTCCATTGTGTTATTCTTTTTAACATATGTTATTAATGTAAGATGCTGTTAAGGTATAACAGATCTATAACCCAATGTTTTGAAGAATTAAGTAAAAATGTCTTGGTTACAAACTTGTTTTTTTAAGTATAATACACACTATTTGTCAGAGCTGCCTGAGATATAAGAGCCTCATCACATTTACAGACCTGCCTGTATACGAAAATAGAGCCGTGTGTGTGTGTGTGTGTGTGTGTGTGTGTGTGTGTGTGTGTGTGTGTGTGTGT
>NW_019525549.1:459630-481055 GCF_002814215.2 Seriola lalandi dorsalis | reverse complement strand
GACCCCGCCTGACCCCGCACAGCTCCTGTTGCTCTTCCAGTGAAGGTCTCCAGCACTCCCCTGAACAACAACAGAGACAACATGGAAAATAGTCTGTGTTTCATTTTCAATCCACAGAAGCAAATATTTAACAAGATGCTAAGAAAATTACAAAGTAAAAAAGCCACAGAAGGGAGAATTCTCATTTAGCTATAACTCATGCAACAGAATGTGCCTGTTGCTGTCTCCTAGCTCTTATTTCTCATACATTCACATCCTGTTTTTCCACTTGTTTATGTAGTATATTGTGTGTGTGTTTCACTGCCTCTGTGTATATGTGTGTGTGTGTGTGTGTGTGTGTGTGTGTGTGTGTGTGTTTGTCCCAGAATGAGAGAGAGGACAGGTTAGTTGTTTGTGCAACAGGGGGTGAGGAGGTGGTTTTTGAATGGCACCTCTGCTGTGAGCCAAACACCCTAACACACACACACACACACACACACACACACACACACACACACACACTCACACACACACTGACACTCACATAGGGGCATGCATGTGCAGTCCTCTCTGCTTCCATCTCCATCAGCATGATGAGCGGATGGAGGCTTTTAACTAATCACATCATCTAGGAGGAGAGAACAAAGGTGAGAATGAGACAAGAACGGTAACGAGAAAAAAAAAAAATCAAAAGCTTGTGTGAAGGGAAGGTGAAACATTTCTTATGAATGAGTCATCCAGTTTTTATTACTTCAACTCTTTCTTTCTCTCTGTCTCCCTCCCTTCTCTCCATCAACTCCCCCCACCACCAACCTCTCTCAGGTCTTATCTCCCTCATATTGCACACTCAAGGTATTTGTAATCCGCTTATACTTGTTCAACCTTCTTTTACATTGTAACTTAATATGGGCCATGCCCCTATATATGTGTGTGTAATAGATATCAGGTAAAGGTATTACTGTATTTACCACCTGCCTTTGTGTATCCCTCTCATTCTCTCTCTCTCTCTCTCTCTCTTGCCCACACACACAATGAAGAATCCAAGGTGAAAGGTTCTCAACATAGCCGTTCTTGTAAATGATGATGGAGGCTCTGAGAGAAAAGAAAGGTTAAAGGAAAGAAGCTAATTACAGGAAGTTAAGATAATGAATGAGTGAATGAGAGAGGTCATGCACAGGAACGACAGAGCAAAGGATA
Source organism: Seriola lalandi dorsalis (assembly GCF_002814215.2). Lineage (NCBI taxonomy): Eukaryota > Metazoa > Chordata > Actinopteri > Carangiformes > Carangidae > Seriola > Seriola lalandi. Next base: position 479,879 of record NW_019525549.1, on the reverse strand, counting down.
AGCATCTATAAGAAGACATGACGAGGAATAAAAGAGAGAATCTCATCTACTTAGATCCGACAAATTTACTTGTACTACTGCATCATATTCAGATTCAGACTAGACATAGAAACGATAGTGAAAAGTATCAATTTCATGTAATGTTGCTGGTACGATGTCAATATGACTATGAACAGGTCTTTTCTCAGCCGTGAGGCATAAGATCTGTTAACATGGTGGCTAAAATGAAAGCCAAGACGTTCTGCAGCCGCCATGCAGCCAGTTTGTTCCTCACCTTAGCATTTTTGTTGCTAGATTTACCGACTTTTCAGACCCCTTTACAAACCTTAGCTACACAAAGTACTTATGACTCTCTTCGTAGAGGATGACATATCGCCCCGAGAGAGCGAGGTCAGGCTTTCTTTCTCTCTGAGTGATCATTTAACAAGGAAATAACCTAAATCACAGCTCAGTCTTTGTCTTTAACTGATGTGTCTGGTGATGTCAGACGATGTCGTGGTTATAAAATCAGGATTTTAGCAGAAGCCAAGCAGCAGCTTGGAAATGCCTCGGAAGTTAGCATGTAGTCTTAATGGGCTGTGTTTCAGTGACTACTAGTGTTGTATACTTGTTCCATTGTCTGACAATAGAAACAGAAAAACATGTCAACGAGAACAGCTTTATTGTAAATTCAGCTGCATTAGAATACTGTATATGTGAGCACAGAGAGGAGGAGAGAAGCAAACGGATAGAGAGCTGAAACCTGCTGACACTAGGCTGCAGTGTGCTCCAGTCCAATACTAGGTTTTGGTGTAGTCTTGCTCTTTTGGGTCAGACCAAATATGGCAGTATACAGTCCCTCCATTTGCCCATTCATCTCTTTTATACAAACCAACATACTGTATCTCAACAGCTTTTGTAATGTGGTACAGGTACTCATGCTTTGGTGACAAATCCCTGACTTTCCATCTAGTTGCACTATCAGCTTGAAATCTCCACTTGATCTGCAGTTTGATGAATGACAAGATGCCTCTACCCGGTATGTTTTTCATGGACGCCAGAGGATGATTTATAGTGTATGAGCCATCGTCAGGCCAGTATATCCATCTGTACTCATTAGATGTATTAAGCACATTTATGCTCCCAGAAGATGAACCCTCGTGGTGATTTAATGACCTATTCTGTAGAGGTATTGTGAGGACAATACCACGGTTTGACTCTTCGTATTTTTTGGTGTAATTAACATTTGAGCCTCTAGGGGATTGCTTTCTATGAGTGAGGAAACTCATATGCATAGAAGAGGCAGACCTGCATTACAAGCCGGATTGAGTCATGCCATGTTCACACACATATGCACACACACACACACACACACAGCTGGTCCTGTAGTATAAGGTCCCTAATTGAAACCTTGTATTTGTTTGTAACCACACACTCTCTCCTAACACACTCAGAACACACACTCGCTGCAGTGTTACAGGCTCTGTAGCAGACACAGAAAATGAAGAGCGAGAAAAGGAAACCGTTTTCCCTTTCTTGAAAGCCATTTTCAGTGGCTGCTTAATGATAATAACTTGGAATAGTTTCAGTCTGTTCTTCTTATCTTCTTATATGTGGATTCATTACAGTTCAGATCTGATCAAATGACTAGTTTGACCTCTAGGAAGGGCTTAACTGAGATTATTTTGACCAGCTTTGCTATTCCAAGGCAACCCAAAATCAGATACCACAAAGTATCAGTTAATGTGTCTCAACCTTGGATTTTGGATAGTGGAATAAATGTTAAATGCACTAATACTGTACCTTACAAAGGTTTAAGCGCTTCATTTACGTAATATTTTTTATTTATGTGTTGTATGCTTGTATTTCTTTGTAATTTCATTTATTTTATTAGTGCAAAGGACAGAACATAAACTCATACAGACAGGAAAAAGGTGCACAAACACCATAAACCATGATGCTTCATTCAAACACAAACATGATGAAACAAAATAAAATGGGACCCAATGAGAATTAAACAAGTCAGTTGAATTTGTGGTTATTGCCTTTAATCATTCCATTGTAATGTGTTCAGATAGTTGGTGAAGACATTGGGATACTGAGAGGTTGTGTCTACTTTTTCAATTGAGTACAATGGTTTTCTTGGCGATTATGTGGACAATCAAGTGGCTGGGTGGTGATTCAACTGAAGACAAAATAGTGACAACAAGATATTGTTCAATATCCAGCCATGGGTACTGTAACTGCTGTTCCTCTTCTAGACATTTTGTTGGATTTTGACACCATGCAAGATCAGTTGCAATGTTCAAATCTGAAATTTGAAGCTAATTACAGGAAGTTAAGATAATGAATGATGGAATGAGAGAGCGCATGAACAGGAACAACAAAAGAAAAGATAAGAATCTACAATCAGATGACAAGGAATGAAACAAAGATTCTCACTCTTTTTTTTACATGTTTTGCCCGGTCCAACCAACATGGCGGCGACATTGATCCAGCAGCTAATGCAGCATCAGAAGAAAATTAAAACAGAAATATCTGTTTGTCATATTTTATTACTTAATTAATATTCATTTTGGTGCATATAATAGAATATTATGTTATGAACTAGTTATTTATCTATTTATTAATTTTATATTATATTTTATTTTGGGCAAATCAGTCCTCCTCATAGTTTGAGGTTAGAATTAGGTTTAGGGTTTAGGGTTGGTTAGGCTATTGAATTGTGACAGCTGTGGTCAGAGTAAGGCGCTAGCGAACGTATTATGCATTTGTGAGTTTCCTCATAAATAAAGATGTAGAAAAGATAAATGTGTGTGTGACAAATGACAATGTTGTGCGTCTAAATAATGATAAACCACAGGACACATGTAGTGTATGTGTACATGTGTCTGTATGTGGTGTGGGCTATCTAGTTTTCATTTAGTATAGAGGTGAAATCTTTGATCGCATAATTGCAAAATATTAAAGAACAGATACACACACATAAACACACACGCACACACACATTTGATTATACATATATAATGAAATACTTATTCTACCATATTTGTCATGGCATGATAGTTTCAAACTTTACTTCTCTCTTCTCTCTTTTTATGTCTCCTGCCCTTTTTATCGGCAACTCATTGTGTTTTAACTGCCATGCAGTTTTCATTGAACAGCAGATCACGCTCACAAAGCTAAACCTGTTGCATGGTTATATATGCATATGTTGTAAATCCATGGTTGTCTGCATCGCTGAGCGGTTGCTCAGACCTAAACTGGTGACAGTGCGTGACTGATTTGAAGAATCAGAAGCGGCTGTGTCACAATACCAGTGGCCACACACACACGCATGCACACACACACACACACACACACACACACACACACACACACACATTGCTTCCACAATGACATTCAAGGGTCTCTTTCACTCACCTAATGAACCTTTTCTTTATGTGTGTCCTGTTTTTATGTCTTTGTGTGGCCATGAATTTGGCATATTTACATCACGTGACTCTGAGAGGATATTAATCTGTGTGGTCATTATTTGTGTGTGTGTGTGTGTGTGTGTGTGTGTGATAGTATGCTGTGCTTAAACTACAGGTGGGTAAAACAGCAGGTCGCCATCATTTATCCTAAATGGTTTAGTCCACCCCCATATGATCTCAGTAATCACTGTTATTTAGAATGGGCTGCACAAAGGTTGACAGTGTAATGTGCACACACACACACACACACACACACATATACACACACGCATTTTGTCGGCTGCTCTCTTTTGCTCCCTCACACACAGCTACAGGGTGCACTGGTCAAGATGATTACTGTTATTTTGTAGTATGGCCAGGAGGCGGTAATGTCCAAACTCACACACACACACACACACACACACACACACACACATATACACACATGCACACAAAACCACCACCACAGTGAGAGGGACGTTATCGCACTATCAACGCAAATCCCCACATACTGAATGAAGGATTAAGAAAAAAAGAAAAGGCTCTCTTTTCTTTTCCTCTCTTTTCCTCTCCATCTGCTGGTTTACAATTCTCGCCTCATTGTTTTTTCCCTCTTTAATTCACCAGCTGGTTTGTTTAAGCCACTCTTTCTGTTTCTCTCCTCTTTGTTTTTCTCTCTGTGTGTCTCCTTCTCCCCTGTTTTCCTCTCACGTTTCTCTTTCATTTCCCTCTCTCTTTCCCCCTCTCACTCTGAGGTTGTGTATTTCCCTAGAATGGGTCTCACACAATGAATGAAAGAGGGACCCGTATCACCCACACTCATACCCACATACACACATGGGGTATTGAAATGATGAGAACAGCTAAACTTGCTCACACACACACACACACACACACACACACACTTCCCCCCTCTCGCTATCGATCACACACACACCGCACACACTCTGAAGGCGTATAGAGTCTATATTGTGTGAGTCAGTGGGGGGCACCAGCAAATACGCTGGTGGAAAAGCCTCACTGCTGGAAAGATGGAGATGGAGAAAAGGCATTGAAAAAGAAAACGGCCCAGGTAGTCCTCTCTCTCTCCAGCAGTCTCTTTCTGCAGGGAATTGGGATCTGAAATTGCTAAATAGAAGACTGTTTTTTTTTTTCTTCCCACTGAAGTTTATTTTTAATGTGGGAAAACATTCAGAAATGTACGAGACTCAAATGTAATCCCTTCCCCTTGAAACACTCTTCCTTTCGAGGCAGCGACTCTGAAGCAGAAAATCAAGGACACTTTGGTGTCAGTTTTGATGGAGTTTAGTGAATATGAGAAACACAAGATCAGTAAGACGACTCAGTCACTTTACAGAAAAGTGGAACAATTTATTTTGCAATTATTTGACATTTGACGTCAAAGATTACGTGATTACAAGATTAGAGAATGTACAAATTCCCGGCCATTTTTAACTTAAGGTAATCTGCATGACCTACCAGCCTTTTGTATTCATGTGTTGATTAATTGAACGGTAAATGACAAGAAGCTTATATAGCATTTATTGGATTAAGACTGTTACATGAACAAAACATTTTCATTATCTAGTATTTCCAGACACTTTTTTAATATTCAAGATCTGACTGTTGCTGCTGTTGCACAGTTGCTTGTCAACATTAGTGTGAGGTGGCAATATTAGTAAGGAGCGCTATGGCACCTCAGTGCTGTTAGAAAGTATGTGCAGCTGGTAACTTTGAAAAGTTACTAAAATTGTCAGACATCTTCATCCTCTGAAGCCCCTTTTCCACCGGTCAAAAAACCCACTAAGACCCGCTAACATCGGGCTTTTGTCAGCAATGGAAAAGGGAACAATCAGCATTCACTCCCGGGTCACATGACTCTGCAGTAGACACAGGTATTTACCGGCTTCTGCGCTGATCAGCATTGATGTAAACACGACACCCGTGTGAAGGCACAAATATTCCCCTTTTCACATTTTCCTGCTGTGGCGTCTTTCAGAGCAAAGATACTGCAGACCTGTTACCTGTCCAGCACCGTGCTGTTAAACCAGAAACATTAAGGCTACGCCGTGCTCTGAAAGAGTGAAGCTGCAGCCCTGAAATAAGTTTTAAAAGCACACAATCACTGGTGGAGGCGTCAGACATGAAGCCTCCAACACTTCTACAGAAGCACCGGCCTGGGGATAAGATGAGACAGATCCGTTTTACCAGTTTACACAGTGGCTAGCAGCTCACTCTCTCTCCACTGCATCTGTGTGTGTGTGCTCTTTAAGTGCATGTGATGACATCACTCCTTGCAGTTGTGCGTGTCCTCAGTCCAAACAGAAAGGCAAAGTCGACAGGCAGTGGAAAAGTGGTCAATCTGCTTTTTTTAACCAGCTTTTTTTAGCTGTTGATTTTGGTGGAAAAAGGGTATTAGACATGTCTAAGACCTGTCTTGCCAGTATTAGTGGTCCAGTTCCTGCCCAACATGCAGGATGCCATGTGCATCAAGAGCAGTGTTGAAGAAAATTTAGGTTTTAAACTTTAAATTAAGCCTTTATTTTAGTTTATTGCTCATTTTCACAATTTCTCCTAAGTGTAAAACCATATTATGAATCTAATGTTGTAGAACTTTGCGCATTTCAGAATAGCTGTAACAACGCGGCTTATACTGGCAATTGTGTTGTTTTTATTGATTTGAAATGCTAAGCAACACTGACTTTGGACTGACTTTAAAAGAACAGCTTGGAATGTTTAATACTCATTACTCATTTATTACATAGGACGGTTTTAGTTTCACAGTCAGCCATTCCTTTTCTTCACACTGGAAATCCAAACCACCAGGCTGTCATCTGCAATTACTGGGGGAAAAACTCTGCAATCTTAAACTACAACAAAGCACCATGAGAATGAGAGTAAAACCTTTGCACACCAGCAGCCACAGACTCTCCAGACACTTTGTGTTTTTTAGTAAAATATCACAGAAATATCTACCATTAGCTCATTCACTGGCAGGGGTCCTGGTCAGTGTGAGATTACTCATTGGCTAATATGACACTCAAGTTATTGGCAGACACCCATTCACTGGCTTCCAATGTGCTGTAACAGGGTAGCCAATAAGCGGACCCAGAGCAGGACCCCTGGCCCGTGAAAGAGCTGAAAGAAGACGAGGAAGTATTTACAATAAGGAGAGGCACACTGTACATATTGTGTATGCCAGCGAAATTTGTAAAAAATAAAAGCAACAGCATTAAGGATTAAGGATAATTCCACACTTTATACCCACATATCCTTGCCAATGGCCTCTATGCCAAAATCAATACTCCATTAACCTCTAGCTAATGCTTATATCATTAGCTTGTGTGTGTATATGTGATGATGATAATGATGTATAGATTCATAAAATATTTAGGCTGTGTGTACAGTTTTGTATGTCATGACCAAATTAGTTCTTCGGGCACAAGCATATCTGATATTTCAGAATCAAACGAAGCTTCACTAAAACATGCACTTCTGCTGCGCTTCTTTCCTCTAGTCTTCCTCATGTATTTTTCATGAATTGTTGCAGATTCATCTCGTGATTTTTTTTCCCTGATTGTCGCCTATTAAAAAATATTAGCTCCTGTCTTGATCTAATGATTTTTTACATTCATTTTCCTTACGGGCAGTGGTGTGGTGCAGGGTGTACACAGGCACATGGCCTGTAAATCCCCTTTGATGTGCATCACGCAGTAGTGTGCGAGCCAATTTTTTGTTCCTTGGATGGCAAAGTTATGACCTGCCCCCCCCTGCCTCTGATTGGCTTGTACTCATTGCCTTCATTGGATGGGTTGGCTAGGTTCAGGCATGAGGAATGATGATTGGTAAGGGTAAGAATATCAGGGTAAGCCAATCTGAAGCAGGGTAGGCTGGGTCATGCCTACCTGCCCTGTTGGTTAATAACTCACTGCACATCCTATGAGGTTCCTTTGACTTTGAGGTCATATTTAGTAGAACAGATTATCACTGAATTTTGATTTGAGGGAGAAGCATTTCTGGAAATGCTCTGGGTTTAAAAATACACTCACTAATCTGCTACCAGCACTGGGGCAATCGTTGCTTCCCTGAAGCTTGTTTGTGAACTTGTATTGAGAATTGTCAAATTCTAATTTTTAAATATTTTATTTTGAAAATCAGCTTTCATTCTGAAACTAATCATTGAGTGAAACACAATTATTGCCTCATGCTGAATATATCTTGTATTCATGCATTAGGCCAAAGAAATAGTTGTATAATGATGTAGATGTCTCACCCTTTAGTCTGTGGGCCAGCATTTTTGCAAAATCTGTCTTTTCTGTGGCTCATATTCAATTCGTAATGATCTGTACGCAGCTGAGTCAAGCTGCTGAAGTTAAGTGACAATGTGCAAATACTACTTGGCCCATTCTTGGGTGAAGTAGTGTAGTGTTGTATGTCACTTTTTATAACACAGGGCATTCATCCTTTGCTGGACAGGCTGCTTTAAATTGGGGCATGAATTAAGAGTTAAGCCACCTCTGCAGGCACCACTACACCACTGTGAACAGGCAGTTAACCAGCTGGGGCTCTGAAGTTGTTACCCATCGCTTAACCCCGTGTGTGACCTCAGTACTTTGTTTTTGTGAGTATTGACAGTCCGGTTTTCCAACACCACATTTGGCCTAATGAAAGGAAGATAGCTGACGAAAGCTAGATGCTCTCCTTTCAGTAACGGGGGAAGAAAACAGCAGCGAGTGTGCAGGAAGTTGCGAGTGGCACTGGCACTGGTAGGTGTTGAAAGTACATGGATGGTGGGTGCAGTCTCATGCCCTTTTTTCACCAAAGATTAGCAGCTATAAGCAGGTTTTTTTTAAACGTGGGTAAACCTGCTAATAAAAGCCAAGTGAGCCCTTCTCCACTGCCGGTCGAGTTTGTCTTTCTGTTCAGACTGAGGACACACACACAGACGCAGTGGAGAGAGAGTGAGCTGCTAGCCACTGTGCAAAACTGGTAAAATGGAGCCGTAACGTCTCATCCCCGGTGATTGTGTTTTTAAAACTTAATTCAGGGCTGCAGCTTCACTCTTTCATCCTTGAGCGCTGTGTAGCCGTAGCGTTTCTGGTTTAACAGCACCGTGCTGGCCAGGTGACAGGTGTGTCTACAGTGTCTCTGCTCTGAAAGACGTCACAGCGGGAAAAGGGGTGAAAATTAGCGTCTCTGCCGATCGGTGCCAGAGCAGATAAACACCTGTGTCTACTGCAGAGTCGTGCAATCTGAATGCTGATTGTTCCCTTTTCCTATTGCCGACAAAAGCCTAATGTTAGTGGGTCTTTGCAGGTTTTTTGACCAGTGGAAAAAGGGGCTTCAGTTGTCAGTGAAGGAAACATCCATTCTGAGGCATCGCTGTTTTACAGCCTTAATTCACAAATCCATCTCTTAGAAATTACATTTCTATACGACTAAACTGCCAAAGCAAGTTCTTGCAGTATTGTGGGAAACATAATTGTCAAAATTAATGAAGCACTTAATTTCTAGATGGCAGCGGACACATGGTGGTTGGGGTGGATGGCGATTGAGACCAGGGTTTGTGTCCTGAATCCCGGCTGCTTTTATCTTTAGGCAACAAAAGCACTTTGGTAAAATGTAAAGAATTATCCTGCATCTTGCCAGGACATAAAAGAACGTGTCCTCATTATATTCAGTAATTGTAATTTGGTTGCAATTATGTTTGCTTATTCATTCCATGTATGAGTCATATGGTCACCGAGTACTTAACATCCACAATTGCAGCAAAAGTGACTCATTCCATATTATATATCGAGGCTGGCCACCTCATGTTTGAAATGTGGATTGTGTCATGTTACAGAAGACTGGGGACAACAATAACAGCGTTAAATAAGAATATACAATATATACATCAGAAATACGATGTTCAGTGTAAGGCAGGTTGTAGTGCAATATAAACTGTGCAGAATGGCAGTGTATAATAAATGCTTCTCATGCAACAGAAGCGGTGGGATGGAACCGAAAGCACCGCACGTGACTCTCATGAAGAGCGCATGGTTCTTGAACTCCATGGTAAAGCATGAACCGAGTCTTAGTCCCGTCGGACGCTCGTTCTCTCACCCAGGTGTACGGCAGCTTTCCGCCTCCATAGCAAACACACAGCTCTGCTTTGTGAGGGCCTGGACAGGGGTGATAAACCTTTAGTGCACACAGGGGAAATAAAGCTGCAGTGGACATTTCAGCAGTTGTCTCGATGCAAATTTTGGATTGTACATACAGCTACCTGAAGACAGTGTGAATCTCTCTGTGTGTTTCCCCTCATTATTCTGTTCAGAAATGCCTGTGAAATGTATGTACTCTTAAACTATGACATGCTTGGTATTTTCCAGTTTCTTTTTTTTTTTTTTTACCTATCACTAAAAAGATTTTTTGATATAATTTTTTGGGGAAGACTTTGAGTCAGTGTCATAGCTGGTCCAAAGAACTGAGAACTCATCCAGCCTTTTCAATGAACCCAGCCTGTCTTAGCTTGGTTGAAGCGGACGTGTCTGTGTCGAGGCTCTCTGAGCGATCATCCCCTCGTCCTCTGGTGGAATGACGATCCGCCTCCTCAGTAAAAATGTTACAGCTGAATAAACAACTTGATGTTGAACCTGTTATATTATTAAATGCTTGGTATATATGTATATGTATATATATATATATATATATATATATATATATATATATGTGTGTGTTTGCGTATACTGTATATTTACAGTGCATTCAGAAAGTATTCAGACCCCTTCACTTTGTTCACATTTTGTTATGTTGCAGCCTTATGCTAAAATCTAAAAAATAATAATAATTTTAGGAGATTTTAGAAATGATCAGATTTATTAGAAAAAGGAAAAACTGAAATGTCACATTGACTTAAGTTTACAGACCCTTTGCTGTGACACTTTAGATTTAGCTCAGGCGCCTCCTAAGGTGAAGACTTATGAGAAAAAAAAATTATTGTTTTATTTTAGCAAGTTTGCAAAATAACAAAATGTGAAAGTACATATATGAGCACACACACACACACACACATATATATATAGATAGATATATATTTAAAATAAATAAAATAACCAATAATGATAAAATGTATTAAAAGTCAAATAGCCTATCGTTGACATTTAAGATTTGTTTACATTTTTACATTTACACAGATGCAATAACACTCTTCCACAAAATACACACATACAGCTTAGCGGCTGTCAAGGTGCTGACTACCCCACAAGAGGTTAAATTCCTGCGACTCAGAAGTGATGAAGCCTCTGGGAGGTAGAAACATCCTTAAGAACCTGAACTGACTCCAGTCGCTTTCACAAAGCTGTGAGAGAAAAACAGACCTGGATGACTGAGGCTCACACACACACACACACACACACTTGCACAGACACACACACACGCACAGAACCTCTGGCTTTGTTTGTTCTTTTAGATTATTATTTTTATTCATTTCAATCTAAATGTCAAAATGAACACTGGAAAAATGGCACTTAGGCTAATACATGATCCCCGACATTGTGTGTGTGTGTGTGTGTGTGTGCGTGTGTGTGTGTGCGTGTGTCCTTGTGCATATGCTCCTCTGGTAACGAATCCCTTTTTGTTAAGCGTCCCCCTCTTCTCTCTCAGTACCTTTGGTTTATACAGCAGCCTTAAAATCTAACTTCACACACAAACGCGCACCCGCGCACGCACACACACATTCGTGTGTGTGAGAGTGAGAGAAAGAGAGAGCTCATGTGTGAGCGGCTGAGACGTGTAGTTGCTGTGCTATGAATACATATGTGGTCGGGAAATCGGGGAGATCAGAGCAAAAGAATGCAGAGAGAGAGAGAGAGAGAGAGAGAGAGAGGTAAAGAGAGGGAGTGCCCCTGCCCTCCTCCTCTCCTCTCTCTCTCCAGACATCGTCACCTCCAGCCTCCAAATGCAGAAAGCAAAAAAAAAAAAAATCCAGCCCCTCCTTCCACGTCTTTACCCTCTCACGATTGTACCCCCTCCGCCCCCCGCCCCCCCCCCTCTGTGTCAGCCAATCCCATTCTTCCCTCTGCTCCCTGTGTCCTCGCGGCTCCGCCTCCCTCCTCGCTCAACCAGCGAGAGAGCTTCAAACTTACGGGAGCCAAGAGGGAGAGAGACACACACATATATATACACACACACACACACACACACACACACCGCAGAAGTGGCAGAAGCAGGCGAGAAGGCGGCTCTCTCTCCCTCTCTCTATCACACACACACACGCACACGCTCACTGAGAGAGGCAGCGGCAGGCAGGGGAAAGAAGGACTCAGAGAAGAGAATAAAGGAGGAGAGAACTCATGTTCTTTAACTGAGACAGAAGAAAAAGAAGACACATACAGCAGATAGAGAGAGAGAGAGCAGGAGGATTGTGTTTTTCCTTTTTCATTTTTTTTGCTCTCTGCATTTGGGAGCACTCACTTGGAGGAGAAGAAGAAGTGAGAGAGAAGACTGAGGCTGTCCCCACAGAGAAAGAGAGAGAGAGAGAGAGAGAGAGGGAGGGAAAACACGGCTCCTGTTTTTTATATACCTTTTTCCAAAGAAGAGAGAAGAGAAAAGCGAGGAAAGAGAGGGACGGAGGTGTAATGTTATTTTCCCTCAGCGGCAGCAGCAGCGGCAGCGGCGGCAGCGGCAGCGGCAGCAGCAGCGGCAGCGGCAGCGGCTCAGGACTCAGTGTTCATGCTGCCTGTGCGGATCCTATGTGTTTTTTGGGAGCATTAACCCTTTAAACCGGGCGAAACTGGAGTACTCACTGAGACAAGGTAGACAACTGGATTCAATCTTTCCTTCAAGCGGCACATTGTGCTGGTGGTGTGTGTGTGTGTGTGTCTGTGTGCGTGTGTGTGTGTGTGCGTGTGTGCGCAACTGTGCATGCATTGGGAAATTGCTTGGTCTCCAGTCAGTTGCCGCTCATTGTGTGAATTCACTGGCTGAATGTAAAGTCATTGAGAAAAAACAACACAGGCAATCCATGTGTGTGTGCGTGTGTGTGTGTGCGTGCGCGCGCGTGTGTTAAAATAGTGCCAGGCTGAGGCCTAATAGTTTGATTTGTTGAGAAAGTGGCAGGAGAGAGTGACAGGGAGGGAGGTGGAGGAATTTTTTTCCCTCACCATTTGTTCTCCTCATCTCTTCTGTTCTTGTCTTTTTTCCCCTCCTCTCCCCTCCTCTTGCTCGTGGTCACACTGACTGAACGGAAGACTTTAAGGCTAAATCAAGCAGCAAGTTACTGTGTAAGCGACAGTCAGTCGGTCGGTCGTGCGAGCAGTCATTCTGTTTTTTCTTTTCTTTTTTTTCTTCTTCTTCTTCTTCCTTCCACTCGGTCGCTCACTGCTCCACACACCAACCAGTGCCTCGGCACATCAGGTTATATTAATCTAAATCACTGTCGGCTTCTCATTTAGTAAGTAGCCAGTGCTGCCAATCAATTAGTGACTACTGCCTTTGTCTCTGTGCTATACACACACACGCACACACACACACAGTGACACACATGTATAAATATTTCAGTGGTTAATCATATAGTAAGCATTAGCTTCAAGGTCTGGTTTTGATTTTGAGGCCATTACGTATAGGGGGCAATATTCAAAGGGAATGGAGATGGGGAATATTACCTTAATTATGGTTCCAATCAATGTAGAGGATGTAATGAGAAACATCCCGGACAAACTGCTGTCAGTCAAAGCTGCTGACAAAGTGACCAAAGTGCTTTCAGCCCCTGGATGTCTCCCTGTGACCATTGTTGAGTCTCTTCTTCTTTTTTCTTTTTTTTTTTTAAACTGTTCGTCCTCATGCAGAGAGGAAATTCTGCGTGTGCCTGTTGATGAAACACTGTTTTTCATCCTGCTGTTGAGGAAAGTTCAGGACTATGTCCAGCCAGTGATCGACATGTTGGTGGACAGCCGTCAGTATGGATTCATTAATGCCAGTTTTTGCTTTAAAAGGCCCTGTAACGACTGATGGAATGAATTTACAGCAGCAGGTTTCACGTCAGCTTCTAAAGGTCAAATCTCTCAGCAGATAGAACGGGCTCTTAAATGAATTATAGTTTTTTTTAAAAAAAGGCGTTCTTTCTCTCTATTTTATCTGTTCCTGTTCAGCTTTTAAGTTGAAACCACGTACTCTGATGCACACTTAGAATTTATACTTTGAACATTGATTCAAAGTGTGAACAAAGGAGAACCTTCCCTGTATGGAATTATTTCACTATTAAATTAAATGCAGAACAGATGTGGAGTATTTTGACATTTTGTATTTTACTATTTTTTATTCAATTCAAAATCACCATGTCTTCATGTGTGTTTTTCCACTACAAACGAGTCATTTACTGTGCATTGATTCTTTTTCCTACAATTGATCTGCAGCACAAAAGGAAACACAACTCCTGCTATCTGAAGTGTAATGAAGTGATGAATTTAAAACGGGATAAACTGTGTATTTATGTGTATTTATACCTGCAGTTGGCAGAAGTGAGTAAAGTGTATTTAAAAAGTAAAAGGTGGGTGAACTCTGGAAGGCATCAGGGCTCTGATTTGGTTTTCTGGCAATTTATTGTGTCTGCTTTTTGCATTGTGTGTTTTGACAGGCGTGTGTGTGTGTGTGTGTGTGTGTGTGTGTGTGTTTGTGTGTGTGGTGAGGTGAGGTGAGGGTTATGGTGGCTGGACTCTGTGCTGCTGCTGCTCAGAGACACAAGAGAAAAGACAAGCTTTTGCTTTTTGCTTAATCACTTCCAGACATAGAGATTGTGCGAGAGTGTGTGCGCGTCACTTTGTCTCTCTTTTCTCCCTCTCTTTCTTCTCCCTGTCTTCTCCTCTGAAGTTTTACTCTTTCAATTACAAACATAAATTTCGCGATGCTCCTGAGAGCGTGCGTGTGAGTAACGAAGCAAAAAAAGGAAGTAGGTGATGGATTGAAGGAATTAAACTGTCACTGCGAGAGGAAACATTCTTAAAAACGACTTTGGATGGACAGATCGTAAAGAAAGGAGGGCAGAGACAACGGCAGGGAGAGGAACATGTGTGACTGATTAAGATTCCAGCAGGAGTATTAGGAATGATAAGACGTCAGAGCGAGAATAAAAGTGTGTAATGTAAGCATATAAAACTGTACATGCATTTCACATCAAACTCACTGAGGATTGTGCACCGAAGGTCAAATGCTAATTCCCGTTGCTGGTATTTGCTCACATATGTTTGTAAGTAGTTCAAAGTGAAGCAATAATTAACTTTAAGAATGCAACCCTCCAATATTTACATCTCCTGTTCCAGAGAGGAGAAGGGTGCTGCAGGAGCAGGAGTATTCTCTGAGTATTATACTGGTTGTTGAACAGTTGCCTTGTGTAATACGAGTGGGTGAGATTTAAAATGGTAATGTTAATGTGTGTGGCTTGGAATAATATGAAGAAACTGACACCCCCCCTCCATCCCCCACCCCCCCTTTAATTAAAGTCCTTGCACACGTTACTAATATTTTACTAGATGCATTTGTCATGTTTTGTCAAGGTGATTTTTTTTTTTCTTTCGTGCAGACGTTTTGGCTTTTTCTGCCTCTCAGGAATGTTTTAGTGGATTCGACAGACTGAGAGTTTCAGACCAACCACTGTGAGAGACAATGCAGTGAGTCAGTCAGCACAGACAGCTGCGGTGTAATGGAAACAACTCCAAAAAGTTTGTTTTTTACCTGCATGATTGTGGAGCGCCTTTATAAAGCATTATAAGCCTTATTTGCAAATATAAAACTAGTATGAGTTCATAATTATTATAGTCACAGCGTGATAGAAAATGCACTACAAAGGGATTTAAAATACAGTAAAGTTAATGACTTTCTATTATGACAACTAAATAACATTTTATAATTATACTGAAAACAAAGAAGCTTCAATTGAATGGATGTGAAAATGTGAAATAATGATTTCTTTTTTTTTTTATAGTAATGAACTGAACTGAGCAGCTTGTTTTGAATTGGACAACAAATGCTCAAACGCACTGACTATATTTGATGTGGATAATTCATGTTAATTAATAGTGCACCAGACCTAACAGACTGTTTCCTTTTAAAGGCAATTAATGGCTAATTTTGTATGAATAAATCAAACTTTTCCTGAAGGTCTAAAGCCTTTTGTAATGCTCGAAGGAGCACATTTCTCCCATTTAGTGTTTTTATAAATGTGTTTTTATGTAACACAGCTGTATCCATATCAGTTCAAGGACCAACCTTCTGGATAAAGAAACGCAGAACAATAATGTTTGAGAATCTTAAAGCCGCAATAAATCGTCACACATATTAAGAATACAACATGCAAATTAGACCCAAGTGGTACTGCAGTTTAAAAAAACGCTGATCAGCACCAGCTGAGAAGAGTCACTTCTCATGGTTTTATGACGGAATTTGATGTTTGTTGTTCTTCGAAGACCAACGTGAAGACAGAGAGCGTGTGCTTGTGTAAGTTTCACGCTGTAGCCTTGGTGTTTTTGCACGGTGTGTCAGATAAGGATTTTTTTTTCTCCGCAGGCTTTGTCACAAAATAATAGATGTATGTCCAGATTAAAGGGACAGTATGTGTGAGTGACTGCTGGGGCAGACAATGTGACCAGCCAACCATTATATGACCTGCTGGATCCCACCACTGCTGCAATTGGATGAACACACACACGCACACACACACACACACACACACACCCCACACACACACATGCGCACACACACACACACACAGACACACACACACACACACACACACACACACACTGGTGTTCATGTTGCTGCATGTATATGTAGACATTCATGTGAGCGACCAAGCGTGGGCTGCTGAAACACACTCATTGTCCTGGCCAGTATTGCGTTTCTGGTCCGGGTTTGAGAAACAACCTGCTGGTATTTTTCACTCTGTGTGTGTGTGTGTGTGTGTGTGTCTGTATGTGTGAGCGAGAGAGAGAGAGCGAGAGAACGTAAAGATATGTCTTGAGAGATTCATCCTGCTTCATCCTGCACTTACCTTTCGTTTATCTTTATCATGCTTGTGCTCTCTCATACAGTCACAAACACTCTCTCTCTCACACACACACACACACACACACACACACACTGATAGACAGCCACAACAACCCCCCCATACATATATCTCGCTCTATGTCTCTCTGTCACTCTCTCTCCACAAATAGAGCACTATCTCCTAGCAACAAGGCCTTTGAGAGCGTTGTGCGAGATAGATTGGGTGACTGCGATATAGGCGCCTGCGTGTGTGTGTATGTGTGTGTGTTTGTGTGTGTGTTTCAAAGCTAGAAAATGATGAAAGTCATCAGAGGAATGACATCACTTTGAAACAGGAGTTAAGGAATGAATGCAAGTCAGTGGTTTGCCCTTGCAAGTTATGCATGTTTGGATGTGTGTGTGTGTGTGTGTGTGTGTGTGTGTGTGTGTGTGTATATGTGTGTGTGTAGTAATTTTCCTGATGGACCACATTACTCTAGATGGGGCCTCTACTCAGAAAATACAAGTTTCAATTATTCCTAAAATATCCTGGACCAGTACAACACACACACACACACACACACACACATGCACATGCACATGCACATCGATGTAGTGTATAACATTATTCTTTAGCATGAACAGCTGCAATAGTTCACTCACAACACTCACTTGGGGTGGCATAAAGGTCTCGCTCATTCATGTCACTTTGACCATAATTTTACTTGTTTTAGTATTTTTCATTACACACAAGGACATTTATAGTTCATCCATCGTCAGAGAGCAGCAGTAATGTGTATTTATAATAGGCTGTGTGTGTGTGTACTTGCGAATGGGACTCTACATTGGTGTGTGATGTACCTCATACATCTCTGTGTTTGTGTCTGTCTGTTTACTGTATGCATGTTTTTCTAATCGTTGATTCCAAAGGACAAATTCGAAAAACAAACCTTTTACTTCTCACTTCAGTGTGAAGAAAAAATCAAAAGAAGAATAAACCCTCATCATTATTATGAGTGTAAGGTGGTGCAAACCAGGACTGTAACGCCGGAGCGTCGTGCGAAGTGACCTCAGCTACTGTCGCTGAACATTTTCATCAGTTAAGAGGAAAAAAAGAATTCAGTCTGTATTTAACAAGTACATATATTTTATATCTAAAATATACACAGTAAATTTATCATAATTTGTAATATGTTACATTAACGTTTTTCAATAATAGTCGAATTGGATTAACGGGATATAATGTCACATCTACTCAAAATAGTTATATTAAAGCATAGTGGAAAATTATTAAATAAAACATAAACTAGTGGGGAACTCGGGCTGTACATGTTGATTATTTTATGTTATCGGTCATCATAATAAAAAAAAATCAATTATTGGATTATGTAAATAGATTCTCTGTCAATCGTTTTATTCATTAATTTATTTAAGTGACTAATCGCTTCAGCTCTTTGTAACTGCAACTTTTCTTTAGTAATTTTTATTGCAAAGCACATCAGTATTAGATATCAACTGATTATTTCAATTAGAAATAATAATGATAATAATTCATTTTAATTATTAGTTGTAAATTGTCTAATTACCTTGTAATAAAAGTTTAAATACATTAAACAAAAAAAAACAAAAAACATCTAAAAGTAATTTTGTACATGGGCGCTGTGTCCTCATTTGCCAGTGAAGTGAAGAATAGATTTTCTCTCTGTTGACAGTAGTGACGTGAAAAAATCTGTTCATTTTCACCTCGCTGGTTTTCTCTCTCCAGGCCTTTTTCTCTGTTTTCTCACAGTGTCTGAGCCGAAAGAGCTCCTCAACTTTCTTTTTCCTCCACTTTTTTTTTTACAAATTAAGTCTTTCTCTCATTTTAACTCGTGTCTAGAACAACACGATGTCAGTGAAGGAAAAAAAAAAAACAGAGAGAATTAGAGCGGAGAGCTGGAAGATTCAGACGAGTTTACACAGGACTGAAAGAAAAAAGGAGTGGGAGCGGGCTGAGTGATGAGGTGCTCGCTGACTAAATGTTTCTTATCAGAGACTGAGTCCAGATGGTTTGCAAACACATCTCCTCTTCATCCTCTTTCTCTCTCTCTGTTGTCCCCCCTCCCTCTCTCTCTCTTCCTCTCTCTCTCTCCTCACCCTCACTTCTCTCCCCAAATTTCTTCGTGTCTTCACTATTTTAAACCCCTTTTCACTTGAATGATACCCAGCATGCATTTCACATGGAGAACAGTGTGACGTCCACAATATTTGATGCCACCTTTTATAAAAAGCTAAAAAATAAGATGAGTGATAATTAAGTCTGTATGTAAAGAGCTGCACTTAACGGATCACTGTCAAACTATAACTAGATTTTATGACTTTAACTTGTGAGGTTAATGTTTTTATTGGAGAGGTTCATGTCAAAAGTGTATAAGAAGAAGCAAACTGGAGAGGTAACATTACTGAGCAGCATGGTGCCAAAAAATACAGACACACACACACACATACACACACACACACACACACACACACACACAGGACCCTTGTATCACTAGCAGGCTCCTTTCAGCTCTTATCTAGCTGCTCTGGGAAATGAAGACAGACGATGTGATGGGAAAATGAACCATGAGCACCTGGAGGTGGTGGTGTGTGTGTGTGTGTGTGTGTGCGTGTGTGTGTGTGTGGCAGTTCATGTCTATTGTTGTTGGACTGCAGTGATGTGTTTTATCTGCTCCGCTGTGAGGCGTCCTGCAGGGAGCCGTCCCTCCTGTTTGTCTCATGATGAAACTTCACATATCAAGTTGCAGACAACTCGTTTTGCTAATTTGTATGGTTCATGTGAATATATTTTGAATGAATAGAACCACAGTAATGGGGTGGGTGCAGACCGCGTGGGTGCAAATACCTTGAGCAGCGAGTTCCTCGGCTCGACTCACAGACCGGGCCAGACCATTTACTGGAGTCATACCCACGCTGTTTCCCCTGTCTCTCTCAAGAACGGCTGTCAAATAAACTCATAACCCCCGCTTTTCAGCTTCAGCTACATTTTACAACTAATTTTATTTTTTTGTCTGCTGGGTGTGTCTGGGGAGCTTCTCATTTTCTTGTAGCATTTGAAAACACACAATGCAGGGCAGTTTTTAAAAGACTGAAGTGTGGTCGTCTCCTCTGACCAACCGGTGGATAGATGGACATATATCAGCTTAATAACAGTCTTAAATCCTTCGGTGTGTATGTTTGTGTGTCCCGAGGCTTTTCTGTTGAGCAGATATGTGTAAATTAAAGGGTGGAGCGAGGACAAAGGAGAAGTGGAAATGATGGCAGAAAGGTGGAGAGGAGTCTTCTATTATTTTATTCCATCAAAACACACACACACACACACACACACACACACACACACACACACACACACTTCAGTCAGGATGGTTTTACGAGATAGGGAATATGAATGTGTGCTCCTTCCATTTATGGAGTCGCACTCGCATAAAGACAAACACACAGTGAGTGGAGAGGCAGAGGGGTGGGGGGAGGGACGAGTGGAGTGAATGAAAGCGCGTGTAGGACAATCAAATACATTTTTCTTTTCGTTTAAAGACTGAAATATTTATTTGATTCATTTTGTGTCATTATACAATAGGCGCCAATGTTTATGATAGTGTTACAGTTTATAAAGATTGTGAAGTCACTATAAACCAAGTGAAGAGGCATCCGGGAGAATGAGAACCTGAGTTTGAGTGTCAGCTGTTTACAGAGGGCTACAAGAACACACACACACACTTAACCCTGTGTTAGCCCTCCTACCTCCCCCTCCTGCTCCTTCTTCACCTCCCCCCC
>NW_019525549.1:370955-459610 GCF_002814215.2 Seriola lalandi dorsalis | reverse complement strand
CACCCCCACCACACCCCCCAACCCTTCGGCATCTCTTTTGTTTGGTCATGTCAGGAACGGGGCAAGTTCGCCATCCCAACAGGACCTGGGGTCAGTTTACAGTGTGACCTGCACTGACATATGTGGTTTTGTTAATGCAGTGTTGTGACTATTTCACCATAAGACAGATCGTCATGGTGATAGCTGAACACACAAGCGCATTTTTACACATCACGTACACACACACACACACACACACACACACACAAACACACCAAAACACAAGTGTGTTTTGAGTGAGAGAAGACACAATGAGAGAATGCTCATCCAAGCAGTTTGTCAGTGTGTGTGTGTGTGTGTCTTCACCTTTGATCAGTGTTACTTGATCAGCACCATTTCATCTCATCTTTTACAGATCTAGTATTATATGCGTCTGTGCATTAGTGGCTGTATGTGGACAGATGTTTATCTGTTCCTTCTCTTTTTTTATTCATTCTCTCTTTTCTCTGATTAGTTTTCCGGTTTGATCGAGAAATACTTTGACATCGTGAGGAAATGTCACAGCAGATGTATTGGAGGTGGTTAGTTAAATCAATGCAGACGAGTGTGGCTGATTCCCTGCACAGCTACCATCCTAAGAAACAACTCCACCCTCGTCTCAGGTTCTCATCACTCGGTTGTTTTTTTGTTATTTTGTGGAACTTATCTTTCAGCTTTCAGATTTCTATCATTTGGAGAAGCAGGATGAAGATGTTCCATCTGAGTTTTATGTGCAGGTGGAGTCAGTAATAGTGATTGCAGTGCTTTAGGAGAAAGTAGTATAAAATATATATTATATCATCATTGCACCTACCGTCTCCTACTCTTTTGAGGCTCGAGGAGAAAATGCTTTACTTTGGCCTTTCTGTGATGGGTTTGATTATTGAACTTTAATGGAGAATGGCAGCTCTTTTATTCACACATTATATCTACAGCTCACATGTTGAATCCAATAATTGAATAAATGCAGCACTGGTGAAGGCAGGAGCTCATGTTGTTCACGCAAGAAACAACTTCATTTAAAAGTAAATTGACCATTTACATATCACACCAATGCTGTAGGAAGTACTTTAGCACCAGAGCATAATGTAAGCATACTAAGCCAGCAGGAAACTTATCATCACTACACTACACGTACTACATCTGTAACTACTGTCATGGCTTACTTACACATGAGCTCCTAATGACAAAATGCTGTCAGATGAAGAGTAAATGGTGCCTTCACTCAGTGGATGGCATCGCATCCTGCTTCACCTCCAGGGTGTTCTATGAAATATTTTTGGCTGGACCGCAACAGCGGGGCCAGCACTGTCATGTCGAATGTTGCTGACTGACTGACTGACTGACTGACTGACTGACTGAATGACTGACTGACTGACTGACTGACTGACTGACTGACTGACTGACTGACTGATATTTCCACCAATGGTCTGCGGAGTGCTGAGCTGCAGTCTACCGAGCCGCTCTGGTTTCCCAGCTGCTGTGGAACTGCAGGGAAGAGGAGGAGCACTTCCAATACACTGAGCCTCACCTCCATTACAGCAAATAAACTACTTTCATTACATGTATCATTATTACTAAAGAAGGCAGAGAATAACTAAACATAAGACGCAGAGAGCAGAGAAACAGGAGAGAGGGAGAGAGAGAGAGAGGTCATCGGTAACGAGGCTTTGTACTAACGACTATGATCGACTCTACATATCAAACAGAGGGAGTAAGACATAAAGACCTGCCTCTAATAAAACATTCTGGACTCGAAGTAAATAAAGACTAAACTATTGTGGCTCCCAGACGGAGACTATGAGCTGAGTGAGAGACTAAATAACAAAGATACTCTGTGTCAGGCCCCGATGGTTCACCTGGAGGAGCACGTGACATTTGGACTTAGTCCTTGTCCCGCAGCCCGGGTTCAAGTCTGGGCCTGTGGCTCTGTGCTGTGTGTCATCCTCTCTCTCTCTCCCTCTCTCTCTTTCACTATGACTATATAGAAGCAAAAGCCTGAAAAAAAAACTTTTAGTTCGTCTCTTCTAACTTTCTCTCTGCGTGATCATGTTACAGTAAATCCAGCTGAAATCACAGCTCAGTCTTTGTCTTTCATTTATGTGCTTGGTGATTTTGTCAGACGATGTCACAGTTTTGACCATATTCCACATTCCACATTCCACAGGAATAAAGAAATGATCAGGCTTATGGTCAAAGTAGTACTTCAGACAGTTGAATGATTTGTTTTCTGCTGCCTTATGGGAAAATGTCTCAGTGTGTCATTGTTGTACAAAATAAAAGCAAATAAATATGAAGCCGCACCCACGGTACACACATATAGCATATAGCAACATGCTTGACTGCTTTGCTTACAGGCAAAATTAGCTTCATCACTTTTTCAGTCTTTCCATTCTTTTTATAGATCTTTCCACATTGTAAGTAGCTGTGGGCTAATGTAAGCAACTAGCCAACAGCTAACCAGGCCGCCACCACACATACCCACCCCCCATGCTTGCACCCATACAAGCTCACTTTTCTGATCATAACAAAAAGATACTTACTCCCTCACCTGAAGATGCACACACACACCCACACACACACACACTAGTGGGTTTTGACAACCCTAGCAAAAGGGATATTCTTGCATAACAGACTCTTGCTACTTCGAAGACAATTGAGGTCATGCTTGAGCAGAGTTCTGCCATAGCTCAACCTGCCGTGGTATTTCGTTTTGCTCTCACGGCTACAAAGCTGCAAATGGCAAGAGCACTACAGAATTATGGGATATTGCACTCTCTGGAGGAATATTCCCATTTTTAAATCACGATGGATGTGTCAGGTCTGATTTTTCACCAATTTCATTTATGGCTCTAGCAACACTTCATCCATTTTATTATCATCATGATATTTCAAAGTAATATGTGTCCTGAAAGCTAACTAGCTACCTGTTTGGTTTCCATATAAAAGTAATAGCTAACTGAATAACACATGACTGTAACTGACTTAGTATCATGCAGTCATTATAACAGTGAAGCTTCCAACAGAGAATATTTTCAGTTTTTTTGGAGCTCTCAGTGAAGCAGGGTTGAGTATAATCACATCTTGAGCGGCAGGAACAGGGATCAGCTCATGTCCACCAACATTCTCTCTCCTTTATTTTGTTAACAGAGCTGCAGCTTTCTCTGCATTTGATTTATTTTTCTAGACATGTTGAAAACTGCCAGTGAAAGTGTTTGTAGTTTCATATTCCTCCCATCCAAAAAGGGGATATTATATTTACCATGTGGGCTTTCTGCCAGTACACCGCCACATCCGAAAAGGTGTGCCAGGGGGAGAATGCTGCTCATGCCAAAACATCTCCACCTGAAAGTGTAGTTCAAAGACTCTTTCCTTAAAATGCTCCTTCAGTGTGCAAGAAGATGCTACTTGTGGTGATTTGGCTCTTTCAGAGGCAGCTGTGAAATCATTTGTCGTGCAGTCAGAATATCCACAACTCTGACAGCAGTCTACCACAGATTTTAAATCTTTACACAGTTTGTGAAGTGCTAGAGTCTCTGGGTGGATGTCACAAAGTGCTTCATTCATGTTATGCCAGAGTCATTAATTAGTGCAGCTGTGATTCTGTGGCGATCCGTCATCGGAGGACAAAATGCTTTTTATTTGTTTTCAGGTGATGGCGTCTCTTTATATAAACGTGTGCGCTTGTGCATTTATTGCCTTGAGCAACATAAGGAACATAAATCCACATGAGATCACCTTCATACTCATATTTATACTTTATATTTCTACTCATAAAAGCTGGTTTCTGTCAAATATATGGACAGGTGGGGTTAATGTTGGCGCGGAGGCCAGCATAAGTCAAACCAATAAAGCGCACCACCACCACATTGTTTTTATTAGACTCTCACAGACAGGTTGATTTAATTTATGCATTGCATTTTATTTGAATGTGAGGGGAAGATGAGTGGACGTGGCTCAGCTGTAGTCTCAGCATGTAATTACATTTTCTCTCGTGGATAGAGACAGAGGAGAGCTACAGTAAGTACAGCAGACATTGGGCTAATAGCACTAACTGTTTTCTGCCTTCCTCTCTAAACCAACCCACACACACACACACACACACACACACACACACACACACACACACAGTGAGATGTGTACACATGGCACACACGTCGACTTGTCATCACTGACCTGCGAGTTTTGGCATGCGTTAGTAAACAGTAGACCCATTGTTAACTACCTCTTTCCATGTCTTCTGCCTTGTTTTTTTTTTTGTGTGTGTGTGTGTGTGTGTGTGTGTTTATTCAAATAGCTTGGCTAATTCCTTTGCATTCAGTGACACTCAGACTGGCTAATTGCCTTGAAACTAATTGACCTCGAGACCGAGCAAATGTCTTTGAGGGAGTCCTGCTGAAGTCTGTAATGAGATATTTCACTGTTTGCCCAGGGAAACACTGAAGTTGGCTCTAAACTCGCCGTGGACCGAATGATATCCAGGATTAATGGCTTTATTGTGCCAAGTTGCCAGTGGTTGACGAGACACCCTGAAAACAACAGTAAAGAATCCAGATTGTTAGCTTGCACAGTCGTGGTGACGGGGAGAATACACGGACAATGTGTTTTGTGTAAAACTTTATACAAAACATATTTTCATTACATAATACATTCAGACTTTTGAAGCACTATTATATACAGCTTTGGAAAGTAATGTTCACTCACATTCACAGTTTTGTGCAGGTACCCGTGTTTTGGAAATGCTCAGAAACCTTCATTCGTTACTACCTGTTAAAAATGCACCGACATATTTATTGTGGCACCTGTCATCAGAGGGCATAATGACTGTAACCTCTCTCCGTGTTTTCAACATTTCTTCACGTGCCATTAGATAAAGGCTTTTAAATATTCTCAGAGGAAATATCTGGCTCACTTTTCCCAGAACTTGAAACAAAACAATTATAAAGAATTAGTCCAACTGGTGTGTTTTGGTTGCACTGGGGCTCCTGAATGGCTGCAGCTGCCATAGTTGTACCTCAGCAGTGTTTACTTCTTCTCTTACAGTCTAGAATTCCCCATTTCTCACCCAAAGCCTGGCTCGCTGCCTTCAGGCTAATTGCCCCAGAGAGTTACAGCCCACCATAAAACAAGGACTGAATCCTGGCTACTTGTCTAATTTTGTTAGATGGTCTACATGGAGCCCAGCGGATTTAGTTTGTGGTCCAAAAAGAATTTCCATGAACTTGTTTGGTTAAAAAATGAAATTTCTATACAACTAAACTACAACAACAAATACGTTTTGTGTGAAACACAATCACTGGCTGGAGTGTGTTTTTAATGAAGGGCTGCAGACACGGCATGAGGTGGCTGGGGCGGATGGTGACCGGGCTTTGCATCCGTGGTCCCATCTGTGCTTTAGGCAACAAGAGCACTTTGGTTGAGGTTGGTATGTAATAAACAGGTTGTGTCTGAAGTTACTGGGAACTTTCTCTGTATCAAACCGGACCAGGATCTTCCCCTGACCTGAACCAAGAACTGTGAGCGTCTCAACATAACCATAAAAACAGTTCAATAATGCTGGAGTCACTAAATGTGGATATTATTGTATAAGATCAGATATTTTGAGGCAAAAAAAACATGTGTACATTTTTCTGATGCGTATTAGTATCAACGTATTTGTGATTTGCCAAATTAACAACATATCCTCATGTTGATTAAAAAATTTTTTTAAAAATGGTCACAAATATGTCTCCTTCTAAACGTATTTGCTGTTGTAGTGTAGTTGTGTAGAAATGTAATATCTAGCAGACAGGGTGTAAGTGTTTGTGCGTCATGCTTCACTTGGGACTTAACATTCACTCAACTGAAAAAAAAAGAAAAGATCAAACTGGAGGAATTCTTTTGAAACTTCTTTCTTAAACTTACCTAAGAGTTTTTCTTATTAATGTGAAGTTAATGCTCCCCAGCTGACAGACACACTGTGTATGTTCCAGTTATGTTGAATTCAGTTTATAGATATGTAATGTCATCTTCATCAGCTTCAGCACTGTCTCCAGTATCTTTTAAAGCCTAGCTGATGATTGCTCGATTTTTTTTTTAATGCGATGCTTCCTTTCAAGTTGCAGAGTAAAGCAAAATCTATTCAAGAGTTTGATCAGCAGATTAATTAAATGTGGCGTCTCAATGAGATTCAAAGACGGTGACACGTTGCTTGAAAGAGAAAGGTGTATTGTGGTGTGGTGCATAACAATTTTTTTTTTTAAAGTTATTCGCCTCTGCGTCATTTGTACATGTAATCCCCTGCAATAGCTCTGCAACAAATACAACCTAATAGTATTCGGTTGTGGCTGACATGCTGTCAGACTGAACAGTGTTGCAACAACCTAAGCTGAATTTATCTGATTTTATCTACCTGGGCGGGCCGCCCAACCACAGCCTATCTACGGGAAATGCTGCTGAAGTTTACTCAGCTGTGTGACCATTTTGAAGGCCAGAGCTTGCTGTTATATTTACTCACATTATGTTGTTTTTTTTTTTTTTACTTCTGATGAATTGGTTACAGAAGACAAAATGGGACTGGAATGATTGTGTGTTTGTTTGTGTGTGCTCACTGTTTCGTGTCTCATACCGTCTAAATAAATCTGAGTATTCAGTATGAAAGAGGCTTCCGAAAGCATCAGGTGGACGTTCGTGTATCCTCCTGTGTGTGCTTTGTGAGCAATCCTATATTCGTCTGTGTTTCTGTGTTGCTATTTATTATCATGTGAGTACGTGCATGAGTTGAGTCACGCTCTGTTGTAAGCATCTTCTTCTTCAGGTATCAGACTTTTGTGTCGGGTTAAAAATTCCACACAAAACACAGACGAATACAAAGTGGAAGCATCAGAATGAGTCAAGCCCTGTTTTGACAAATATGATCTGTAATTCAATATTGATGTGGAAGTCTGTTTCTTCTGAGTCCCCGGATGCCACTCTTAATCGCTTTTAATGAGCCAGGGTCCAAGAATAAGACAATAAATTATGCATTTGGGTCATGGGCTGAGAAAACTGAAGAATCAAATAGCCCAGAAGCAGAGGCTATTAACCTTTCAAGGTCTGCAGTAGTGATTTTGTTGATTGGTTGTAAATGTTACCTTTATTTAGACAGAATGGGAGAACAGGGCAAGCAGAAACACCTGTTATACACAGGTGACCAGTGAAAGACCTGATATACATTCACAGCCTCAGCAGACCCGCATGAGAGGAAATCATGTGAACATGACACGACTCTCTGTCTGTGTAACAAACTCAAAATGACTCGTTTGATGAAACGGGAACATAAAGCTGTAGTATCTGTGTGTTTGTGTGTGTGTGTGTGTGTGCTTGAACAATCACGCCATATTTACTTGCTACTCTACAATATCTTTCCATATTCTTGTAAACAGCTGGGCTTCTGTTAAACATGCACACACACACAAATCCACACACAGACTCAAATGAAATGATAACAGATAAGCAAAGAGGCAGAGAGACGTATTGTGAGAAAAAACAAAGCAAAAACAAGTAGAGAGAGAGAGAGGAAGAAGTGTTAGAAGAGAGAGAGAGAGAGAGAGAGAGAGAGAGAGAGACTAAATCCAGTTCCACCCAGAGATGCAGAGATGTGCATGTGGATTTTCCAATGAATGGACAACAAAGCTCAGTGCTCTGATTTGCTGGCAGGCCATTGCTGTGGAAACGGATTAGTGACCTAAATCACAGCAAGGTCCCACTCAGGTACACTTTGTGTGTGTGTATGTGTGTGTCTGTGTGGGTGTGTGTGTGTGCGTGTGCATGTGCGTGTGTGTGTGTGTGTGTGTGTGTGTGCACATTGGTATGTGGGACAGTTGGTAAATTTGTGTATGTGCATAATAAGGTTTAACTTTTGGTGTGTGTGTGTATTGTAGTCAGCATATTGCTGCATAAACAAAAGCTGTGTGCGGTGAATACATTCTGCATAGTAAATACCTAAAGGATGTGTGTGTGTTTGTCTGTGTGTGTGTGTGTGTGTGTGTGTGCGTGTGTGTGTGTGCGTGGGTGTGTGTGTGTGGGTGTGTATGTGTGTATTTGGATCAGCAAGCTTGTCAGTAAACATTAGTAACAAAGTGGTGGATTTCTAAGCCAAAACATTCAGTTATGTTTTTAGCTCGGTCTGATCCGGTTTGAGCGCTGGATTTATGACTATGAGGTTGTTGGTATGAATCCCAAGACTTTTATTTATTTATTTATTTTTTTTAAGAAAATTGCTGCTTCATGACTAAATGCTGTCCAGCTGTCCCCGGGGAGAGCAGTGGCTGACAGAATGAAACTATAGTTCACTCTTTCCCATACATTGATTTTTGTGGCTGCCACATATTGATTTTCTATTGTTTTTACTGTTTCAAATTGGTAAAATCTTATTTCATTGTAGAGCTGTGCACGGCGCATTGATTCGCTCAGGCCCTCCTTGTCCCCCTCTCTCTCGCGCTCTCTCGCTCTCTCTCTCTCTCTCTCTCTCTCTCTCTCTCTCTCACAAACACATTGACATGGACCCGTCTGTCATACTCAGACCAGCCATGGGAGCACTGGGAGAAATACTGCCGCATCAGTTGGGCTGGTGGACCATCAAAAACTCATAAAGTTTTTACCGTGCCTGTGTGTCTCTTTACCGGCCCTCTGAGTGTGCCTGTCATTCAGGGTGCACATGAGAGCATGATCCATGCATGTGCTGGGACTGGGGTCTCCAGCCAATCATAACTTAACAATATAAAAAGAAACCTGGATAAAGTCTTCAGTCAATTCTGAAGCTACACCTTTCTGTTTTTTCTCTCTCATGATTGTACCCTAGATGCATTAGTATTCATGTGAATAATATTGAAGCTATATCCTCTAATGTGACCAGTGAAGCTCTCCTGTAGCTGTAACAGCAGGACTAACTTCCCTGCCATCAGCAGCAGAGCTGTTGGCATCCTCACCACTGTCGCCAGATTGCATTTGTTTAAAAAAACACTGATATTTTGTCCTGACTTTCAGACGTTTGAGGTAAAACTTGGGATTCATAACACTTGTTGGAGACCTTGTATTGCACTTAACATAGCTGGTTGACAACCTGTTTCTTCTCTCCTCTGTGTGTGTGGGAGGGGCTAAGACACACACGGTGAAACAGAAAGCAGAGAGGAGAAACACACTGAGTTGAAATGAAACGATTGCACATAAATTAGGTAAATAACATGAATGAAATATGTTAGGGTTTTTTTGTTGTTGTTTTTTGTTTTTCCATGTTTGTCTTTGGTTTCTTAGGAGAATGGGGGTTTCCCATTGGGCGGGCGGGCTGCATCACCAAGGCACTGGCCTAGCAGGCAAGACAGCGATTAGACGCCAGAAATGTTGGAGTTCTGTAGTGTTTTGCTGCTGGTACTTTAAGGCTGCTTCTCAGCATTTGAGAAAATCTGCCTTAAACCAGTCTTACAGACAGACATCTGATACCAGCAATTAAAAAAGAAACATAATCATAAAAAATAAAATATCCAGATTTTTTTAGACGAGACAGCAGAAATCAGACTGATAATGTTCATTTGAGTATTGTTGTCACAATAGGAGCTGCTGACCATAGTCTGTAAATAAAGATGGACGTAGCCTCTGTGATGTCACCCACAGGTTTCCGAAGAGCGGTTTTGAAGCTCAGAGTGAGCTGCTCCATTGACACCATCTTGGCGGTGTCTGACTCCGCCCTTAACTCCCAGCTGATCCAAAACTGGGCAAAGAGGTAGTGCATGTCAGTTTAGGATACGCTCACCCACCTGTCACTTTGAAAAAGATGCCAAAGTATCTTTGCTTTGTATGGCAACCTTGACTCTTCTACAACTTCAGTGCAGTTTAAAATCTAAACTGCGTATCACACGTCCAATCAACTTGTCTGAGCTCATGTCCAGTGCTTAACGGAGCTTTAAATAACAGGGTAGGGGGGGTTAGTGTTGTTATTATAACCAGATTTTCATGTCAATTCCAATGTTACATTTAAAGTCTAAATAGGATTTCACACTCAATTGCCACAAGAACTATAAACAGCAGCAGGCTGTGTCGCAGAATAAGGTTCACGGATCACGTGGAGGATCACGTTGGTTGTTCATCTCTGTCAGCTCTGTTAAACCAACTGGCTTATAATTGGAAGAATCTTGAAGGAGTGTCAGGATCATTCATGTTTGCTGGATTCCTAATGCCTTAAGGAACTGTGTCTTTTGACTGGTTCAAATCTGGCAATTACAAATGCCAGGTCATCTGTAGCAAGAAGTGTCAAGTGTGGGGAACAACAGATACAAGTCATGAGCTGGGGCCTCACTCAATGTGGGTCTAAGAGAACAACGACTCTGAGGATGAAATATTTATTTTTTATGTCAGTCACCACTGTTTCTCCTCATAATGGTCTGAAATGGAAGCTGAACAAGCATGTCTGTACACCTGCAAGCCTCAGTGAGCACAGTTCACAGGAAGAGGAGGGGAGACGGAGGGCAGAGTCAGGCGGAGACGAGGAGAAATGTTGACTCTCGGAGAAGGTGAGGGAAGAGGGGAGCGGGTGGGGGAGGGACCGGAGAAACAAGAGAAAGTAAAAGAGAGTAACAGAAACCCTTTTGTTTGATGTCTCACCAAAAGAAGGAGGCAAAAATCTGTGTTTTCGACAAAAGCATACCTCCAAGCGCAAAGAGAGGGATACATACCGTGTTTGAAGTGACACATCGTATCTTCAGAGCAGAAGGTAAAGAGAAAGAAAAAGAGAGAGGGAGGACAGCACATTTTTTTTATCACTCTATTAAAATGCTAATACACTGAAATTATCTGTCCAGTCAACTGCTTTGTTCTTCCACATATCTATTTGTCTTAATCCGTAACTTCACACCACTCGGAGGCTAGAGCTGGAACAATGGATGGTACACACAGCTGCACACACACACACACTCACACACACACACACACACACACATTGGCATTCACACACGCACACACACACACGTGCTCCTGGTGCTAAACTTCTATGTGAAATGACAGCGGGGTCTACATTGGCATTTTAACTGCTGACCCATTTGTCTGGATGAAGAGCATTCTCTTTTTCTGACAAACACACACACACACACACACACACGCGCGCGCGGGCGAATCACTTGATTTAAAACACTGCTCCGCGCGTCGTCAAGCCTATACAACTCTCAAGAAGATTTTCCTGTAGCGAGAAAGAAGTGCACTTTTTTACAGCGTGCAATCTACTCTACTCACTTCTACACATGCACACAACCAGAGCTGCGCTGTTTGTGTGTGTGTGTGTGTGTGTGTGTGTGTGTGTATTGCAGATAGACACACAGTGTGTTTGTTGCTGCCTACATGACCCCAGGGGGCATCGCTTCATATTCAGTTCGTTCAATCGATCTTGACACAAGTAGAATTAGATTGAAATATATGAAAACAATGGAGGCGGGTTATAAAAGGCTCTTTGTGTCCGACAGGGTTGTGCTCTGTGTGTCCATGCTCCTTTTTAGAGCATAATTGTGAATACATTTCTGCACAGCCGATGGATTATGTAGCTCTGGGGACGGGTGTGTATCTGTGTGGGTTATCCGCCGTAATGGAGGTGGTCAAACCGCCTTTTATTTATTTTTTTTTTTAGGGCTAATACATATTTTCAAATACAGCATATACATTTTTTTTCCTGCACATTTGCACATTATGAAGTTTGTTTACTTTATTTTAAATAAGAAATAGTCAAATATTCACAACTAGCAGCTGAAGTTAAAGAAGAGCTGTTGTGTCTTTGAACTTATTTAATGTACCTGGAGTTTATGAAGTAAAACAGTGGTGTGTGTGTATGTGTGTGTGTGTGTGTGTGTGTGTGTGTGTGTGTGTGTGTGTGTGTGTGTGTGTGACCATGTCCTCCATCTAAATGTGTAATAATAATTTGGTGTTCAGTGTGTGTTAGACTAATCTCTTACCCTTGAACCACTGTCTGCCTGCGCAGCAATAAATCATCCTGTGTGTGTGAGAGTGTGTGTGAGTGAGTGACTGTAATAAATCACTTTCCTCAGGTTTTCTCAGTGCTGTGCTGCAGTACACTGATTACAGAGCGAGAGAGAGAATATCTGAAAAGCAGGAATGGGTAAAGGCAAACCAGAATGGGAATGGAAAAAAGGGAGGGATGGGGGGGGTGAAGATGAAGAGCGGAGGAAGAGGAGAAACAGAGAGAGAATGAGAGATGTATGGACCCACTCATCTCAGAAGTCCTCATTAACACACATGCGCACACAGTTGGATGTAACAGCTGGATACCCGAACCTTGGCAGCATTCATGTTTTACACCAGAGACTAGAACTCAAAACTCTGTAAACCATCCACTCATTATTTCTCTTGTCGGGTTAATACCACACGTACATCTGCTCAGGTGTGTAATCTCTGTTATAAGTGTGTGTCAAGTATAATTAGGATGATCTATGTTCAATTACAACAGCTGAGTAAATAACAAAAAAAAAGAGAGTGCACGTAACGCTGAGGACAATAATCCAGCATCAGATGACGACGATTAGTTGTGTGACATTACAGCCACAAGTCACATCGTGCGTCATGCAAGATTTCACATGTATTCTGACCATTACTGCGATATGGCGTTTTTATATTTACGTAACACAGCGTTAGCCAGAGCAGATTCACCATCATAACAGGCTCAGAGTGAGTGGCATGTGTCACATGTCACAGTCATTCAGGCAGCAGGCAGCTCCAATCAGGATAATTATGAGTTAGTGAAATATAGACGATAATTGCAATTGGTGATCCACATAGTACCATCTGTTCCGCTCTGCTACACACACACACACCCACACACACACACACACACATGTAAGCTTTAGGACAGGCATGCACACATACACATCCATACAATGCAGCTGTGTAGTTACACACACACAGGCATTGAATGTACTGTATATATTATGCGGTCACACACACACACACACACACACACATACACACACACACACACACACACACACACACACACACTGAGAAAGAAAGGAAACTGGTGAAACACAGACAGTGAGAGATTAATACTTTCATTGACAGATGAGCGATGGATTTCATTTCATTTGGTCAGTGAACAGAACAACTCCACACACCAGAAGCCGGAAAAACACTAATCTACTGCACATTGCAGTTCTGTGTTATATTTATTCCACTTCCACCTACTCCACCATCATCAGATCTTTGTGCACAGTCTAAGCAGGGGGAAACTAAAAGTCAGAGACCGCTCGGGAAAGTAAGACGTACTCAGTCAAAATATTATGAGAGTAAAGTTGTAATTTTAGGTTCTGTGTTGATTTAGAGGAGAAACATCAGAAGCTTTAAAATGAGGAAAGTGGAGCATCCTGTGAATTTCTACTTTAGCAGAGGTTTCACAAATAAGGAGATACTTCATCTTTTGGCTCATCATCATCAAGAAACTGAGTTTATTCTATTGTTGGACAAACAGCAGCTGCCAGAAGCACCAGGTTTATTGGTTGATGTAATGTTCCTAAAAATTATGTTTTTTTTCTCTCTTTTACATTTTTTAACTCTAGTAATATTACGACTTTGTTCTTGATATTACAACAATTTTCCCGAACAGGTCCGCCTTTATATTCTCGTAACATTATGACTTTATTCTTAAAATTACAGTTTACTTTTTTTCCTCAATGCAGCCTAATACTCCGTCGTAGAAAAGTGTTTGGTTGTTGACTTCAAATATCAACAATGTTTCTCCAGAACTGAACCAAACAACCAACCAACCAAAACCAACATAAAGTGTCTTCTTAAGGTGCTGTGCCACCATGTGCTGTAATGCTCGTGGTATTGATTCTCCAAGTCTATGGACTCTACTGGAGGATGGACACCATTCTTCCAACAGATATTCCCTCATGTGGTGTTTTAGATGACGGCGGTGAAGAGCGCCGTCTAACACGTTGGTCCAAAATCTCCCATAGGTGTTGAGTGAGATTCAGTTTATTGTGAAACCTGCGGCGAAGAGCTTGTGGGAACAGGCAGCGTGAGCGGAGAAGAACAAGCGGACAGACGAGGCAAACTTGACGGGAGCGGCAGGAGGATGATGAGGCACAGACAGACGCCAGGGAAGTACAACTTCAGCTGGAGCTTGGCCTTAATGTTAGCACCACGGGAGCTCACTGAAGGATCTGGTGTCGAGCCAGGGTCTTTAAACTGCTGCTGTCCATTTGTGGATGGATAGAAGTACAACTTCAGCTGGAGCTTGGCCTTAATGTTAGCACCACGGGAGCTCACTGAAGGATCTGGTGTCGAGCCAGGGTCTTTAAACTGCTGCTGTCCATTTGTGGATGGATAGCAAGTGGATACAGAACTTCCCTTGTCGCTGTCCATGTCATGCAAATGAGTCTTTCAGTCCCGCCCCCCCCAGATCAACTGACAGTGAACAGGTGTCCGTCTCAAGCAGGGGAGAGAATCTTCAGCTCGTTACTGCAGGGGGAGGTGTGCAGGCTGTCTAAATTAGAAATTAGCCCTAATGGCTCAAATACGTTTAGTGCATTTTGTTTACTGCTTTGTCAATATTGTCCCACCGCTGTGTTAATAACACCATCTGCACACACTTTGCACAGTAGCTTTATGTATTCCATTCCACCAGCTATGGTATGACAAGAGAGGTAGATCAGGACCAGAGGGAATGCTTGAAGTTCTGGTGAGGACATCACACACACACACACACACACACTGCATTTCCTCTGTGTGTCTTGAGTGACTGATTTGCTTTTGCCTGAAGGCAAACAGTGACCTCCAAGTCTCTCTCTGTGTGTGTGTGTATGTGTGTGTGTGTGTGTGTGTGTGTGTGTGTGTGTGTGTGTGTCTGTGTCTGTGTGACCTGGTTTGTCAATGTGGCAGTGTTTTCAGCAGACACTATTGTGTGACAGGAACTGCTCTTTTTACTTGCGTGCACAAAGAGAGGTTGACTGTTCACACACACACACGCACGCACACACACACACACACAAACACACACCTTGCTCCTCTCCGTGTGTCCTGAAGCAGCCATTTCCTGGCGTCTGTGTTGCCTCAGGGCCGGTCGGCTGCTCACACTACATGTTAATGGAAACATGTTCAGTCTATTGTGGTGAAAACAAGAAGCCAATGGAGGAAAATAAGTGGAGGCAGCTCATGTGGAGATTGAGACACATTTGAATAGACAGACAGGCCACAAACACTCAAACACAAACATGTCGGAGATTTTTCTATCATTGTGATTCAGTAAGTTTCAGTAAAGGAGTCCACCAATAGTCCAGTAGGCTTACATTTGTTTAATGAATATCTTCAATGCTTTAGGATCCTTTCAAGTGTAAATGTGATTAATATTAAATGTGTCAATATTTTAGGGTCAAAAGGATTTGGCAAAAAAAAGAGAAACAAGTAATTTCAATGTTTGTAGTTGTAAATGTGTAAAAAAGATTTGATTCTGTAAGAAAAACAACAGATTATAAAAGTGGTGAGGGTACTCCAAGACACTGTGAAGAATGATGTGTTTTTATCTGTGTACAGATAGAAAGCAGAACTCAAGGTTTCCACACTGTGTGAGACCCTGAAGTTACAAGTATGAGTTTGAACAAACTTGAATCTGATTGGACAATGACAGATTCAGATGTGAAAACAGGGAGTTTCACACACAGTTTTCACAGGCTTTGTGTCTGCACACAGACGTTCACAAAAGCACTTTATTTTTCAGACTGTCTTTGTGTAACCTCGGCACTGACACCATTTGTTAGCAGATTTTATTCAGAGTCTCTTATTTGTGAAGCTATTTGTTGAAACTATCAGCCGAGCTTACGATGTGGTCATTGTTCCTAATTTGTTACCTATTCTCTCGTATATAGATAAAGATTAAAAATATATATTTTTGACTCCAATTTAAGCCCATTCAATATGTAGTGCCAGCCTAATCTGGGAGAACGATGAGGAAACATTCCAGGTCACATTGCTTCAAAAACAGTCAAAGCCTCTAAACGAGCTGTAATTAGAAACAAAATATTGAATATCATTGAACTAAAAAAAGAAAAGATGAAGACACAGTAGAGCCCAGTGTCATGAAAAGTGATGTTAATGGAAAAGCAGCACCAGAGCAAAGAAAAGCTCCATTCTGTACAAATGGGCTGTGTGTTGGTTTGATTGACATCACAGAGGAAAACATGGGACTGCAGCTCCTCTGGGTTTTGAGGGGTGCCCAGGCGGGGCAGGAGGAGGAGTAAAAATTGCCCAGCACCACAGGGACTTGGATTGAGTCCCTGGCTGTGGTGGCTCTGGCGTGGTCGGGGACTCCGATTACTTTTCAGCCAAAGGAATTTATGGTTTGGATTTTAGGACTCAAAAGCAGGCTGCTCTTATAGTAGAGCTAACTACTCTGTGAACTTGGGGTCTGTTTGTGATTGTGGCCATTACTCATGATGAGAAAATGGGCCCATGGGCACAGACAGGTACAAGGCCTCCCTCTCCTCCTGAACAACAAGACACGTCGTTTGTATTGTTCTTTGTCTCTGTGTTTTCTGTGTTTCTTTTTTTCTTGCCTTTCCTTCTTTTTTGGTCTTCTTGTGTGTGTTTTTGGTAGTTTTGCGTCTCTTTTCGGCCTCTTTAGGATCATTTTGCGTCTCTGTGGACATTTTGTGTCTTTAAACTGAGCTCTGTGACTTTCAAACAGTCCCAGTGTGGCTGGCCCAGGGGCTGCCTGATCTCCAGGCCTTCGCCCTGTCGTCGGATTCATTAATCCGTCCGTGCCCTTGCTCATGCTTCTTACTCATGTCGTGATACGTTCTGCTCTGATGTCAGGGGAGTAACTGAGAGCTCTTCCTCTCCTGTACTGCACCCCTGTGTGTGTGAACGCTCAACATGTCCAATGGAAACTCTATCAAGTTCTCACTCTTTGATCCTTTATCATGTGCGGCGGGGTCCAAAAGTCTTTTGGGTAGAGTCATAGTTGAAATATGTGCTGTTGTTAAACTCCATTCTAGCTGAGCTGAAACATATTTGCGAGGAGTCCCTGGTAGTTTTGTATTTAAGATCAATCAACCAATCAGAGGCCTGAATCCAAGTACTATGATTGATGATACCCAGAGCCAGAGCACAGATTTAAACTTCTCAATGTGTTGTCATGTTTCTGCAAAGTGTAGACTTTAGCTTACTTTTCTTTCATTGGAAGTTCTTTACTGAAATGCACCTTGGGAGTTGTAGTTGATTTAACATCTTACATTTGTATGTACACAATCTTGTACCTTTGCCATTTTTTATGTATTGTGGTATATTTTAGTAATCAACAAAAGATGTATAATTAGCCATCAGAAAGCATGTAACAAATAAACTAATATATATACTTTCAGTGTGTTCAAAGAATGCATGTAACAAGTAAACTAAGGCATGGACATGGAATGTGCCTAGAGTGAGTTGTGTAGTCATTAGAGACAGGTGTTCTGTGAGTGAGCAACAGAAATCAGATCGCACTGTAACAAAAAACCTACATACCAAGAACATCCAATGGGAAATCAAGGCCATCAGTGTGTAAAAATAATGCTCTCAGTGCATGTCAAATTAGGAAGGTTGGGCTGATCTGGAAACTCAGAGAAAAAGAATGTGGAGATAATGGTGGAGAAATTCCCTAATAATGAAAAGAAGGGGATGCTCTGAGGAGTAAACTCCACAATATGTGGAGACTCGCAAATAAAGAGATGTTTGAGGGAGTCCAGTTCAGTGTTTGTTCATGGACCAGCCTCATATCTTACCTAAAGATCAGTCAGTCTTAGAATCATACTCTGCTCTGCATCGTCTCCGTATGTTTCTTGAGTCTTGACTGTCAGTCGACTTCTCCGAACAAAAGCTTTTGAATTAAAGCGGATGACTTGAAGATCTGATGATTAAAGCAGATGAGTGGAATG
The DNA here is from genome assembly GCF_002814215.2 of Seriola lalandi dorsalis. Classification (NCBI taxonomy): domain Eukaryota; kingdom Metazoa; phylum Chordata; class Actinopteri; order Carangiformes; family Carangidae; genus Seriola; species Seriola lalandi. The sequence goes on along the minus strand of NW_019525549.1, from coordinate 441,671 downwards.
TCCATTGAAGCTTTGGAAGTGCTCCAGCTGTCAGTCATCTAAACACTGACTGTGCAGAAAATGAACCGGACTTTTCACCTCTGGAACCCTGGGAGCCCAAAGCGACCCCTATTTCACAACTCTGTATCTTAATAGAAAATCAGCATCTGTGTATGGACGTTTCCACTCTCCGTCCACATCGTCTGTGAGAGATTAGGAGATGTGGTTGGCTGGCTGCTCTGCTCCCTCTGAGGAGGCAGACAGAGTGTGGCTGTTGAAAGAAAGGGTAATGTATTGCTCTCTGTTGTGGTGTCCCCTAACTTATACCACGCACAACTCATTCCTCCAAAGGACACATTAGCAGAAATAACTGATACCAGGGGACAGAGCACACCTCCTACATGCGTGTGTATGCGTGTTCATCTCTGTGTGAGTGTGTGTGTATGTGTGTGTGTGTGTACATGCAAGCAGTTGATTATACACCTGAGTATGTCATGGAAATATTATGATTGCTCTATATTTCCTTTCTTTTTCCCACTGGTAATGTAACACCTGTTATGCAAAACACAGCGGCCTGGATCAGCCCGGTTGCCAGATCCCATGAATCATAGGCAACGCTTTTTGTTTAGTCACTCTGCCACTGCTCCCGCTCCAACAAGATTTGTTAACGTCATTGCTTGCCACAGTCGGTCAGCGTTAAACCAATCACAGCAGCGCTGAAATAAATATAAACTCAAATACACAGAACTTGCAACGAAATTGTCGGAGAATTGAATCGTCTCCTCTACACACACATGTACGTTAAGATTCAATTTCTGAGGGTTTGTGAACAGAGGTTGTAGCATGTCTCTCTCTGTCATTGTGCTTGTTTCTGTAACTGCACCCAGATGACACAGTGGACAAATACCAGCGTATAGTCCACTCGAACAAAAGGCTGATGTGACCTCACAGACTCATGAAGAAGAGGGATTGATGCAATGGAGAGAGAGTGAAAACCACCAAATGACCAAGAGTTTCCTCTTATCCACCTGTGTCATGATTTTAAAGGGGGGGATTCTAACAAAACAAAATTCTGTGGCATGAATGGAAGAGAGGTAAAGAGTCATGCGTCTGTAGGTAGGTTGCATGATGGGAAGGATTTATGTGTCAAAGTAATAATCTCTTTGTCAGGCACTGTCAGATCACCATCGCAGAGAAGAACAAGCGTTATATAGACACAGGTGATTGCGATCTACATGATTGAAACTCAGACTGAATATATAGTAATATTATACTTGCCCAAAACCTTCTGGATTGCAGGGAGCTCAGTCTAACAGTTGGCCACAGTTTACTGACACCTGCAACCAAAAAAGATAAAAAATCAGGGAAGGAAATTACATCAACAGATATAGGTTTTTGAAAAGGACCATCATATTCATTAAGATCTCTGTAAAAAGAATCTGTTTCTCATATTGTGTTTTTTTTCAACTATTACTACTTACAAAAAAGGTTTAGGCCCTTAGGTGCTAAAGTAGTAAGGGAATATATATTAAATGCCTCTCTTTTCAAAGGATGCTGTTGATGTCACCTCCCCCTCTAGAGGCTTTCACATGTTCGATCCCTGTGTATCTCAGTGTGGAAGGATCATGTTTTAATAAGTTGAAGTGCACAGCCACGGAGTTCTTTGATCTTTTGTGCGTATGTTGCCTCTATGTTCCAAGATAAAGGTCTTAAGGCAGCGTGTAGTTTTTCCTACATAAGCCAAGCCACAGGGACGTTTCATCATATATGATGTTTTTTTGTGTTTGTTTGTGTCTGGCCTCAATTGAAATTGCAGGATTATGTGTGTGTGTGTGTGTGTGTGTGTGTGTATTGTATTGAGAGTGAAATAGGAGGGAGAGGGAGCACAGTCCTCTCATTTGATTAGCTTGCATGTGATGGCCTTGCTTGAAGCCTCATTTATTATTTGCTACACTTACACGAAACCTTGGCCGATGTCTGTTTAGCAGATCAGTGACAATTAACTACATACACACACATACGTCCTCCCAATCTTAAATGATGTCGGTCAACATGACGGAGTTGGTCTCACCTCAGAAAGTCATGTTCTACTTTATTACACCGTAAAAAAAAACACTTGTTTATGTTTCAGTGAAAATGTTTTTATTATCATACGGAGACTGATGACTTATTGAAGAAAGTCTGACTTCCCTTTTCACACTATGATAGGTCCTGAATGTGCTGCACAGCCACAAATAGATTCTCCAGTTGGGATCGCAGTTCTAAATATAACCACGGTGATTCAGAGAAGCCTCTGATTTAGTAAAGTAGCTTCAGGCTACATTTCCTGTGTGAAACTGCAGCCGTCAGATCAGGGACTATTTTTCATCACTGATTGAGACACTGCAGATTAATGCATCACATCATCGGCTATTAGTTTGTTTACTTAAAGTTATTATATGACAGATTTGAAATTTTTATACAATTAATGGTGACTTTTATCTCAGCACTAGCCAGTCAATGCGCATTGTGTAATTGTCTCATTGTTAGTGCTGGTGTCTTCCTTTCCTGCAAGCAATTAAGATTATGCTCCCACACAGGAAACAAAACATTCTGTGATGTGGACGACAAAGACTGATGAGTTCAGTATTCGTGTGGTACAGTTACTAGGCTTGTTCTGATATTCGATAATATTGATTGTTGTGGTATTTTCCCACCATACACAATAATTTTCATACTATCAAATACAGCTTTTTGCTACATGGCTTTTGCCATCAGGGCCTCACCACTTCGGAACAATCTGCCTAAGGAGATGAGGCAGCATCAGTAACTTATTTTAAATCAAGTCATAAAACTCATTTTTATAGACTTGCTTTTATGTCATGTTGTCTCTTTATCGTCTTTTTATCTTTTAATCATCTCCATGTTGCTGTGTGTGTGTGTGTGTGTGTTTATACAACATCTGCTCCATTTAATTGTCCATATTTATATTGAAGCATTTTGTTTGTCCTCCCTTTACTCTATTTCTGTCCTGTCCTTGTTTGTCAAAGCACTTTGTAAAGTTGACGTGTTTTCACTCGGTCTACTGGATCCATACAATCGCAATGTACAGTCAGAATAAAATAAGCCTAAAGTTACTGAGGTAAATAGCTGGATAACAGCCGACAGGAACAGGAACATTCTACTAAACCGCTAAAACGTCTGTCGACATCATCAATCATACATTTATGCCACTTGAAGTGTTTGTCAGTACGGTTTGTCATTTGCGCTAATGATACTTTTCGCTACAGACCAACATTAGATGTTATTCACCTGTCTAAAAGAAAAGTTGCAGCTCTGCATCAAACCGCATCTCTTTACTCGCCTGGAGCTGTCTCCAGCGGTGGAAAAACACACCAGGATTTACTCGTGTTTTCTTTCTCGTCTTTTGCAATTGAACATGGTTTCTTGTCGGGTGCGGTCCTTTGGGATGGAGATAAAGATCGCTTTCCAGGAGCTTCAGCCATCTCTGTGTTTCTGTGATGCTAATCGGGAGCTGCAGCTAACTTCAAACTCTGCAGGAAGTTGTTCTTCTTCGTGGGGCTGAGGTCAGACTAGATGCTACATTGACTCACACAGTAGGACGGATGTGGGCTAGTTCGTTACCATGCTCATTTCAGGAAATATGTCTGACATACAATAGATGGAGGTATTGCTCATGATATCATCGCTGTGGCTCCTTCACACACTGTTGATATTGTTAGTTCATTTTTCAGCATTTAAAACTAAAATTCTGGCCAGATCTTTGTATTGCACCTTCAGAAATTGTCACTTTTAGGTGCAAATCGAAATAATGAAATGAATTACTGAATTTGAAAGCTGTGCATCTTTAAGATGATTAAGGTAAATCTGAGACCAATAGAGCAGTAGCATTTTTTTGTTCTACTAAATGGAGAGGCTGAGGCTGGACGTACTTTTAGCCCTCTGTTTCAACTTGCCTGCTGACTTTCTCACACTGTGGCTCACACTTCAAACTGACTCTATAGCTGAGGTGTGTCCTGTGCAGCATTGGTATACACACACATATATAAATATTCTCTGTATATATTAGATCAGTGTCCCACTCCACATTCTCTCCACATTCACCCTGACAACTGCAGAAGATAACCCTAGGGAATACTTCTGTTTCTCTATTGTAGTGATTGATTCCTGGTTGGGAATCACTGTGCATCACAAAAATGTGTTTTGCTATGTTCCACACCTATACAACCCTTCCTGGTAAATGCAAATACAAGGAGTCAGGGAAAATTGGGCCAATCAGACATATGGCTCATTAAGCCAGATATGTGCTTTAGGCACTAAATGCAACAGAAGGTATTGAGTATGTTAACATAAGCAAACCATTTGAGAGACACATTACATCTGGAGATATTCTGTCTTCTGATTGCAGCCTCTTAGACATAATCTCTGCTTCTCTCATTATGATCAAAACATCAGAAATATTGTTTTCTTCTTTTCCTCTGTGCTGGAAAATGACATCAACCAACAGAATATCAAACGCTAACTGCTGGCTGGCCATTTTGCTACTGTGTATGCAGCATGTATCGTCTGTGAGTGCGGGTGTGCATGTGTGTTTGTGTGCGCGTGTGTGTGTGTTGAAAAATGTAGTTAAGAAAATCTACCCTATGTCAAATATCAATCTCAAAGTTTTAAGTCTTGAATTAATAAGTGGTTGAGACTGGAAACAGTCTGGTCAAATTGTTGATGAATAAGGAGAGAGTGGTTGGAACCCAGATAGCAAAATAAATCTGGCCCAGACTTGGGCCATATGCTTGTGTTTCTTCTGGCCCCAGTATATACCTGGTTCCATGGCCTGAGTCTGGCCCATATGCAGCATGAATGTCAGATTCAACTTCCACATCTGGACACACAGAAAATCATCTGGCTCTCAGTTATTACTGAATCTGAAAGTATGTGGACCAGACTCGGACCGAGGATCCAGGCTTATGTTGGGTTTCATTTTGCCGCCTGGGATAAGTTTTCATTAAATAGACAGCTTCTTGTTTGCCAGTCAGCTGATTTGTTGTCATATTTATTTGATCAAAAAAACTTTATTTTGTTTGTTTGTTCTTCAACAAATGAATTTGACGTGACTGAGGCTCCAACATTTGAACAGTTTTGCCCCTAAATAGACTTCTGTTGATTTTAGTCATAAATCTGAGCAGATGCAGTGATGACTGTGTCACTGCTAGGAAAAACCTACATTTGAATTTTAGTTTATTAACTACTAACTTTAAATTCCTTCTTCTACTTATTTTGTCCTGAATATGTCCACGGAAAGTTTAAGAAGCAGTTACTGTCAAGATTTAGTAACTTTAACTCGTGATGATTTGCATTAAATGTAAATTCTGCTGTCATTGATTTATTCAGGGAAAGTTTTCAAAGCAAGTAGAACACACCTACTGTGCTGCACAGCTGGGGGTGACCGGTGTGAACGAGAGTTCACAGGAAACCAGAAGAAAAGAGAAAGTAGAGAAAAGAACTGGAGAGAGAGAGGTGAAGAAAACGGAGAGAGAGGGGGAGAGAGAGAGATAGATAGATAGATAGAGAGAACAGAGGGAGCTACCTCAGGACACTATAGCAAACAGATCTGTGTGTGTGTGTGTGTGTGTGTGTGTGTGTGTGTGTGTGTGTGTGTGTGTGTGTGTGTGTGTGTGTATTTGTTTGTGTGTGTGTGTCTGCCAAAACCAAGCCAAGCAGGGATGAAGAATGAGCCGGCACTCAAGGAGCCAGGTGTTCAAAACATAAAAATACACACCGGTATACACATACGCAAACTTACACACACACACACACACACACACACATACACACACACACACACACACACACTGGCTCTCTCCAACAGCTGGGAGAGAGCTAAGGTTGCACTTGTTTTGTGTGATAAGGCTGTTGGGTTAAAAAGCTCTAAAGATGTTTCCACCAGGCAGTATTCAGAGATTTGGAGAGTAGACCAGACTTGGATCTGAATCCAAACCCTTTGGCACAACAAACAGCACACTCTCTGTAGGAACAAATCACCAAATGATGGTTCTATTATCTGCTCTCAGACACACACACACACACACACACACACACACACACACACATCTTTATAAAAGTAATATCTCAGTTTGTGTTTTCCTGGAGCTAGGAGAGACCTTTGAAGACTGGACATGCTGCTCAGTGTGGGAACCTCTGGCTGGCAGATGCTTTTTTAGTTTTTTGTTTTGTTTGGTTTAGTTTGTTCTGTCTTTAGATATAGCACATAGTAATTCATTTAGTCCACAGCTCATGAGCCCTGCACTGTAATCAGTTCTTATAGTTTCAGTGAGCAGATTGGTAACAATTTGATGTGCATAGAAGTCTGTAAGGAGTCAAAGAAAAATGGCCTTCAGTCAAATGTTTATGTGCTCATTATTTTTTAGTTTATTTGATTTAATTTTTGACTTTGCATAACAAAAACAAGTGCGACACAAAGGGTACATACACTGGACAGACATGTGAATGTGATGTGATATAGTCGTACGTATCACATGTTAAAAAACACTAATAACACGGTAATCAGGTAATACTGTTGCCATGCTATCTTCCATTGCTCCATGTTCCGGTTCTGACAGCCATGTTTCCCATTGTAGACGCATTCAGTGGTGGACAGGGCGTTAACGTGGTGCAGCAAGTTGTGATGCACCTTGTGTTCTGACGGTTTTCTATCACAGCCAAATGAAGGTTTTCACGGCCGGTGCAAAAGCGGCTCTTGGCTTCACTTCCCATGCGTATCAATGAGCCATGGGCGCACGTTACCCTATTCCCAGTTCACCAGTTATCCTTCCACTGCAGACTGGGAACACCCCACAAGAGCTGGCTGCTCTTGGAGATGCTCTGACCCAGTCGTCTAGCCATCATAATTTGGCCCCTGTCCAAAGCACTCACATCCTTATGCTTGCCCGTTTTTGCTGCTTCCAACACATCAACTTCAAAAAATTGCCGGTTCACCTGCTTTCTGATGTATAACAGGAGCCGTCGTAACAAGATAATCAATGCAATGCACTTCACGTGTCAGTGGTTGTAACGCTGCGGCTGCTCGGTGTGTAGCTACATGTACAGTTTACTGAAAATAGTCCAACATTTCCTCCTGACTCCTGCTGCCTTAGGAAGTTACTGAATTAAAACAAAACAGACGAACAAACAAACAAAAAACATATTGTATTTGTGTTTTTAAAGATTTCCATGTACCGCAGCAAAGAGTGCACTTAAGCATACAGACTGGGAAGTCAGTAAGTGTTGAGGGACAGGTTAATGCATTGGTTTTGTTTTAGTCTTTCTGTACCTTGAACCTACAAGAAAAATGAAGGGAACATGAGACAGATGGAGAGAGGTAACGAGTGGCCAGTAGAGACAGAGACGGAGATGATAGCATCACTGTCATAATACTCTGGTGGTTTGCTGAGGCGAGCAGCTGTCACTGTTGAATGAGGAAGAGATAATTCAGAATTTTTTCTCACATGGTTTCAAACATCAGTTTGTACAGATATTGTACAGGCTGATCTTCTTGTTCAGAAGCTGCTGCTGGCTAATATTTCACAGGAGGCATGAGTAAAGTATTAAATTAAATTTAGCTGTGCAACATAATAATGTAATACTCATCGTTTGCCCCGGGGCTTAATCCTTGTCCAGGTGAAAAAGCCTTTCGACTATCGTGGAACAATAAAGACAAGGAGAGCAAATCATTTTGATCATGTTAATGACGGTGAAATAATAAAGGTTCAGGCGCACTTGTTTGGAAACTGTTTAAAATGTCTCAGGAGGATCCATCCAAGTGAATGACCTCCTGTAGAATCACTAGTGCAGCTGATGTAGAGAAGCCACTGGACCGTGTCTGCTGTTTAATATTGCCCACAAGTAGCAGTAATCCTCTGCTGGTCCTGTTTCCCCAGCAAAAGCCACTAGGCATTTTTTTCTCTTTTTTTTTTTCCATCAACAGCATCGCTCTATGGAGAGAGAATGGGAGTCTCATATTTGATAGAAAAGGCCACATCCATTTGATTTTCTGTCTCAGGGAAAGAAACAAGCCAAAAGGCATTTTAGTAAATAATTAACCAGAGACTGGTGTCATGTTATTTTGGATGTGTTCGCATCGAGCTGGTGTTTTACTGTAGTTTTAGCCTGAAACTGTGAAAAACCCCAAGTGAATGTCACGATGGAATATACAGTAGATGGCTGGAGGGGATTGGCTGTGCTGGGAAGTTCTTGCGTGTGTATATATCTCATGTGTGTGTGTGTGTTTGTGTGTGTGTGTGTGTGATGTCCTTGACCAGGTGACTTGTGTGAAAGCATTTAAAAAAAAAAAAAAAAAGTACAACTCAATTTGGAAATGTGAGCGATAAAGAGATTCAGAAAGAGAAATAACACATTTTATCTGTAAAGCAGCCGCCGTGACAAGTGCTGTTAATGAAATGCATTTTTTTTTTTCATTCCTTTGCTTTTCAACAACTAATTACATTCTTTTGTGCCAGCACATTTGTGTGGAGATACAAGACTGGACTTATCTTTCTGGGAAAAACACAAACACACAAACGCGCACACACACACACACACACACACACACACACACACACACACACAAAAAGACTCGTAGACACGATAGGTACATGCACAAACAGAGAGAGGAGCCACTTAGCATTCAGAAGTCACTAAATGCCAAGGTTGCCACATCGATACACAATTGATTTTGCACAGACTGCTTGTGAGTCTAGTCTCACACAACCTCTGGCTGATGCTCAGACTGGCACCTCAACACACAGTTCAACAACTTGGGCCAACTTCTCTTTCAAGCACAAGTCAGTGGTGCTAAAGAGTCAGTTTGAAATTTCGTAGTTGGATTTGCAGGCAAGGGTGGGGGGGTGGGGGGGGTAACTGAAGAAGATGAGGCGGGACGCGGAGGATGGGGAGGTCAAAGACTGACTCCTGTAGGTACAACATCCAAACAGTTGAAAAAGAGGATGCAGCCCCCCAACAGTGTTTGTGCAGCTCAGAGTGATGACGCTCTGTGACTCTCATGCTGTAACTTTATCAGTCTCACGCCACAGTTTTCAGTCACACCATCAGCAGCCATCACCGTACGTCACTGCTCAGTCATTTCCATTTATTTTTTTAAGTTTTTAGTTTTGGTTGCTTTTGTTGTTGCCGCTTTTATCCATTCTTCAAATTCATCATCCCTTTGTTTTCCTTTTTTTTTTTGGTCTTTTTCATTTTCTAGGTTCTCCCATGCCCTCCCCCTCCTGTCCATCATCTGTCATTGACCAATCACATCCGCAATCAGGCAGTCCACATGACAACCTGTTGTTAGGCGACACGGCTGAGCCTGACTCAGAGGAAGAGGAGGAGGAGGAGGAGGAGGAACAAGAGGAAGAGGAGTATGCTGTCCGATTGTACTCACCTGTAACACATGGTAAAGGGACATTAATTACTTCATTAGTAACCTCTTTAGAAGCTATTTTCATTTCCCATTTCCTTTTATAGCCTGAACTGGAATTTGATGAATTTATTGCTTTGAAATCTGCTCGGTCACATTCACACTGAAGACATTTTTAGTGTCAAATTCAAAGATAAAGAACATTTGTGTGGAATATGATCTGTCAACACAAGAAAAAGAAAACAGTTAGTGGAACATTTTGGAAACAATCTTTTGAAATTCAAAGCAGCTATTGAAGCTGATATATTTTGACGTCAGCGGCCATCATCAGTGATCGATTACTGCTGCACACTTTCACATTTCAGCTCTGTTAGTTGTTCTTCAACTTGGTCCACATGTAATGAAATGTACTTAGTGAGCTTATGAGAGATTCTTCTATGCACTGCATAACACACAGACCTACACAGATCATGGTGCATTGCTACGTGGAGCCATTATTAGAAAAACATAAGGAATGTAACAATTGAAAACATTAGTCCACTTAATTTGAAAACTTAAGTTCAACTGCTGCCTTAAAACCACGAGAAAAGTTAACTTGAAATGGCAACTGGTATGAAAAACTTTAACTTGAAACTGTGAGTTGAAATAGTGTGGAATTGTATTTGTTTGACAAGATGAAGTTTTCTTGAATGGATAATGTGACTCGGTTGTTTTAAATCCCAGTATGAAGTTTAAACTGCAAATGATCATTAGTTCAACGATTTATAAAACTTACATTTTTGAGCTGAAACAAGCTCTTTAACTTGAGTTTACTCAGTTTTAAGGCAGAAGTTTGAACTTCAATTTTTAAATTGAACCACATGAATTATTATTTGCAGATACTGCCATGATGCATGAAAGTGAACACATTTAGATTTGTAATTCTTTTTTTTTTAATTAATTTCACTGAATAACAGTTAGCAATTAGCTTTGTTGTGCTTGTATTTATTAGCATGGAGGTGGGCATCAATTCACGGTTTTCAATTCTGGACTAAAATTCTAATGATTTGTTTGGTCATATGATAAAAGCACTGAATGTGGTTTTAGACCTGGGTTGGTTTGGACAGACTTATGTTTTGTGGATTACAACAGAAACCAAAATGGGACCTGGAAAGAAACCAGGAAAAGTCTCACTATGTAAGACTCCTACTTCACATATGACCCCACTGAAACTTGGGCTGGACCAAACTTTTAGTGGAGTGAACCAAAAGACATGTAATTCTGATCAGTTCCTCTCGTCAAATCAAGCTTTTTTTGTTTTGGTCAGTAACTCGGAGACAGCTGCTGTTTTTGATGACAGTCCAACCATAAGAGCTTATTCGACTAGAATTTGGCACATCCAGAATTTGCTGTAGTTGCCATCAGGCCTGCTCCTGGTGGCTCTCCACATGGCAAATGTTAGGCTGCAAGTTGAGGATGAAACTCTAGTCTGGCTGTTTGAAACACTGGGGCCACGGGGGCTGAGTTCGGTCAAATCGGAGTGCTGATCTGAGAACAGTTCGCTTGTGGACGTTGACAAGCACCAGATGCTGAGTCGCGTTGGCAGGCCAACGTCCCTGGATCAGTCCTCTTATAGCTAGGAGTTTGATACGAAACAGACTTTGATGGTTTGAAGAAAGGAACTAAGACGACCACAATTAGAGTCAGACTATATCAGGAGAGGGGGCTTGAAAGGGAGAAATAAAGAGGGAGGAGATTTGGAGGAAGGAGAATGAGAAAAAGAAAGACAGCTGCACGGAGTTATGGAAATAGAGAGACAGACAGACGTCTCTTCGTATATACATTGCCATCTAAACATAATCAGAAACAGCTTTGAAACAGGGTCTTGAAATGCCTAAAAGGTTTGTGTGTGTGTGTGTGTGTGTGTGTGTGTGTGTGTGTGTGTGTGTGTGTGTGTGCGCGTGCGTGCGTGTGTTTGTGGATATGTGTGTGGTCTTTTTTCCCCAAAGTAGTTCCAGTCTGACCAAACCAACCAATGTTCAGCCAAACATCTAAAGTATCACTCTCACCACTTCCTGCACTTTTTAGACGTGCTTTTACTTTTTTTTTTTTATTATTTGTTCACTCGTATCACTCTGTATCATTTCCTCCAGTTTTCTTTCTTTGCACCACTGATTTTGTGGGAAGTCAAGCACTGAAGCAAAGGAAACGAGGGACCTGAGGCTGATATGTCCTTGCACATAAAGACACACACACACATACATCTCTCTTTTTTGAAACTCATTGTTTACAGGAGGAAGAAGCTGAGCAGGGAGAACAAGCAGAGATTGTGAGAACAGCGGAGAGAATCCAGCCTTTTTCTTTTTTCCGTCTTCCTTCAGAAAATACATTTTTATTGGCTGTTTACTAGGACGACCAAGTGCTTTATGAAGCATCAGAGACACAGGGAAACTGAGCTTTTTTCAGTCTATAAAGGCAGTTCCTGAAAGTCTGTCTCACTGCCCTACATTGGAAACGGGTTTCAGGGTAGAAGCTACAAAATATAAAAGCCAGAGAGATATTCATACAAACTGCTGTGACACTGATATACAGGCTAACAGGGGACACAGTTTTATCAAGTTTTAATGAAACATTTTGTTTGACTCCAGGAGCTCAATTTGTCATTATAGTGGATAGTAAATGTTGTAGTTTGGCTGTGCTACATCAGCTGCACACTGACGTGAGTCCTGCCTCGTATCTCGCTGAGGTTTCTGTGAACCTGGCTGTACTCATGGCAGAGAGAGAGAGAGAGAGAACGGTTGTCAGGATCAAACAGCGCAGGATATTTATAGGATTTACTTGTGCCGCCTGCCTGGTCAGACCGAGTCAGTGGCCGTCAGTGATGGTTGAAGGCACAACCAGGTGTGGCGCTAATACAGCCGCAGACTGATCCTAAAAATCACATGAGCCAAAATCGAGTGGTGGTGTTTGTTAGTCACAGAAAGATTTGATGATACACGCAGTGTATAATAACCGTCTCCGGTGTAATTGTTGTTAAAATGCACCTCTAACTAAGTATACACAAACTGGATGTTGGATATTTCAGCTTGCTGCTGCTTTGAAACCACGTTCCAAATTCCCTTTGCTGCCTTCCTCAGCTCTTCCTCCCTCTGTCACCTCTGTGCAAAGGGCATTGTCACTCTAATGTAATTACATTATGTCATTTACGAATGCTTCCCGGTAAATGTCAAATGACATAACTAACCTACACTGCAAATATCACAAAAATATCTGACTAAACTTTTTTTGCCCATAAACCTAACCCTACATTACTATGTGTACTTGTCATATAAGGAAATACTGATGCCTGCCAGCGTGGAATTATATGATTACATTACATTATAGCTGCCACTGACGCCGCAAATCCACAAATTCAACCATCGAAGAAGAAAATACTTTGCTAACGGTGTGTCTGTGTGTTAGGATGAGCTGTGGCCTAAGTGGTAACCCAGTGTTGATGTACAGCAGTTACCTATGGCAGTACATTAATATATATGATATTAATATATTGAACTAATACAGCGTCCCATATTTATTATCCTGTATCCCAAATATGCTTTGAAGAGCAGATGGTGTTAGACTAAAACTGCCAGTCAGTAATTGTATCATATGTTATTTTATAAAACAATTAGAGCCACATATTGACGAGTACCTAGTTAAAGTTGTGAGGGTATACATGTGCACAACAATACCACTTCTGTAAATACCATTAGAAAAGCAACCAGCCACTTACACGGACTCTTAATGCTCTGTGATAAATGAGCTGAGACACTGAATTTATTTTTGATTATCCAAAAGAAACCAGCTTCAGAGATTTGTTTGAAGTAATAGAAATAATATCACTATATAACTTTAAAATTATGTGTGAGAGAGATCTGCAAAGAAAAAGAACAGAGGGTCAGTTACTGTTTTCTGGTTGCATTTTGGAAGATTTCAATAATCAGTGAAGGGGCCCGCTGTGCGATCAGTATTACTGCTGAACTATCTGAAAAAGAACTTTACACAGTCTTACCACAGGTATGAGGCTGATTTTATAGGCTTGTCACACTGATAGCAGCATAAAGGGTATTTTTTTAACTGCTGTACCTCAGCCATAGCAATGTTTTCTGAATAGCAGTTCCAGAAATGCGCAAAACATGTAGAAAGTGGGCAGATATAACCACAAGCTTCTCTGCCATTGGTAGTGTTTGACAGCTGCAGACAGCAACACAGTGCAACAGCCTCTTGTTTAATGTAACACTGATCATTTGGTGTAATAATAGGCTATTGAGGTAAAAAGTCAGCAGCTTGACCTACTTTAGCCACTGCGTGTGTTCGTGCATGTCCCTGGTTGTTGGTGGCTTGGGTCGTTATTTGGTTGATAATATTGAATATCACAGTAATATTGAATACATGTGTGTACACATATATATATATATATATATATGTATGGGTGTGTGTGTGTATGTGTGTGTGTGTGTGTGTGTGTGTGTGTGTGTAAAGTAAAATCATATAATGATATATTGTAAAAAAAAAAATAATAATAATGAAAAAAATAAAAAACAATTTAATTAGTTTATGAACCACAGAAACTGTTGAAATAATGAAAACATTTGTGTATTTTTCCCTTGAAGTTGTACATGCACATGTACATTCTCGTCTTGCTTCAAGTTAAAACTGCAAGTTTGCATCATTCACAATGGAAATACCCCAGAAAAGTAAATCCCTTTAAACTAACTTTAAATATGGACATCATCTGCGTTCACTGCTAAGAGTGAAATGCTTTATACCAATCCGGATATTGTAGCACAGTGTATTTTAAGTGAAAGTGTTTCAAATGTGTGATTCATTTATAAATGTATTTGTTGTCATTTGAGCATCACAGCATGGAGCTGATATACTTACCGTCCTTTTATTACTACCGCAGCCACTGGGAATATACGGTGATCAAAGCTCGTGTTGAAGGTGTCACATGCCTTTGAGACTGTAAAGGAAATATAGGCTAAGCAGACCTGAAAACAAATGAGCGGTGGTGTTTACCTCCCTCTCTGTCAGTCACACATGTACATATGCGCTCACACACCTGCACAGCTTTGTTTTCTGGGTTTGCAGCAGCAGGTTGAAGAGTGAGCTTTTTCTTTTTCCGTCTCAGGGCGGGACACAGACACTGTGTCTTACCTTATTTATTTAAATATTTTTTATTTACACTGCCTCAGGCGAAGGCTTCCTCTTGCATTCTACTTATAGACAACAGCTTCACTGTATTGGACTGAAGGACAAAAAGGTGTTCACTTAGACAGAAACATTCAAAGATCCATCACAAATATATCTGTTTAATTACTATTGCAGCTTGAGTCAGGTTGTCTTAGCCTCTGTACTGAAACTTTAAAGCTCCATATTTTCTTCTTCTCCTGTGTTTTATTTCAAGTGTTGATCCATAAGAAGATATATTTGTGGTTTTAAGAACCAAAAACCAATCTCCTCTCTCATTCTTCTCTCTGGAGCTCTAGTAACAACTGCCAATCAGAAGAGAGGCTCAGAGCCTCCTCTCTTCTGATTGGCAGTTGTTACTAGAGACTGTTTTCAGAGTGATCTAATAAAAATATAGCAGATTTCAGGTAAAACACTCAGAGAAACCAAATCCTGCAAGGTTGGATGGTGGGTCCAGGTGGGCGGGGCTTGGATTAGGGCTGAGGGCGGTGACAGCTTTGTTGTGACATCACAAAGTTCCAGAAGTCCTGACGGCTGGTTTTAAGGCTCAGTTTCTGAATACAGGCTGTGTATGTTTCTCTGTGGACTGAGGCTTTGATACTTTCACAGTATTAATATAGAAGCTAGACCTGCTTTATAATCAAACAACACATAGACATCTGCCTTTATACTATATGGACTTTTAAAGACTTATGATTTCTTTACCAAAAATGCATTTTCTGATCTGATTAAATGTTGCACTTTATTCATTTCAACAATGTAGTTTTGTTTATTTCTACAATAAGTAGTCAAACACTGCACCAGATATCTTATCTTCAGACAAGTGAACAAAGACAGCGTAATAGCACATCGCTTCTCAACACAAACAGTCTCTTTTTCCCCCTGAGAGTGAAAAGACTCCACTGTCCAGCCTTTAGTTGCCTCCGAGACGCCAAGGCTATCAGCTCGGAGCGGAAAAAGCAACAGAAAAGAAGATGAGTTTCTTTGCAAACAGCAGGATGACGCCAAGGCTTATTGACAACATCTATAGTGAGACGGAGAAAGGAAGGTCAGACTTAGATGGAGGGAGAAACACGAATAACACTTAGTGCTTTTTACGTTGGGTTCAAGTAGGCAATTCTCCTCAACACCAGAACTAATCAATGCGTCATTGAATGGAAGAGAGGAAGAGAGAGACAGGGAGAGAAAAAGAAACATATTTCTCCTCAACACAAGACCTAATCAATCAATCACTGATCGGGCTAATGGACCTCGGGCAAGTGGCTGGTGGCTAGTTGCTGGGATTTAAGCTTCAAACACTCACATGGTAAAAAGGCCAGAATCACACAGCTCACGTCTGAGGCTGATTGTAGAATGGATTTACAAAAATAAAATCAAAATGTTGGAGCAGACTCCATGTGAAGAGACAGAGCCAGACAAAGAGAGTGGAGGGGAGTTAGAGGATAGAGGGTGAAGGCAGAGAGAGTGTGTGTGTGTGTGTGTGTGTGTGTGTGTGTGTGTGTGTGTGTGTGTGTGACAGCCAGTGCACTGTCCTGACTATAAAATGAGACACAGGTGGAGGAATGTTTTGAAGTGACACACTACGGCCCCTTTTGTCGGAGTTAAACTTACAACTCATGGATGTTAAGTTCTAAGTGCTCTGCTGTTTTCTGGCTTTCTATTATGCAAGTCAAGGTATCTTTGGTCACGTTATTACCAGCTACTTCTATGAGGACTGATCTTGCAGCGGGGTGAGGGCGAATGTTTGGCATGCAGGGTTTCACCAGGTACTGTAGGTTTTGTGGAATGATTTTTATTTACGAAGCCAGTCTTACACTCTCCATCAGCAGCCAGTACTGCAAACGATCGAAGCAAGTTTTTTTTGGTGTCCAAAATCTGTGACATGATGCTAACATCAGCTGCAGCATGACGTTTCAAGGAACGCTGAATAAATAATACTGTTAAACAATCAAGTCCCTCTTATTAATGTTGATATTGCATTCTTGATATATTTTCCAGATTGGTTAAAAGTGCTTTTATACATCTTATGCATTCACTGTATTCCTCCACTATGGCCCTTTTTAAATACCTCACTCTGGGTAATGTTGGCTTTGCTTCTGCTGTGTGGATTAGTGATTTATAACCACAGACTGGGCCCAAGGACGCCAATTTACACACATCTGCTGAATAAGTAGATAGCTTACATATATATATATATATATATATATATACCTAGTACACTTTGGAGTATGAAACAGGCTTTGGTTGTAACCTCATCTTAGCGATGCATGCTCCAGAGAAAAGAAATGTTGCATATGAGTTAGAATAAATGGAACAGGGAAATGGATATTAGCATCTTTTAAATGTCTTTGCTCTTGACGGTCCTCGAGAAATTACTTCAAGATTATTTTTGTAGTGAGTCTGCAGGTAAACCAACAGTTCTCTGTGTCCAGGGTCTGTATGTAAAGCCTGTTCTCATCTCACTGTATAAAATAGGTCAGAACAAACCTGCCACCACACATCCAATGGAAGCAGCACATTTACAGATGAGTGTGTCTCAGTTGTCAATAGTACAATTCATCTGAATGTTTCTTATTATACAAATTACTGCTTAAACGGTGAAACTGACAAGGAAACAAGCAAGTCAAGGCCATATTGTCTACACGATAAAAACCTTTTGATGTGTTGCTCTCAAAAGGAAAATCACTGACTCAATTACTGAAAGCCAAACTGAAAGTAATTGAGCATGCAAGGGCATGGTTGTGTTTGTCACAAATTGAATGTGACGGTTTTATGTGCAGCCTTTTTCACTCTTGGTGATTTGCCAACAGGTGGTCCAACCTAAATGACAGTGCTCTTTGTTTACTCCCATTATGACACTTATAAAGATGTGACTGAAACTACTTGGATCAGGTTAGGGAAAGCATGTGGTCAAGGTTAAAAGACATAACACTGACCGCAGTCTCTCTATCCATTTTAACCTCCTCAAATACTATGATGTAGATACCAAGGGTCGCTCCTGATTGGCTCTTATGTGCTTCAACTACCAGTGGTGAAAGCAACATGACCTACAAGTGTTACTGACCTTGTTGTCTTTGCTAGCAGCTGTTGTTTGGTTAAATTCTGTATTTTAACACTACAGCTGTCTTTACTGTTCCTCGTTCGTAGTATTTTGTGCGACTAATCAACTGCAGAGTAGTTAATCTGCTTCCTGTTTACACGGGCTAGCACATGCTCAGTGTACGTGAGTCCGGACAGAGATTGTTTCTGATACAGAGCTAAAACAGTCGTCTGGTCGGTGATCGTCTTAAAAAGAAAACGTAGTTGTGTGGACGTAGCCTCTGAAAATAGACATACAGTAGGTTGTTTTTCACTTTTTGGTTTGCATATCTTCGGCTGTGACCCGTAGGAGCATACCAGCGGCAGGCCACCGGACCTTCTTCATCATGGTAACAATAATAAACACTGTTAATGTTGCGGAACGGTCGTGGATAGAAGGAACAAAGTTTCTTTTCACACAAAAAACAAATAGCAGTTTCCAGTTTGAAAATCCTGTGTTTTGTCGACCCACCCATCAAACCCAACTTCCTCCTTTGTGCCCATAGTTACTACGGCCACTAGAAAAGAAACCTAATAAGCTGCTTACACAGACGACCTAGGGTTCAGTTTTTGTTTCGTTGGAAGACACAAATGTCGTGATTTTTCTGGCGGGTACATGATCCCACAGGGAAAAACCCTTTCTGTTCTATGTGGTCTGCTGGTGAAGCTAAAGCTAATAGCAAATTTGTCAGTGTGTGCTCCATCCATTCATTTTCACGTAGAGAACCTTGTAGCCTCAAGGGGCTCGGCACTTTTAGAGTGGTTGTTATTGAGATTTCGATTGTATTTCAGTACTCTGGCAAAAAGGTTCGTCTGATACGCAACCCAATAAAGGAAATTTGATTTTGAGAGAGAGTTGGGAAAGCAAAAACAGGGAACCTGATGGAGATAAGAAAGAACCAGAGTAGGACATACTGCATGTTTTTAAAAAAAAAAAAAAAAAAAACCCTGGTTGCTGAGAGGACAAAAAAAGGATAGAAAACAAATGTAAGAGTAAAATAGCAAAAGCAAGGAAAGACCCAGTGGCTAAGAGGATCACAGTTTTCCATATTAACAACTTGGACAGAGCGGGAGAGTAGAAGAATGTAGAGAGAGAGAGAGAGAGAGAGCACCGAGAGCTGACTTGGCAGGAGAAAATGAATGAGAGAATGAGGGCGAGAGAGACAGGGGGAAGGGAGAGTGGATGACGGGTCACTGCACTGGTGCTACAATAAGGAGAGATAAATGTGGAGGACTGATGAGAGGTACTGAAAAGGCTGCAGCTGCCTATATTAAAGAAGTGAGTGGAAGATAGGATAGGAAAGAAAGAGAGGAGGTCAGATGAGAGGAAGATGGAAGGAGCGGGAGGGAGCTGATGGGAAAATATAGAGATATGGAGGGAGAGAAACAAAAGAGATTGGATGGATAAAGAGGAGAGGAAATTAGTTTGTACTGTACTTTGTTCAGATCACTTTAGGGGGAGGAAAAGAACAGATATTGATACTTTCTTCTACATCTTACTTAATCTCTTGCACTTCCTTCTTTTAAATCAATCGCTTTTCTTTGTTACCATCACTATCGCTGTCCCCATCAGTAGTAAGTCCCTTCCCTCTCTTTGCGTCTTCATTCTCCACCACATGAGCTGTATCGGCACAAGTCTTAGTCTTAGCCAAATTACCAGAACAGCTGATAAGATTCAGGTCAACCAATAAAAGCGTAGCCTCATATCCGAGTAATGTCATAATGGTGTTTTATTACACTCCTTAAAATGACCAGGAGTAGGGTTTTGCATATTTTAATTAACTGCATATTATATATAATCTTACTTTACATCTGTTTGCAGGCACTAGACTTGCTTCAGATGCATAATCCATTACAATGACAGTTTCTCTTTTATTTACACACACATACATATATTTCAGTCTATCTCTATCTGAAGAGAGTCTGCACTTGTATCCTGATACAGTGTTATTTAAGCTCAGCCAGTACATCAGACTTTTATACCTTTTCTTTTTTTTTTCCATAGGACCAGTCGGCTGGTACCCAGACATGACCTCATTAATTCACCTCCTCTGCCCGTCATCTTTACATGGTGGGAATGGGAAATGACAGGCAGATAAAACTAGCTGGCATACAAATAGATAATCCTGATTTTCTGCTTTTTGTATATGTACCTCATGGTACATTAGATATGGACATTGTTCAGCTAGGAAAAAAATAACAATAATGAAAAGCTGAAGCTTCCAGACAAGTGTTTTCTGGATAGAAAGCGTGGCCATGTCTTCTCTTGTTGTCAGTACCCACTCAGTTCTAACCTACTCATCAGATTATATGAGAGAGTATTTGCAAAGAGGTCACTGTTCAGAAAATCTCATATTGAACTCCATAGCTAAGCAAACAATATACAAATAATGTTGCTCCATATTCTCTTTTTTTTAATAAAATGTAGACTAGTGAGGCTTGTCTCCTTTAATTACATGTAGTAAAATCCCTTCCCTAGGACTGCTTGTGTCTAAGAGGATTGCTGTGATGCTAATGCTGCTATTAAATGGTCTCATGAGCACCAACTGTCAGTCTTGGCTGACCTGTCGATGTAGAAGCTATCATTTCCTCTGAACTCTTCGTCGCCCCTTCTTTGCTTAATACTATTATGTTTTAATTTCTTGCTCTCTCTACCTCTCTTCCTTTGTGTCACTTTCTGTTTCTCTCTCCGGGTCTTCACTTGTCCTTCCCCTCCCTCCTGTCCCCCCTGTTTTTTTCTCTTTACATGCCTTTAGCTCTAAAAAAAGGTGATGTATATTGTCAGATGCAGTGGCCATGAAAACACCAACTTTACAGCACAGGAAGTCATTCAGGAGCAGGAGTTAGTGGAGGAGAAGGGGAGAGACAGAGCACAACCATTACACACAAACACACACACACACACACACACACACACACACACACACGTTTGTATTATGATACCTTTGAGGCCCCTCTCTTGTCATTTGCCATAAACCCTAATATAACCAGTTAGTCCTAACTTTATGTCTATCATAAAACAATCTAGTCTGGACAACAGTATGCCCTTGATTCCTCTACCTGAATACACAGATGATGCATCAGTTTGTCAGTTAATGGTTCAACTCTGTGTGGCGAGCAGCAGACTGGCTGTTCGCACCAGAAGCCAGTCAACAAGTGATTCTGCTCCTCTGCTCGTTTCTAACCACACACACAGGTCATGAAATTAGAACGTGGAGCTTTTCATGTGTTCCTGGATCAGCGGGACGTAGCGTCTTTGCAACAATCAAATTAAAAGGACCATTGCCTTGTCTGCCAGGAGGGATTTCTCTCCTCCCTGTGTGTGTGTGTGTGTGTGTGTGTGTGTGTGTGTGTGTGTGTGTGTGTGTGCATGTGTGTCTACTCATCTGTCTCACTCTCTATTTAGTCACTCAAGATTTATTTACCTATTTACCCTTATTATTTACTTGAACTTGTATAAAGTGTAAATAGTGGAAACTCTTGTTTCTTCACAAAAACTCATTCATTTTAGCTCGCTGGTGAAACACACAAACACAACATGCAGGTTATTTAAAGTAGTCGGACAGAAACAACAGCCACTAACAATAAAGCTAAAGCTTAATTAGATTTAGTTTAACCGAAGAAGAAGATCTGTAATATTTTGCTGTCAGTGCGTACGTGGCGAGGTAACGGAGCGAACAAGACGCAGTCTGGTTACAAATGTAAATGTGTGTCATTCTGTTGAGTGGTAGAAGCAAAGAAACATGTTTGACACATCTGCTGTTTTCAATGACTGTCAGCGAAGTAGCTGCTTACTCTGTGAGTCGCAGCGCAGCCACAAACACACATCCTGGGCTAACGTGTGTGTGGGATCCAGGTAGCAGGAAGTGGACCAAGGGAGGGGGGAGTGAAATCATTTGAAACTTAAAAACTTTTGCATTTATAATTTGCACATGATTATATTATATACATATTATTCAAATTTACATAGTTAGATTTCAGACTGTCCTGTAAATAATGAGCCCACAATCCGTCTGTGCAGCAGGTTATTATGACCCATAGTTAGGTTTTGTTGCTAGGCGACATCTAGTGGTGGTAGTAATGATGACAGGAGCGAAGGGGAAAGTGTGGTGACGTAGTGTAAAGAGAGACAAAGTCCACGTCAGGAGGAGGTTGAGGTGGATGGATGAGTATGACACAGGAGAGCGCTGTTTGATTCCCATGTGGAAGTAGCTGTTTATATTGTAACCATGACAACAAAGATCTTCTAATGTTGAGGAAGTACTTATTCTAACCCATATCACCACCTTTTCCTAAACCTAACCAAGCCATGACTGTTATTATAGTAACCATGGTGACAAAGGTAGGTACGCCACTGTCGGTACAGTCCCGGTGTTTATTATTGTAACGCTATTTCAGGAGACCCACCCCAATGGGTCGTATCAGAGGGTTGAAAAAAAACGAAAAGTTTTGGTTGCCCAATGTCGCAACCTATATTCAATCTAATATCAACGTCTAATGACGTTGGTAACCAGCTGCAGGCCTGCAGGGAACTTTCTTTTAAAATATTTCTCAAGCTGTTGGATAAAGAACTGAATTGTAATTATTGCTTAAGCCATTTAATCATTGTCTACCCGTCTGGAGTAAACAACGTCAGTGAGTTTACCACTCAGCCTCAACATTGATTTATGTTCATTATCTCTCTCTTTCCCTCTCATATACAATTTGATATTTCCCAGCCTGGTCTAGAGAGAATCTGTGTTTAGTTCATCTGCAGATGACCCGAGTGCTTGAGTGCTATACCTGAAATTCTTAGGTAAGGATCAGAGCTGGTCTCCTCGTGCTGGGTACACACGTTACCTTCATTTAATCAGTTCAGGTTTTGCAGCTCATCCATTTGACAGTAGGTTACTGAAGGGTCTCGCAGCTCAAAGGGAGTTCCCTCCCTAGTTCAATCCCATGTTTTCTTACCCCTTTTCAAGGCCATGTTGCACTTCCCATGTGTTGTTTGTAGTAATGATAAAATGGTTCGGTTGTAAGGGACCAAAAGAGCTTGCTAACTAGCCTAGCGCAGGCGAGTTTGCCTAGAGAGCTAATGTTAAGACAAGTAAATAAGTGGACTGTCGAGAACTTTTGGTTTATCATTGGTTTGCAAAATACTTTGTGTTTCATGAAGAATTTTTCACATAACATGTTAGGAGTTGCACTAAAAAAGGCCTGAGGAAATTTTAACAGTTGTGAATTTGACACCCACATAGTCTAAAAAAAGGATTTGTTTGTCCCCGTAGGGACAGAAGTGGCAGCCATCTTGAAATTTCAAGTGGATTATGGGATTTTTCAAATTAATGGCTCTGGAGGGATAAACATACACATTTTGGTGCTTGTGTCCTATTTGAAAGATTATTGTAGTTACCTGCTGCACTAAAATACAAAAATAAAATCAAAGTACAATAAAGTAAATATAGTGCAATATAAAAACACGCTGCAGTGCTGTGTGAGATGCAGTCTACTTAGCAGGTGGAATAAAATGTTGTTTTCAGTTATATAAAAGTATGCACAGCCTCTGCTTTCTTAATATTTTCAGAGAGACTCTTCTAGACTTGTGAAGCACATTAATAAATACTGCATCCCCACTTTCTGCCCAGTGCGCTGGAGAGGACCTGGGGGCATGTGAAGCGCTGTCGGCTAACAGAGAATCAGCTGTGAAAGCAAGTCCTAATCTATTAAGAGCTCGAAAATATTATATATATATATATATATATATATTATATATGTAACAAAGACCAGTTAGGCCAGGACTAATATGATATACTCCCTCCTTTTTTCATTAAAAGTTGGGCTGCAGAGAGAAGACCATCAGTGAGACAGTTCAGTAAATTACCCTGTCAGTAGTTTTTATAATTAAAAGGGACACATATAAAAGCAAGAATTACAGGCAACAATTCAATACAGGGTCAGAATTAAATAAAGAAATCTTCCTGTGCTTCTGGAAAAACAATCATTTGCTCCCTTGTGAAAGAATCTTAAAGAACTGCTGAGATATTGTCAGTATTACAGTCACTAGCATTCATCTGCTGCACAGAACTTAAAGGGAGGAGGTTAGAATGGATGACTGAGCATACGAAGCATAGGACTTTGACACTAGAGGCTAGAGTTTACGTCCTGCATACCATGCTCCATGGGTTCACGCCAGAGTCTCAATTATACAATGACAATGGGAGGGTCCACTTTTTCTTAGGGGCGAAAGGGAACCCAGTACAGTGCAGGCGCCTGCTTCAGTGAGCTTACAGTGTTACAGTACAGTCATTTGTTTGATTAAGTAAAGCTGTGAAATAAATGTAGTGGAGTACAAAGAACAATATTTCCCTCTGAAATGTAGGAGTTGAAGTATAAAGTAGCAATTGCATTTAGTGACAGTATTTACTTTCCACCGATGGTAATACAAAACAATTAATACGCATTTAATGCACATGGATTTTAATATTGTTCAATTACCCAGAGGAAACCAGTGTTGCAAAACACTGTCAAAAGAAAGCAGCTGAAGCCTGCTTGAAAAGTCGCTAAATGTTGCGAGATAACGTAATACCCTAATTTGCATATCCATGATGCCATCGCCTGGTATTTAAATCTCGCAATAAAGTCGGTAAGTTGGCAACACCGGAGGAGACGTTTAACTAATGCCAAGCTTAAGAAATGGTATGGTCCACTGTGGAGGTGTCTGAAATTGTATTATAATATTCTTCCAAGCAGAATATATTGTAATATTTACAATTGCCGAAATGTTGTTTTTATTCGAAAAAACTTTTATTCTGACGCTACTAAAACACTTACAGCCAAGTATGAAGTGTCTCTGGTGCACGGACTGTGTGCAGGTGCAGCGGTAGGAAGGGGAATATACTGTAGATCAGAGTGTGTGGTGATTGATGAATGCACTCAGTGAAGCCAGACAACAACAGCTAAACAAATGGAAAGACACTTATTCAGGAAATCATATTGTGTGGATGGTGCAGGGAGTCATCACGTCATCACGTTTCCACACAGCACCAAAAATGAAATACATTATTATAGAGACACTCCGTGTGTGTGTGTGTGTGTGTGTGTGTTAAAACACTGAGCTTCTGTGATGAGGTTAAATATTAATGTTTCATCGTTATGTTGATTAAAAGGCAGCAATTTGTTTCCAATAAACACTTTTGCCGGTGCAGTGTGTTTCTAGGAGACAGGGTTGCCAGTCACGTATATAACCTTATCCACAAGTGGCAGCTTTAGTTGTGCCAATTTAACAGAGGCAAAAGTAACTGGCCATGTTTGATGCAGCCAGCAGTTGTAAAAGCAAAAGTAATGTCATGTTTTGCTGGTCCAGCGCATTAAAGATGAGTCTGTGTGGTGTTTTTTTTAGAGGAAGAATCCTCTCAGAAAACCCGTGTTTTTTCAAAACTACATCATGACAGACATTTTTGTCTTATTTTTATTTGTAACAGTAAACATGCCACCTGCTCTATCTGTAATTTCACGTTTTTGTAAGCCTCCCCTGATTTCTGTGGTTTTTAATTTTGTTTTTATTTCTTCTATCCTTTCCCCTGGTGTGGGTCACTGAGGAGAGCGGGGCCCTCTCCGCCCACATGCCCCACAAAGGCAGCTCCTGGCTTGGGAAAGAGGCCTGCCTCACGCCCCTCTCCTTGCCAGGAGTCCAGAGGTGGAATGAGTTTTCACGCTTCAAGAACCACGGGTCTTAACTCTTCTACTGACCTTTTTCACTATGTCGATGAGTCTTTTACTTTTACCAGGATCTATTCTCTCCTCTCTTTTTTTTTCTTTTTTGTCCTCTGAATCTGTCACTACTACCATCTGTGTACATCCCTGTGTCTTTCTGTCTGCCTCTGCCTCTCGCTGCGCCTCTCTTACAGTCCATATTGTTCCTTCTTCACCTCATCTAATCTCTGTTGACCATTGTTGTTGCTTCTGAAACTTTTAATTGACTTCCTGTGTCACCTCCTGTTCTTTCTGTACCCTCTTTTCTTCTCTCCTTGTTCAATTTTCTGTCAACAGTGATGGAGTTTAACACAAATACTGACCTGAGCATTGACTGGCCTCCCTTGTCTTGTTCAATTTATATATTTTCACTATTAGTTCTTTTTCCAATTTAATTTTTCTCATGCTTTGACAATTTACTTTATCTTCCCTGTTTCACTCAGCATCACTTTTACGTTACATTTTTAACCTTTGTTGCTGTTTGTCATAATTTCTCTCTTGCCTGTGCTCACAAAGGTCTGTTATGACACATACAACAGTTCTCCATGACTCTACGAGACTATACATCAGACATACAGTGTACTGTGCTGTAAACTAGATCTTGTAGAAAAGATTCCCTCAAAAAAACGTCAGAGAATCCTTGAACATACCTTGAAATCCACAGTGAATACTGAGATGAGAAAAACAGCAAAACCTGCAAACACTGATGAATTAAATATATAACTTTTGACATGGTTTATGAAAAGGTCAGAGTGAGAGAGGGAAGGTAGTGATGGAGAGAGAGAGAAGAAGATCTGTGCACGAACGGAGAGCAATTGACACACAGATAGATGGAGTGCCATAGTGAAGCTTGTAAATTGCGGAAAGCAGCGTGCCTACAGAGCAGCCACAGAACACCACAGTTAGATAATCATCTCATATTTAGATAATAATTATCCCAGTGGGACATTGTTTTTTATGACTGGTATGACTGGTGCTGGTAATCATCTGTTCCCAGTAACGAGTCACGCAACCTGAACGACCATATAGGTTATTTGTCCCAGATACATCCCATTGTCTCCTAAAATAATGGCGTACAGGATCTTTGTCGTCATGGTAACAGCTATAAACCTGAGAAGTGCACTGGCCCCAGTGCACCAGGCATTCATCGTTATGGTTACAGTGATAAACATATGATTAAGCTTATGAAATTGCTCACGGTTTCAGTTTAGACTCCAAAACAACTTGGTTAGATTTAGGAGAAACCACAGTTTGGGTTAGAATGAGGTTAGATGAGCCTTGTCGTCATGGTTACAGATGTGGGACAGTCTTCGTTAAAAGAAACAATTATGACCATAGACATATATACAAAGACTGTTTTATATTTCTCTACCGATTTCAGTGAGTTGTTTTAATATTCAAGGTTTTATGATCTACATGGAGTAAAGATTAAAGTTTTGTCTCCAGTTACTAAGAATTGTGATAGGTTTAGGCTTCTTGTTAAGATATATATATATATATATATATATATATATATATATCTTTTTCTCCGGAGTGGCTAAACCGTCTCCACAACACTGATTGTCCAAGGATTTTTTTTTTATGTTGACCGAGGGAGGTGGAATAAATTTGAAAACCTCATTTGCCCACATACCTTCAGGTAATGAATTTTGTTCAAAATGAATCTTAGTAGCGACGTGCCTGTGTGTTTGTATGTGTCATGATTATAGGGGGTGTTTACTTCATCTACTCCAGCTGCTTGTTGAATTCATTCATCAAGGTCCTGCAGGAATCAGAACTTGGTTGTAATAGACTATTGTGTTCTTTTGGATTCCTTTTTTTAAGTCCCTGCTAGTAGGGTTGGATCACTGTCAGCGTTTCTCATAGAATTTGATTCTGAATTAGACTCTCTTGAATTGATTATTAAATATTACCATATATAAGGTGCTCCACTGTAAATATACTACTCTGTGCTGCTGTCCTCTTCCTCTGCTGCACCTCTCCCTTCATTAGCTACAGCTCTCCCTCCCTGACCCTCTCTTGCTGCTTCGGCTGCCACAGCAAAAATCCTGGAAATATTCAAAACAAATTAATTGGATAGCTACAGGTCGGACTGTTCAGCTTTCCCACATGTGTTTTCTTAAGTTTGAAGGTATTCTGTTTTGCTAATACCTCCGGTCCGGAGCCCTTTTCAGCCTTTGAATACTACTTTCCAATATTCGTGTGGATTGAAGGAGCAAACATTCAGCATCAGAGTTAAAGAAGTAACATTAATGTTACAAGCAGTCGATATTCACTAGCAGCTATGCTAGCCGTCTGCTGTTAGGTGGTTGCCAACTACAGTCCTGTGCAGAGAGGAGCGGTTCTCCACAGACAGCCTGTTGTCAGGGAATTTCACGATGTTGTCTTTTAATTGCCATTGAATGTTTTACTGACCTTATCCACAACATATGTAGTTCACAATTTACTGCAGATCAATTTCTCCTCTACATACCGGACAGATAATTATTCCGTCTCCAGTAATTAATTATCTGCACGTTATCAATAACTAAATTGGCAGCCGTGTTAGAAATTGCATAATGACTGTGGAAACCATGACCATCGGCTGCCTTTGCCGCTACAGGATATAAATCAGACAAGATACCATTTAGAGACCATGCAAATCTTTTGGCAGTGAAGGATTTATGTAACACTTCTGGGGCCATTTTCACAAAACATCTGAAGGCAGTGTGTCGCTCCTTCCTGGCTGCATTAGAAAAAATAAATATAACAGCTGTGTCAGTCCTATTTTTAACACCTCTCGGTTATTGAAGTCAGGGTAATTCATGAAGCACAAATCTTCTGTCTGTCAGCTGAAGAAACCATAAACACCCTCTGTATCCTCTCACATCACAAAGAATAGGCTGCCCTAATGGCCATCACCGGACTGTGTGTTGTAGATGTGTTACACATGTGATGCAAGCCCATGTAACAACATTGTCAAAAGAAAAAGACATGTTTACCCACCAAGAAGAGTGTTGTGAGATTAATACAGCGCAGACACTGACAGTCGTCACTGTCAGTGTCAAGTCTGAACCGATGAGGCTGCTGTCTGACAGGCATCAGGCCCCAGCGGGACGTCACTTGGTGGGGCACAGTAGCTGACCCCGCGGGCCGTGGCTCTTCACAGGACCTCAGTTTCATTACAACATGGAAAAACACAGTCTACAGACTGTTTTCATTTGTAATGAGCTTCTCTTCCTTTATGTGACTCATGTTCACAGACTCTTCCCTCCCTCGAACTCGGTAGTGTTGATTTCACAACCCTGGCCGACCAAGTGAAACAACGTGCTTTAAAGTTAGAAATCTGCTTCTTATTCCTCCGTAAAAGTTGGTTTGTGAAGAGCCGTGATGAGGGAACTGTTTTGCAGATATCTGTGTGTGAGTTCGTAGAAGCCCTCAAATCTGTTTTGCTGCTTTCCCTGTTTCATGAAAATGATTTAACATGACAAAAATTACAAGTTGAAACTTACTTTAATCTTTCTCTTAAATATAGCATGAATATGCCTCATATATAAAGGAGCTGGTCCATGCATGCTATCCCTTTGGCCTCATTACATTTTTATGGGTTTAAGTGTTTACACACACAGACACACACTCATCCTGATATTAGGCTTCATGATACCAAACACACACATCAGAGATATTTGGGAAGATCCAGTGGGACATTGATCCTGACACATCCATGCGTATGAGTGGATACATCTGCTGCACTGAGACAGCTTGTTGTCTGTCAACTAGACTGATAAATCTCCCAGCCTCCTCCTCATTGAGATCTGTTATCTGTGTGTGTGTGTGTGTGTGTGTGTGTGTGTGTGTTTGTGTGTGTGTGTGTGTGTGTGTGTGTGTCACTCTCTGTCTGTATGCTGCTCAGCATATGAGTGCGTAAAAGGTGTTTAGATATACATTTGCAGTGATACAGATGTAGACTTGTTAACGATGCCTGAACACTAATTTTAAACTCACTTTTGTGTGTGTGTGTGTGTGTGTGTGTGTGTGTGTGTGTGGCATTCAGCATTTAGCCTTGAAGATCTACATAAGTGCCCCATACTCTCCCACATCTCCATTCTCTTCTCTCTTTGCTTTCTATTTTTTCTAGTGAGGGCAGTGGAGAATGAATAACAGCAGGGCTGGGAAATGGAGATGTGATGCTCTTTATGCAAATCAAATACCAGCGTTGTCATTCATTTCCTTCAGAGCACCCTAAGGACGGCAGAGGAGCCGAAAAGCACAGGGAAGAAACAGCTCGAAAAAGTTGAAGCCAGGTCAACGTTGAGCAAATGTTTTTACAAAAACAAAGCAGGGTTTTGTGAAGGCCAATCACTGATCAGTATTCAGTCTGGCGGAGACGAGCGCAGCGTTGGGTTACAGTTCTCGGCAGCCTTGCTCGCCCTGTACCACAAAAACATGAAGATGTGAGCCTGGATGCAGATTCAAGGATATCATGATGTTTCTCAGCAGTAGTAACGTAATAGTAATTAGATGATTTTCATTGGATTTCTTCGTCACCATGAAACACACATTGTACTTAAATCCTATCTGACATTGAGAGTAACAAGAAATACATGAAATTGAGCACGTGACTCTGCTGGTGGATGTTTGCTCTGGGGAAAGGCGCCTCGAGGGCTTAACTGAAATACAGCGGAGAGGAAATGAAAGGAGCAAGCGACAACGTGTGTGAACTTTGCCAATGTTAATGCAAATTTAACTGGGATTTAGAGAAAAACAGCATAGACTTGCAGTCAGCTGAGAGAACCACCACTCAAACATCTTACAGACACACACACTCAAAATCGGTCCTGCAGTACACTGTATGTACGTAAACCTGAGGACAATATTTTTTAAATTTTGCATTAAATTTCATCGCCTCTTCCTTCATAAAGAGTAAAGTTCTGTAATTGATCTCCCTCAGCATTTTCAGTCCGTCCATCTGTAGCCTGAGGGCTGATTATTTAAAGGGTTTGAGAAAGAATCACTGGTTTTTACGTCAACAGGTCAAACTCGTACCGGCACCGCAGTTAGATTTTTGCTAATTACTGCATCACAGGAATTCCTACTTACTTTGATGAGCAGTAAAAGTCTGTGATTGTCAGTCAAGGTAACACCTGTTTCTCTGTGGTTAAGGTGCTGACAGCTCTGTTTCTCTACAGATGACGGTGTGTGGCACTGTGATAGAGAAATGTGATCTAAGGTGGTGGGATCATAATTTAAAGGTACACTAAGCAGCAGTGTCCGCAGGTCCTTTAGGACAAAGCGCACCCTCCCCCTGAGAGTTGAATCAAATCGTCCCTTTGAAATCATAAGGTTCTATCTGCATTCTGAGCAGTTATATTGACAGAGAGATATTGAGCTTCAAAGTTTTTGTATTCCTCAGAGCAAAACTGATGTGGAACAGGTCGCTTTCATACATCATACATATATACATATTATACATTACATATATTCTACACCTACAATATCAAAATCAGGTTATGTATAAAAGTCAGTGCTAAATATTCTGTCCAGTGCAGAGGCCAATCAGATATCGGAACCACTAGTTTAAGTTTCCTATAGGTTGGAGAGCAAGTAAATGTAGCAGGTCAGTGTAAAGGCAGCATTAGGTTTTGTTTTATATCAGAAATGTTGACTCTGATGATCTGTCTTATTTTTTTTTTTTGGGGGGGGGGACAAATGGGTGCATGAATTAAATTAGTGTTTATCGTGCTATTACAACCCCATCAATTCAAATATAGACTATTTAATTACCTTTAAGGCATTAGGTGGTTAGCATGCTAGCATGGTAACAGTGAATGTAAACTCCTCTAAAACTAAAACAATTGAAAAGGGACTGAACTTGCATTTGTTCTGCTGCCCTTCTTATTCTTATTAACTTCGTGTTATGGGACATTTTCTTATCTCCACTGAGTGTCCTGCCATCTATGCCCCTTTTCCCGCCGTCTCTGAAGAGTGAGGTGACCTGACAGAGAACCTTATAAAACCAAGTTAGAGTTCGACTTTGGAAATAGAATCTTTTTGATTTCTCAAAAAGTCCAACAATGCACCTCACATAAAGTTGTAGATTGTCACAGAATAAAAATATGCAAATAACCACGCTTCTCTTCTTTTGACAGAGCAACAACCCAATCACCACGGCTCCACCTTGCCTCCTGTGCCCCCCCCTCACCGCCAGCAGCCCTCAATAACAGCTCTCAACCAATCTCTGGGCTCAACGCACCACGCTGGCCAGTCCCTGAATTCAACGCGGCAGCTAACCCCTCCTACTGGAAGCCCGGCCCCTGTGGCCGGCCAGTCACCAGCCGAGCTGCAGACCACACCCCCCGAGAGCGTCCCGCTGCAAGACAGCTGGGTGCTGGGTAGCAATGTGCCTCTGGAAACAAGGTAGAGTGACTTTATCTTACTTTTCGTGTCTTTTCATTTTTCTTCTGTAGGTTTTGCACTAGGCCTGAACCTGACGCTAAAGAGTCACAGCCAGAGTTGTCAGCATTGCTAATTATGGTGGTTATGGAGTGATGTTAGTGACTGACACTTAGTGAGGATTTCCTTTCATGGCAGGAATGTTATGTTTCCTTGAGCAGAATGCCTCTTCTACCTTCCTGGGTTATTCACTGTCCTATCAAGACAAACCAAATGTTCATTTTATGTCAAATCACAAACAAATCAATGTTTAGCAAATTTAACTGGTACTTTAAATAGTAGACCACAATATACCACCAAAACACACCCGGCCAGTCAAACAAAAACTGTATCGCATTTTAAATTAGAGACCATCCGGAGGTCATCCCAGATTTACAGACAGGGGTTCACTCTTCTCACCAGTCCCTTTTTTCATTAAATACCATTAACTTATATTTATTTATTCACCCCAGATGTTTTGCTATGCTACTGCAGTCAAAGCGTGAACGAGTAAAAAATGTTACATAAAAGTGCAACGTGACATGATGGCATCATGTGGAACCGAAGGCCGCCATCTTGGGTTCTGGACTTCAGACAGTGAAGGAGCTGTGTCCCAGTTCAGGGCCCGCATCCCTCGGAGGACGTGGTCTATGAATGCTTGGCCCTTTGTAGGCGATGTAGACTTCAAAGGCCGAGATGAAATAAGACGGTCTGGTCTACAGAGGATTTTCGCTGAGCGTCACTACCTGTGATTGCCCTTACCGCTGCATTGCAAAAGCATGGCTTCTGTCGCCTAGCAACTTTGACAATACGTAACCTTTTTTTCACAAAGACTTGAGGTTTTGTGGTCCTCAGTTGTGCTGTTTAACTGTTGAACTGAGCTGAAACCCAATACAATACTTTAAAAGTGTAATCCGCAGGCTCTCTGTCAGTGTTGTTTGTTCCAATATTATTTTCATTACCAGAGCGCAATGAATCTTCAGATAGGTCAGTCCACCTGGAACATGAAAGATACAACAGGTGGATCCGTCATGGTCCAGGAAAAGAAGGATGCATTTGAAGGAGCCTTTAAAAGCCTTTGATTGGACAGTGTAGTCGCACCGCTGTGACGCAGTCGGTCTTCAAATGCAGCCTTTGAAGGATGCGGCCCCTGAATTGAGACACAGCAAGGGTGCATAACCCACGCTCATTATTATTCATTTGACCACCTTTGTCTGGTTAGATCTGTGTCTGTAGGCGAGTTCGCTTCAGCCTATTAACGAATTTGTCCTCTGTCGCTGCCTAACTTTGCTGCAAAGAAATTTAAATATGTGAAGAACATCAGGCCAAAAGGCTATTCATTATTATTGAATTCATTATGCTCTTAGTTTGTTTGCTATTAGCCTGTGTCTTGTTGAGAGTTATAAAGATTGAAAAGAAAGCTGATATATGTCCTGAAATGCTTCCGTCTGGCAGACCTCTCAAAGTCAAACACAGCGGTTAGAGGGCTGTGGTTATTAAATGTTCTGTACTTTATGTAGCAAAATATACATATCGTTTATTAAACAAGACTATAACCTTTTTCAAATGTTTAAATTGCCTAATCTGGTCCCAAACATGGGGCCGTGTTACTTTAATCTGTCTGCCCCAAATCATATGAAAATGATCTGCAGTTCAGACAAAAGATTTCCAACCAACCACAATAAATTCTCTGAACGTGTCGCTCGTTTTCTGACTGTGAATCCAAATATACACTGAACCAGCGTCTTCATGGAAGACTTTTAGTTTCCTTGAACTTCGGTATTCGCAGTTGTCCTTTCAAAGCACTACCAAGTACCCCGAGGTCAGCCTGTCTTTCTTTTTGGCTGTGACATGGGTTTTATTGTATAATTTGAACTTTGAATCCCTATTCACTGGATGATTTGTAGTTCTTTCTTTGAGCCCTAAACACAGTTCTCTGATATTCACTCTGATACTCTGATATTCTCTGATAATCTGTTCTCTCCAGCAGAGTGTAACATCATGCTGGCGACTGTGTAAAGGCCTATTGTCCCTCCACTGCCCACACACACACACACACACACACACACACACATATACACAATTTATGGGTGCAACTTCAGCCATGACCCTCTGTTCATCACACTCCCTCATTCACTCCCTCCTCACCCTCTCTTTTTTTGTCCTGCTCTCATTAATGTCTCTCACCCAGAGAAAAGGAGAGTGACAGATTTATTGTCTTTGTAACTGTGTGTGTGTGTGTGTGTGTGTGTGTGTGGGTGTGCCCCTTGTTCTTATATCCCAGCAGGGACTTTAATTGAGTTCTGCATGGCTAGAAACTCCTTTTTGTGGGTGCAGACTTGGATTTGGGGATTAAGGTTAGGGTATGTTAGGGTAAGGATCTTGAGAAACAGCTCATCCAAAAAACCACAGTTAACGCTGCACTTCCTCAGATCCTCAGCAGTACACCTGGCACGTTTGAAGGTGTTTGGATCACCGGTTGTTGAGGAATTTAAAAGACAGACAGAGAAAAAGCAAAGATTTCTCCCTATCAGTAGGACCAGTCGTAGTGTAGTGCCTGTTCACGGTTTAGCATTTTCTTCTGAATCCCAACGTCTTTTTTCAATTGTTCCCAATGCGGTGGGGGCGGAGGGAGGGAGGGGGCGTATGCTGCGGCTGCCTGGAGAAAAAACGCTGTATCCAGCGTCTTTTCTCAGAGAGCGCTGCCTTTTTGTGCAGTCGCTCTGAACAGGAAACGTACATTTACCAACCAAGTGACATCAATGGCCTTGATAAGGACCCGCAGAGGTTAAATGGAGCTCCCCTCCAGTCAGTCAGAACTGAAGACGCCTCTGCGATGAAAGGTGAAACATCTTCAAGTACAGTTGGCCACGATTCAACTTTTCTTGGATAACCACGCCCTGGATGAGAATCTTCACAGATATATATATTTGTATATGTTATAGGTTGAGTATGTCTTTTATTGCGAGGACAGGGCGAGAACTGTGGAGTGACACTAGGTGGAGGTTAATTGGGTAACTAAGGTAGTAACCAATTCACCCCTGATAGTTGGACTTTATTTCAGGAAACATACAGGCCTTAACAACACATGAGGGTAAGCAATCTCAATCCGCATCTCTCTGTAACATTAGGGGTCACTGGGCCAACGTGGTCAGAAAGTAGAATAAAAACTGCAACAACAAGTTCTCCAGGTTAAACAACAAAACACATTGTTGGTCCACACTGTCCAAAACCATGTTTCTGATCCCACACTATAACTGACAGAATGATGCTGCGGTTTCAAAAACAAAACTGTCTTCTGATCTTACACCATATGGTAATGGTCTGGTTTGGATTGGATTGGTCTGGTCTGGTTTGGATTGGATTGGTCTGGTCTGGTTTGGATTGGATTGGTCTGGTCTGGTTTGGATTGGTTTGGTTGTTTAGGGTTTGGGAAAGATAATGGTTTGAGTTGAAATAGCAAATGGGTTTAGGTTAGGGAAACATAGTGATTTTGGTTTGGTTTGGCTATTTTGTAAAGGTTAGGGGACCTTTGTTGCCATGGTAACAATCATCATCATGGATAAAAAACAAAGCTACATAACCCGTTGACCCATCCATCCACTCTGAATCCTCTCCCCTCGTCCACCTTATAATAACTTAAAAACATGTCCTCCTGTGCTGCCAGCAGAACAAAAGGATGTTTTCACGCAACATAAATAATTGCTTCTTGCTGATACTACTAATGCAGTCTCAATCTGGCCCTGTTCAGACCTGTTCAGACCTGGCATCAACATCCGTCTCAGGTGATCCGATCACCAATGCTCAACTCTAAGTTCAGGTCTGAACGCACCCAAGATGCATCGAGGACTCATTTGAGATCTGATCACTCAGACCACATTCAGAGGTGGTCTGGACCACATGAGGCCACATGCGTTTAGCGTCCTGACGTCCTCTGTCACAGTCAGTGCCAACAGTTTCATAATGAACAGAAAATATTTCACTATTTCAAATGAATAAAACTTTATTTCATGTAGAGCTGTGTGCAGCGCATTGATTCACTGAGGCCCTCTTTGTCCCTCTATCTCTCTCTCTCTCACACACACACACGCACAAACACATTGACAATGGACCCCTCCATCACAGTCAGACTGGCTAAAAACAACAACACATACATATTCATTCGCAGTGGTCACTGGAGATGCATGTGGAGACGCATGTTAATGGCAGGTCTGAATTGAACCACAGAAGCTTACTGATTGCAGCTTCCATCCAGCTTATCCTCTAGTAGGGTCGCGGGGGGGCTGGAGCCTATCCCAGCATCTTTTCGGGCGAGAGGCGGGGTACACCCTGGACAGGTCGCCAGTCCATCACAGGGCAAACAACATAGAGACAGACAACCATTCACACTCACAGCCACACCTATGGTCAATTTAAATTATCCAATCAGCCTAGTCCCCATTTTGCATGTCTTTGGACTGTGGGAGGAAGCTGGAGAACCCGGAGAGAACCCACACTGGCACGGGGAGAACATGCAAAATCCACACAGAAAGATCCCGCGTCCAAGCCGGGACTCGAACCCAGAACCTTCTTGCTGTGAGGCAACATCGCTAACCACTGCACCACCGTGCAGCCCTGATTGCAGCCTAATGGTACGAATTATTATGCTGCACAATTTAGTGATATTTACACATTATTAAAGAAAGAAAGAAAGAAAGAAAGAAAGAAAGAAAGAACGAAAGAAAGGGAGGGACAGACCAACCACCCAATGTAGTACTTCAGCTTTGTGGATGTTGGATTTGTGTGTCTGCAGGACAGAGAAGGAGTGCTGACTACAGCGTCCAGCAGAGGATGTATGTGTTTGATTTGCCATGCAGGGAGTGCCTCCAGGTCACACAGCATTTATTTTTCAGCTCCACCCGAGAGCTGATAGTTTCTTTCTCACCCTGTCCACAACTTGCTTTATCTACAAGTCTGTTTGAGTGAGTGAGTGAGTGTGTGTGTGTGTGTGTGAGAGAGAGAGAGAGAGAGAGAGAGAGAGAAAGAGGAGAGGGAGAGATTTACTATTTTTTCCACATACCGTCATACATACCACACTCAGTGGGGGGTGGAATGAATTTTGAAAGATGATGCTCTGAGTGCTTTGTGTGTGTGTGTTTTTGTGTGTATGTGTATGTGTGTGTGTGTCAAATGGTCATGGTATCATATAGACTCTAAAGTTAAACTTTGCAGACAAAACATTAACCAGCTGTCACATACCTTTACCCTACATACTGTTTCCTCTGCGTTCTCTGCTGCCTCGCTCTCTCCTCTGTTGTCTCCCTGATCTCTTTATGGCGGCTGCTCTTCTTCTTCTGTTGAGTGGTTGTGCATTTAATGTTTAATGTCTGAGGTGAAGGTATGCTCCATACCAGCTCCTTAGCCTATGTGATGTTGAGTGATAAATGGCTCCGTGCTATAATTTAATCTGACACTACCCTGGGTAATAGACATTTGTTTTCCTTTGTTCTTTATTGCTGTCAGTCTCGTCAGTTACTTCGCTAGAGGACCATGTAGCTGTGAGCTCACAGGGAGCAGTGCTCCATATATGGTTCAACGTAAACACATGACATCAGAATGACCGTCACACTGCAAAATCCCATAAGTGTAATATGCACATATATTGAATTTCCATGCATGACATACAGTATATATATATATATATATATATATATATATATATATATAAAATAAAAGCACATGTAAAAATTCAGAAATTGGAAAAATTTCATGACATACAGTATATGTCTAGTCCATAATGCTTATGTATGTATGCTTATATTGAAGACATACAGTATGTTATGCAAACCCTGTCAGTATATGTATATATTATAAACAGTAGGATCCAAAAAGTCTGAGACCACTTTCCTAGAATGTGAAGATAGACATGTTTAAAATCAATGAAAGGTACATATAACTTGTATGTGTTTATAGTTTTGATAAACTGTGTGTATAAATCAAATATAATTCATTACCATATATGGTCTCAACATGTTATACCATATAAAAATTCATCATATAGATATATTTGATATATTGTATGTAATTTTTAGTGTAGGTATTTCATATATGATATAAATGTATATCTTCATATATCCAGAGGATCTAAATATGTGATAATAATATATCCCCTTATAGGTGACATATATGGCAACATCACTTTTGATATAGGGACATATATGTCATGTATTACATTTCTGTATGGGAAGGGCTGATTAATGCTGAGATTAATGAGTTACACAGGTTTAAACCTGGCTTTTTGGCCTGAGAATGGTAGCTCACACTAGTCAAATAGATCACTATGGTAACTAATGGCAGCTCTGTTTGCCTGTGTCCTGTTGTGAGCAACCACAGTTAGAAGGGGTGCTGCAGGCACATTGTCAAAAGCGTTTTGATGCAGCGGGGATGTATTTTGATTTTCTTGACTACTGCTCATCCGATCAACTTTAAATTTGGCTGGTGTGTTGTTTGGATAATGCTCTCAAGAAAGCTGCAAGCTGGATTAACACATGCCAAACAATCAGCCCCTACCAACAGGCACATTTTCAACGGGCACAGAACGAATACTTAAAATGTCCCACAGTATTTCCACAATTAGTCAGAACAGATAAAGGATTATATATATGTAGCTTACTGCATCACTATATAATATCTGTGCATTTTGAAGTGTCTGTACCAAAAAGTAAATATTTTGTATATGATATACAATATTCCAGTGTCTCCCGACCTGTGGGCTGCAGGCCGTGAAGGTATTGTAAATGGGCCAACAAATCATTTGCAAAACTGTACAATTTTGGTGAAAGATGTAATTATAAAAAGTAAAAACATCAATGTAAGTTATCTTTTTAAATGTTTTAAAATGAAATGATCTTTAAAAACATAAAAAAAAAAAGAATGAAAAGCTCCTCTCATTGTTTTTTTCCCCCTTTTTAAAGCCTTTCACTGAGATAAACCAATGATAGGAAAAGATCACATCCATGGCAGTAACAGGAGAATCAAAATAGAAAGGTGATTAGCAACAGGAAGAATTAAAAGGAAAG
Source organism: Seriola lalandi dorsalis (assembly GCF_002814215.2). NCBI lineage: Eukaryota > Metazoa > Chordata > Actinopteri > Carangiformes > Carangidae > Seriola > Seriola lalandi. Next base: position 402,794 of record NW_019525549.1, on the reverse strand, counting down.
AGTCCGGGACAGATGGTAAATCAACAAGTGATCTCTCCTCCGTCAAACAATGAAGAAAAAATTAGCATCCCCTGCTTTCAGTGCAGCCCTGAATGTCCGATCATTGTCATTACAATAAAGAGGGATCTGTGAATGCATTACGTGGCCTCTGTATTGTTATTGGATCTGACGCGGGCCATGAGTTGGAAAAGGTCGGAAACCCCTGCAATATTCTATGACACATTGTATCAAATATGTAGTGACGAACAGACAGTGCATTTCTTGCTTCCAGTTTATTGCCACCGCACGGATACAATATTCCCCACTGTGCTCCACGTTTCCCACAATCCCACTGACCAGCATCTATTGAGAAACTCTTGAATGAGTGTTTCTACTGAGAGAAGAGAAAAACACAGATATTTTGAAAAAAAAATTTATTCAAAATGAGACAATAAGTAAGAAAGATGTGTTTGACACATTTTTCTGGGGAAATTGAGGGATTGAGCTCTTGTACAGCCTAGACTTTTGTTATGCTAATTATACACTTTCAAAATTGACAGAAGACAGTGCTTTAGAAGACAATATGAAACAAATGTCTTTTTTTGGGATAATTTGGGGTGAACACTGACACAGATTTATGTTCAATTTTGTAGCTACAACTGATACTGACAGTGACAGACCTTAAAACTCAGAGAGAAGTGAAGAGGTGTGTTAAGGCCAGTTCATGGTTTCTGCGTCCACAGTCCCTCCCAGGACGAGGACGGACCAGGAAACAGCCTTTATCGCCATTTATTAGGCTGCTTGGAGAAATGGGGTGAGACGTGACAGGAGAGTGTGAATGTCCTCATTTAGAGGTGATAATCTCTACACACACTCTCTTAAAGACAAATGTTGTATGCTCAGACACACACACACACACACACACACACACACACACACACATACACACAGATTCATGTCGGTGCCTGTCACCTGTTACGTTACAAGACACCCAACACAACTGGTCACTGGATTGAGCAGATGTTGATGTCAATCACACACGTGCACACACACACACACACACACACACACACACACACACACATATACTGTGAAAACAGTATATGACATACATTTTTCATCTCAAAGAAATACTTGTTCTCAAAACTTAACGTTACTGGTGTTATTCTTTATTCTTTATTGGGATCCCCATTAACTTCCACTACAGCGGTTGCTAATCTTCTCGGGGTCAGCATAAAATCATTCATACACAAACAGTATATAAACATACAACAAACAAACAATGAAGCATTGTACGACACCCTGTCAGTCTAAACAAAATTACATAATTAAAAATCAAAATACTCAACATATCATATAAATTAAACAATACATGTACAGAGATTAAACAGTAATCTAATGCTGAGGACTAAAACAGACACACATCCTGGCAGGTGGTATCATTCCTGTAGTGTGGTCTCTTCCATCAGTTTCTGTTTGAGTCATTTTTTTAAACAAGTATTTGCTTCTGACTTGTTTTATATGTGTTGGTAGTGAGCTCCATTTGCTGGAGGCTCTGTGAATGTAAACCACTGAGTTTTTAAGTTGATTTGATTTTGGCTTTGGAAGTTCGTGATGAGCCAGGATGACCTGGCTAGTTTGATGATTGTGCGTTCGACCTGTCTGTACTAATTGTTCTGTAAAAAGGTTTTATTCTTACTACAACAACAACAACAACAACAACAACAACAAAAATCTTGTACAAATTTTAAATTGTAATTAATTGATTCATCGATTGTCTGTTCATTGTTGCTACCACATCGTTTGCTTCACACAGCACAACAGAGGTCAACATGGACTAAACTGTCGCTCACTTTTCATTGCTTTGAAACAAACACGCTCAGTGACCACGTCTATACATGTGAACACCACCGAATCCGTGTGTATTTACATTTACATTCACAACCAAACATAACATAAAATTGCGGTAATTTAGACAGCACTTCTTTACATTCTGGTACATCTAACATGAAATTAAAAAAGTTATTTTTAATATATTATGAACTTCTAACTGAGACATGCACCTCTATGAAAGACAGTTTACATGCACTCCTGCCTCCTAGAAATTATATTTCTATACAACAAAGGTTCAAGTTAAAATATGGTTTGTATGGTTTATATGCTAACAGCTCTTGGTTAAGGTTTGGGGAAGATCATGGTCTGGTTTAATACAGAAAAGTATATTTTCAAATTTATTTGAAGAAAACCACAAGAGATCAGGCTACTTATTTACTGGAGTAATGTCACTGAGTCTAAAAGGGATTTTTGAATTTGGGGAGTAGCTCCAGATGCTAGCTGCATATTTTACAGTTTTTTTTTTTTTTTTTACATTAAATAAATAAATTAAATTTAAAAAATTGTCCCAAAAAATATCTCAGAATTAACTTTTCACATATTGATACTCCACCATAAACAACATTGCAGAAATATAAATGATCATGCCCCGTGTGAAACAAGGGGAAAACAGAGACGATAACATGAAAACCGAAGAATTTGAAGTGAAATTATTTTCAACTCATCTAAACACAAACGAAGGTTCTTTACCTCTGAAAACAAAAAAACAAAAAAAAAAACCCTGACTTTCTTATCTAAAAATTAACTTTACCAAACCATGTGTGAAACATGAAGGGTGCTCCAACTTACCTGCTGCCCTGCCTCCCACCACATATTATCCTGAACAAGTTGTGTCTAAATGCAACAACACAAAACACACTGCTAACTCAGTTGCCTGTCCAAAGCAGTTCTTTTAATAGGTCTGTGTGTTTTTTGACATGCAGAGAAAAGCAAGTAAAAGGGTGAAATATAAATTGAAATGATCCTTTTATACTGTAGCAGGCAGCGGCTGTGTGTGGATCATTGGTAGGCGGGAATGTGTGGAGAAAGCTGTTGTTGATTGGCTATTGTCACAGTGTTAGACATGCCAGCTACAGTATATACAGCATCTACTATCCACACATTAGTCACAGTCACTTTCTTCCTGAGGATCTCCAACCTGACTTCCCTTTTGTTACTTTATGTCACACTTCAACACACACACACACACACACACACACACACACACACACACAGCAGCAGCAGCAGCACCAACGTTAGCCCCCTTCTGTCACTCCTATTGTCTACAACACTTGAAAGGCCCAGTGTAAGTAGTGTTAATGTAATGTAAATGCAGGTTGTAGAATGGTACATGTGAAGGGCTCTTATTATTAGCGGACTTCCGTATTAGTTATGGTTGACAACATGCTACTCTCAGCCAAGTAGACTGTGGTTGCAGTCATTTAACACTTGATTATCCTCACTCCGTGTATCTGCTGTAATTGACTTGCACTTAAACACTCATAAAAACACATATAGACTTGTTAGTGCGTTATCTGCATCCCTGCTGTGTGTCTGTGCCTGTGGGGAGGCCCTGTCCCGGTGTATGTTCCAGTGCTGCAGCGTCATGAAAACTGCACGTCTCAAATGTCACAGAAAACAACTGTCTCCAGCTCATATTCACCTGCCAACTATGGTTGGATTGATATGACTATAATTAACAGGGGGGTGATGGAAATACCAGCACTAATATCCTTTGATTAAAGCTACTGATTGTTGATTTACTGCCTTAAAAGGTTTCTAGTTTTATGCAAGGTAAATAGACAGATTGAATGCTTTATCCTTGAAATGTATCTTTAAACCATTTTGGGAAAAGTATGTTGCATTTTTGCATTTAATGTGTTTAAGATGACACTGCTAATTACAAGCAGAGCTCCTGTGATTCATAAACATATAAGAGTACCGGTAAACTGTAAGTCCCTTTGGTGACAGATTTTGGTAAAACAAAGCCGGTTATTGCCCTGTAATCTTAGCATGATGAAGTTGTTTGTATTTCATTGGTGAACTACACTGTAAAACCTGACTCACCTTCATTTGACTCAAAAGAAAAGAAAATTACAGTGAACATTTTAAGAACACTGAACATTATTAAGCAGATTTGCTATGTGTTTTTCACTTTTCCAACCAAACATCAACTTTGAAATCAAATGGAAATACATTCTGGGCAAAGGCCTTGGAAAATGGCCACATTCAAAGATAGATTTAATCCAAAATCAGTCAATTTGAAAGAGAACATTCAACTTATCCACACTGTTTGATGCGATATACACTGTGTAATCATCAGGAAACATAGCTAAACCAAATTTTTCTCAAAACAAGTAGCATATCATTGGTAAAAAAAAAAAAAGAGCAATGAGCAAACTGGACCTTCCTCACATAAGAAAAGCTACCATGTGTTAAAGTTTACTTCTAGACCCAAATGCAGATGATGAAACCAGTAGGTGGCGAATAAAGATTTATTAACAAAGAATAAAGATAATATTCTGATTAAAATGCAGAAAGAAGTCTAGTCAGGTGTGGCAAAAAAAAGCAAACAAAAAACACAATGAACTCGAAAAACTGAGCAGAAGCACAAAGAGACGCAGAGGAAACCTCATCTGAAGCAAACAGACGAACAAAAACACATTTTAATACACAAAGGAGGCGTGGGTAATAGAACACAGGTGAAACACATTAGGGCGGGGCAGCCAATCACTGAGGAAGGAAACGCGACAAACATAGGAAGTAAAAACAAACATGAGACACACGAGGTAAATTATTTCAAAGTAAAACAGGAACTAAACAAAAATCCAAACAGTCCAGTCAAAGTCCAAAGAAAGTGTCCAACCTCAGAAATATAAGGGGCGGATCATGACACTATTATAGAAAACGTCGTTCTATCAACCAAAGAAGACGTGAAGAAGACGTGAGCACGTGCCTGATGTCAGATTAGGATGACTGCAAAAATATTTGAGTACAGTGACAGAAATGATGTCATTGTCAGTTTCTCGATCGTAAATTGTTTTTATGATCTGCTTGTCTTGAAAATGTCACCCTGTGTGAAGCACTGTGGTCTTTGAGTACTGTAAAATTAAAACTACAAACTTTTATTTACCAAACCTTTACAGTGTGGTAAATAACACCAGAAGAAATACACAGAATTCATTTCAACATGCCCAGCTTTCCAAGCATGACAAATTGCAAACTTATCAGATGTCAACATCATGTCTGACTACCCATAAACCCTTGTGTTTGTAATTTTCTCAGGATTGTTTGAATTATATTTGCAACTTGATTTTCTGGTATCTTCTTGATGTTATTAGTAACAATATTTTCCATGGTGATTCAGAGTGTTCACAGCCCAATTACATCTTCATAATTAATTGATATTAAAGTGTGGATTGTGGCAAAAATAGAAAAAGAAAAGCATTCTAGTCTCTCAGGGGAGACCACAGTCATTGTCAGATTGCATTAACATTACCCTGTTTTTAATTAGGTAGAAATCAGTGACAGCTCTTGTCTGAGTCTTGTGTTACATTGATTTTTCTCTTTCTCTCAAGTTTTCATTTTCAATATATACTGAAAATACACAGCGGTGAATAGTGTGCATGTGTGTGTGTGTGTGTGTGTGTGTGTGTATGTGTGGAATCTCTGGACAATGCCTGGCTTTTGTGTTTTATTCTCTCTAGCTCAAAATGAGAACATAATAAAAATGTGACTATTTAACACTCAGACTCCATAGAGGCGTGAGGCAGTTGAATATGATGGTAAATAATGAAGTGGCAAATTTACCCATGCATGCACACACACAAAAGACAGCACACTTCCAAGCACAAGCAAATAAACCTCCCCTTCCATGCAACAAGTGTTTGTCGTTTTTCATTTCAACAAACGTTCACTTTGTGCAGCAGGTGCAAAGTTGAGCTTTTAGCTGGTGTTGCAGGTTGTCAGAGGAGATGCACTTACAAGTCATATATACAGTGAATGAGAGAAATATGTGATGAAAAGAGACTGTCCTCTTGTACAAAATGAGTCCATAGTTCGTCTGTGCAGCAAGTTCTTATGACCCATTGGTTTTGTTGCTAGGCGACATCTAGTGGTCGTAGTAATGATGACAGCAGCAAAGGGAGAAGTGCGGTGACGTAGTATAAAGAGAGACAAAGAGAGGTGTTCGATTCCCATGTGAAAGTAGCTGTTTATGTTTTCGATTATCCATGACCGTTTGACAAAGTTAACCATGTTATTATTATTGTAACCATGACAACAAAGATCATCTAATGTTGAAAAAGTACTTATTTTAACCCAGACCATGATCTTTTCCTAAACCTGAGCAAGTCATGACCATTATAATAGTAACCATGGCGACAAAGGTATGTACGCCACTCTCAATATAGTCAGCGTGTTGCAACTATGACAACCAAGGCCCGGTAGGCCTGCATCTGTGGGGGCGCTATTTCAGGAGACACTCCTATGGGGGGTATCAGAGGGTTGATGGTTGTTCAGGTTGGTGGAGGAGTCTGATGAAAATCATTGTGATGTAAAGACATAAAATGTGATACAAGTTGCAAGAGATGAGCCTAACCCTAGTTGTTGAAGTGATGGGTACCAGAGTAGTTAGGCCACTACTACTAGATAGCACAGGTGATTTCCTTTCATACTGTCAATTTTGCTCCTGGACAGGTAATGTAATTTGATATATTTCATTTCAGTCACTTGTTGTCAATCAGTTGCTTTTAGCTGGAAACAGAAACTAAAAAAGTTTCGTATAGTGTGTAGTGCACCTACTATAAGGATAAATGTTTATTTATTCAAAGCAAAGATAAAGAAAATAATTTGGAAGACAGATTCAATATTTTAATACCTTGGAAAGCAATTATTTCAGAACAATTTACAAAAAAATAACTGATTTCTATTGGAGAATCCTTCAATTGAAGATATTCTACAAAATTATTGCTAACAAAAAAAAAACAACTTAACAAGCTACATGTGTTTTTCTATTTTTGGATCAATAATAAAGATTGATTAAGGCCACTTATGTTTGGGGTTCTAGATGAAAACTGTTTTAGGGTAATAAAAACAATTATTCTGTAAGGTAAAATATTTCTATTTAAAGCTCAATCCACCACTGACTTTACTTTATTTATATTACACTTCTCTTGACAAAGTTACAAAGTGTGTTAGAAAAGAAATAAAAAAACAGAAAAGGGTAAACAATGAAAAAACAAGAATAAAAGAAGTAAAAAATAAGAATAAAATGAATAAGATCAAATAAATAGGAATAATCAATATAAATAACAACCAATGTCAACCAATTGCACATTCTTTCACGAAAAGAAATGTTTTAAGAAGGGATTTGAAAGAAGCTGAGGACTGAGTTCAACAGGCACAGAGCTCCACTGAGGTGGGGGCTCTAATAGCACCCTGAGCCACAAGCTGTGACCGGGGAGTTACCAGCAGGGCTCCATCAGCGGACCTCAGTAGTCGGTGGTCCAGAGGGCACATACCATGTCCGTAAATCACAGAGGTATTTACGATGAAAGTTCATTTAATGCCTTAAAGGTGAGCAGTGAAATCTTGAATCAATTCTAAATCTAAAAGAGAGCCGATGTAAAGAGGCAAGTAAAGGTGTGAGGTGATCATAGGCTGAGCAGCAGCATTTTGAATCAATTCTGAAATTCTGCTCTAAAAAATTTGTGGCTGCATTTGGATGGAAACGCATGTTACCGATTGTAAATTAATGCAATCCAATACAGCAGCCCTAACATTCTACTTTTCAATTCACTACTAAAGGTTAAATCAAGGTTTGGATGATCCGAAGTAGAAAATATATTAATATCCTCAAATGCAATCAAAGGTAAAAATTTAAGGATTCCCTCATTCATCTTTCCAAGATTTTATTAAAGATTTGGAAAAAAAAAAAGAAAAAAGATCTAGGGATGGTTATAAATGAAAATACCTGGTTAAACAATTGAAAAGAATATACTTTTCATTTTCAAGTAATAAAATCAAGGAAGCTACTTTTAAGTTTATTCATAAATTCTCCCTCACTCCACTAAAGATGCATAAGATTTCTAAAGATAATTCATTAAATCTGTTAAAGTGATCTGTTAAAAACCTTCTGGAATTCAATTCACTCCTTCACTACATCAGTCTTGAAAATTGATTGAAAATTTTGATTTAAACCCTTGTTTCTATTTACTAAATGATATACCCAATTTTCATCTAGATAAAAAAAAAATGCAGATTATTGACAACTATAACATATTTGGGTAAGAAATGCATACCTCTATGTTGGAACAACGAATCTCCTCCAAGTTTTGGGATGTTCCTGGACCAAATAGCTGAAAGTTGACCTTTGTAGGGACTAACTATGGAAAAACATAAACTTGATTGCATTTTTTAGGACCTACGGTTTCCATTATTTTCTGGCTTACACATAAACAAAAAGAGATTGAAATATAAATACAAAACTTAGCCTATATATTTCAGTTTTGTTGGCCCTGTCACAAAGGTGATCATTTTACTTTAATATATGTAAATGAGGTTGATAAAATATTAGAAACACCTTTGGGTAATATGCAAAAGTGTCAGTGTAGCCACAGTGGAGTTACCACTGCCACCCACCATCACATGCCTCTACTCCACCAAAAAACCTGAGTCATATAAACAAAATAAAACAGCAGCAGACAACGACACCACATGTAGAGAAAGGAAAAAAATTCCTCCATTAAAGTAACTTATAAGTCATATAAGGCAGGAACTGCAACAACTATGCATCTGGTTGGTAGGAGAATTATGGTGCTCTACTGATTAGAAACATGTTGTGCCCTCTCCACAACATTTGCGTCTCCATGAGCAGTAATGAATAGAAAAACACTTTCATTTAAATGTTCTTTTGCTAAAAGCCAAACAGAGCAGCAGGGGCATTAGTAAGATGTGGTTTTTCCTGCAGTACGTCTCACTGCAGGATGACTGTAGAAGCTTAGGCATTTACACTTCTTTAGAGTGTGGTCACAGTGCATCCCTGTGGTGTGGTGCACTAAAATGAAATCCACCCATAGAACCTCTTGCCTGCGTTTGCAGTGTACATGGACAGTTATAGGTTGTTGTATGGTTTTACTCTGCTGAATGTTAATGCCAGGTGATACATGATGCAGAGGTGTACGCCGTATATCCACCAAGAAAGCTTCAGAATTCCTGCATTATCACTTAAAAATGCCCAAAGATACGTAACAACATAGTTTTGAGGCAGGACTTGCACTTCAGCAATTTGGTTTTGTAGAAAACCGGTCAGTAGATCTGACAGTAAACTGAACAAAGGTGTCGCAATGTCCCGCCCACAGCACCATCTGATTGGTTACACGTCACGAGTAATAGCCTATCACGGTGAAGGTTGATGTTTACACTGACGGGCTCAGACCATGCAAGTACTTTGCAGCTCCGTTTAATGAGTGCAGTGTTGAAGGTCCGAGACACACCGAGCAAGAGAGAGCAGGAGAGAGAGAGAGAGAGAAGCTAGCGCTAACTGCTAAGCTAAAGTAACTAGCACATCTGAACAGCATGTAAACAACTGCTGAGTTAGTGAAAGTCGCTAAAAGGAGCAGAGAGCTCTGGGTGCTGGAGCAGAACTAGTGTAAGTTTAAATGTACAGCAGGTAGTTCGACTCTGTGATGAAGAAAACAGCAACATTAACTGTGTCCAGACAGAGCAGCAATAAACTCCACCAGTAACAGAAACTGACTGGAGATGGGACGCCACACTGACTCAGCACGTGAACGGTAACTAACTCCTGCTACTGAAAAGACATCTCAGTTAAAAGTACAACATAAGTTGGTTGAAATGTCTCGGAGGAAACGTAAAAGGGGTAAAACATGGTGATAATAATGATATATGATAAATAAAATAAGATTAAAGAACAGGCTAGCTGGTCAGTTCACAGGTGAAGACAGCACTGAAATCAACCAATTGATTCCAGTCAGGATTTCCAGTTGCTGTGGGTAAACCCACTAAGATAAAGTAGACTGGACCACTAACTTCTGCCAGTTGTTAACTCTGACTGTCATCGACTGATTTACACGTTGGACATTAGGTAGATGGCATTAACAGAGGTGCTGTGGGGTCTGAGAAGCATTTTAATTAAAGTTAAAAAACTAAGGGGTTTTCTCTGACCCTTATCTGCTGATCATCACACCAAGTAGTAGTGTCGTTAAATGATCTCCCAAAGGCTTGTGTCAATGCTTTATCACACACAAAATACAGTAAACCTGTGTCTTTCACACATCGTACTTCAGTTATTCTTCAGTCTCTTCCCCTTTCACTCTTGCTCTCTCCTCTCTGTCTTCTTCCCTCGCTCTTTTCACATTTAGCCTGGGGGCAGGTATTAATTGAAGATCCCTTGTTATAATAGTTTCTAATTGTTAATCACACAGCCTTGTTAGAGAGCAGTCTAATTGTAATTACAGATGCTTGTTAGCCGGGGTTCTGTCTTTAATTACACACTGTGACCTTGGTAATTACTGCAGGCACACGAGGAAGTGCCAGTGATTTTCCCCACTTTGGTGTTGACATTTCCAAAGACGGCCTTCTCAGGAATAAAAAAAGAGCTTATATAACTTAACTAAGAACTTATATAAATGTAGTTTTTAGACAGTCCATTGCCACTTGGTTGGGTTGTTCCATAAAACTTGAAGCACTTGGAGAGATGAGGCTTCTTACTATGAACTTTTTCAACTTCAACCAAATTATTTCACCAAATGTTTAGTAGGATAAATTACACTGAGAGATGGTTAGTGCTTTTCTAAAATTTCTTGTCGGTAACCCATCTCCCCTCCGAGTTTACTTCTCATAAAAATAAGTTCTTCCTTAAAATGAATAGAATCTAGTTTACTTGCAGACACCCGGGCACCTTGAAGTGCAGCGTGTGGCAGCAAACAGGTGTGGACTGAGGTTCAAGAATCCAGGTCTGAACGGAGCCGTGGATTTAGGATAGGAATCAAAATGTACAGTTACCTGATGCTGCCACAGGGGGGCAACAGTATGTGATAGCTGTGAACTGTAGTTGACGTCATACTAATGCACCACAATGTATTTCTCTCTTTTCTCCTCTCTCACCCCCCAGGCACTTCCTTTTTAAGACAGGTACAGGCACCACCCCTCTCTTCTCCACGGCAACTCCTGGCTACACTATGGCAACAGGCTCAGTGTACTCCCCACCTACCAGGCCGTTGCCGAGGAACACCCTGTCCCGCTCTGCCTTCAAGTTCAAGAAGACCTCAAAGTACTGCTCATGGAGGTAAGACGGGATGAGCGGGAAGGAACCAAAGTCCTGTTGTACACTGTTTGAAGTCCTCGGCTGTGGGTCAGCAGGCGCAGTGGGTGGTCCGCTGATCATAACCCCCCCCCCCCCCCCCCCCCCCCTTAAAATACCTGCATTCACAACACCAAATTCGATACCACAACAAAAACAGAAAACAACATAAACTGCTGCACACAGTTTAACACATGCATGTGTGAGTGCACACAAACACACACACATACACACACACATGCACTCACCTCATTTAAAAAGTCAACGTTATATTTTGACAGACTGAATGTTGATGACAGTCGCCTGCTGATGTCGTGAGCAACCAGCTCATGTTAACCTAAACAATCTAACATTAGCCTTTGTGAACATTGTATGTGGAGCCTTGCTCCAACAGATATCAGCTGTCACAATTCACAAACAGTAACGGAAACATTTCAGGACACGAACATGTTGACGACATGTTAATATAAAGATAATAACTGAAACTCTGTACAGATCTGATGTCTGTCATTGAGCTGCTTAGAGAAGTCTGAGGTGTTTCCTCTGTGTCACCATTTTCACACCGGTTTTCAGCTATCTATAACTTTTCCCTGATGGCCTGCTTCAAATACAAAATATCTTCACACACCAGTCCTGCTGTGTTTTTTTTCAACAAGGCACAGCAGACCTGTTGCTGCACCCACATTGTCCATGTGTTATTATAGTTCACTGTGCCTGTCTTCTTTTTTCTGAGTTTGATGTCAGACTAGGACACTTGTAGGGTTATCACACTGTCCTCATCAGTCCTGGAAGAATCATCTCCAGCACCTACAACGTCTACGCTTCCTTCAGTACCTTCAGTACTGTAGAAAAACAAGTACCGTCACAGAAATTTGGCATCAACCTGGTACTAAAGTATCAGCTCTCACGACATCACTATGTGACGTCAAAGTAGATACTGAAGATTTGATTTAACAGTTCATTGACTCTTGGCAGCTGAAGTTGATCAGACATTAAAAGTTATACAATTGTGAGGCTGCAATGATAAATCAAGAACATGTTTCTCTGGATTATGAAAGGAAACAAAACTAATACTGAAAAGAAAGTGACAGCAACAACATTATTTTCTTTCTTTCAGGTGTACAGCCCTCAGTGCAGTAGGACTGTCTGTACTGCTATCTGTCCTCCTCTGTTACTGCATAGGTGAGACCACACACACACTTTTTTCTGTGTCTGTGTTTTTGTGTTCTGTCCATCCCTCTCTCGCTTTCTCTCTAACACACACACACACACACACACACACTCACACAATAGTCTGAAGGGTTAGTTTGGCCCAGGCGCCGGATGACAAATGAGACTTTTATTTGTGCGTCTCCTGATTTGTCCGTTGTTAATCCCTCATCATCTCTTCCAATCTTGTCCGGTTTCCTTCCCTCTCTGGCTTCTCTGTATCAGCCGTCCTTGTACTCTTGTTGCTGCATGCGTTGGTTTTTATTCTGTGGTGTGAGCCCATCAGATAAAACAGACTGCCAGGGTTTTCCTTTCTTTAGGCTTTTATCCTTCCTCTGTCTCTCCCTCACTGCTGGTTTCCAGGATGTGCTACAGTTGAAGCGTAGGGTAATATGTCAGGCAGATTTTACAGTAAATTGTAGCTGGAATCCACATTGGAAACATGGTTTCAGTGGTAAGTTGTTGGCAAATTGCACCGTGACTGTGTTAGGATCAAGAAAAAGGGTCACTTGACCACTACAATACATTTTTTTTAAAAATGTGACAATGGTAAAATATCAATGTAGGACCTTAATCAATCTCTTCATCAGTCAGCCAAATACCTCGTTTATCAAATGGTAGAAATGCTTTGTGCACAGCAGGAATCTTCTCAGAGTTACAACTCAAACTATTCATTGTCAAGTTTATTTCGCTTCAGAAAAACCTAACAGAGCTATAACAGAAATATGTTATTCTACAGAGACTCTGTAACATATTTAATATTTCTACCAGATTCATTTTCCTTTTTCAGGAATAGGTTATATAATATGTTCAAAACACCCCCTTAAAAATACAATTTAAAACATCTTGCATTTATCACCTTAGTTACCTCTTTCGTATTTAAGTGGTACATTTGTAACACATATTTGATGTCAAAAATTCCGTTTTAACCAACGTTTTATAAATTAGATCACTGTGATTTTGATACGCCCGGGGCAGCAGAATGGAATATAATTATGTTGGGCTCAATATTGTGGGTTAATAGAAGTCTACATCATTTTACAATGTTAATATTTCGCATGTGTAATTACAAATTTTGGCAGCTCTGAAAAATGTGCCTTTAAGCTACTGAATACACTGAGTCTGGGTTGTGCTACTACATGAAATGAGAAATCTTTGACTCACATCAAGTTTCAAATTTCAATTCATTAATTTTTGATTTGATTTTTGTGTTGCAAACATTACTTTTGTGCACTCATGTGAACCCTCATTTGAAGAGTGCGCCACTCAAGTCATAAACCTCTTTACACTTCAGAATGAGCCCAACATATTTCTAAGTGCAGGCTTCAGTCCAAAGAGAAAACAAATTGCTATTAACCTTTAAATTCCCATTGAATGTGACACTGCCCTCTGCTTGCTAAATAACCAGTTACGATTGCTATCACAAACATTAGCAAACAGGACCAAACAATACTTACCTCTTGGTTCTGTCAAACTTAGCAAAATTAATTTCTGTCAAGCAGAAACAGATCAACCTCCGCCTCCGTCTCCATGCCCTTCAACTCTTGGGGGTCTCTCCACCACGGGTCTCTCCATCACAGACTCAGGCAGCCTCACTGATGTTAACGTGGCTCTTCTCTCTTGCCTGATCATAGCGATTCTTTTTCACTTTTTGTTTTTCTGATCTTCACCTCTTTGGCTGTTCCTCGGCCATCTCCCCTTCTTGACAATGCGATTATGTTGTGGAGTTTACACCACCGTTTCTTTCACACGCTTGCCTCCGCCGCTGGTCTCTCCACCCGTCGCTCGTCTGCAGTCGACGGAAGAGTAGACTGCTCCTTCTCCTTCCACTGGCAATCCTTAATTTGGCACTGTTCATTAACATGTGCCAGACTTACCACTCTTCTCTTCTTTCCCTCGTCCTGCACAAGCATGAATGTCCCCTGTTGCTGATTGGCTCAAATACTACTGTTGTGTGTCTCGGTCTGAGCAACTTTGTTTGATTCCCAGCCAGGGCTGTGTAGTACCATGAGGAGATATTTGCTGAATTTAACAAAATGCATATTAGATGAGAATCAATTTCTGCACCTTTAAGGGTTTCCTCTTCTCCCCTACATGGCTTTAAAACTGTCAAGGCGGATTGCTCCTTTTTGGAGTCTGTGCAAGAGACTTTTTTTTTTTTTTTTTTTTAAAAAGCCCAGAGAGAAAGAGAGAAAAAGAAAGGGAAGATAGAAAAAAGTCAGATGGGAGGAAGAGTAGTATTTTTTCTAAAGGTCATTGATTCCCACAATGAACAGAAGCAATTAAGATTGGAGCTCAGATGGTCCTTGGACTTGGAGATCTCTTGCTACAGGCTACTCCAAGTGTGTGTGTGTGTGTGTGTGTGTGTGTGTGTGTGTGTGTGTGTGTGTGTGAGCATCTGTTGCCTGGGGTTTTATGATTGACATACTACATATACTCACACACACACACACACACACACACACACACACACCACACACACACACACACACATCGAGAATCTGTCTCACACAACACAGGCACAGGCACAGATGCATAGAGCACACAGGGACCTATACAGACCACACACATGTGCATGCACACACACACACACACACACACACACACACAGAGAAACATATACACAAGGGTGCCTATGCACACATGTTTTGATTGGCACAGGCACATACACACATACACACACGCGCGCACACACACACACACAGTACCTTTGGCCTTGACAAACTCACATAATGACATACCAGACAACATACGATCCCTGCCTGCTCTTGTGTGTGTTTTTCTAGGATATATGTATGTGTCAATCATACTGTGTGTGCCTTTGTACCCTTGTGTGCATGTGTGTGTATTTCCTCCTGACTTGACCTCATGTCCGAAGATGTATATTCTTTGATATCAGAGAAAAGCTTTTCTTTTCTTTTCTGCTCTTACAAGAATGTACCATAGTCGATCTTTATTACTGTGTAGAACATGAAAGAGAAAGAGTTGTAAGACTAACTGATACACTACATGTTGGAGTCTGAGGTGGGGGCTACATTGATACAAAACTACATGTTTGTGGAGAAACCCAAATAATATATGGGTTTCAAAATGCTTTTTGGACACACAACTCCTTCAGATGGAACAGTCTTGCAGGAAACCTCATCAGCTAAGCACACTGATGCCTGTCCTTATCTTTGTTGTGCAAAAGTGATGCATAATGAAAAATGCATTACAGTGTAGACCAAGACAAATATAATATCTTGCTCAAATGACAAATGTATGTTACCAAATCCTGTCTGATCTGATTGTTGGAAAAATGACTGTGGGTCAAGTGCATTTCTTAAAGATTTTGAAGAGTGAAGTTTTACATTCTTGCAAATGTCCAACAGTTTCATAGCTTGCTGATGCTGAGACCTTTCTTCTTGGCTCCCACCACCATTCCTTCTCCGAAATCTGTCAGATCACTCTCTGAGCCCATTCTCAATCAAGTGGGGAATTGCTGCTGCTGCTGCTGCTGCTGCATGCACTGCACCTGTAGCAGAACGTATGCAAATGTAAAGGGATAATCCAGAGTTGTTGTTCTATTGTGGTGACTAAGTTTATCTGCTAACAGGCAGGACTGTAATAACAAAGAGATATGCATACATAAAACATTCCTGTGTGACTAATTAAGCCAGGCTGCACCCCGTGAAACAAGGCTATGGATCGAACGAACACTCAGCGGCCCTAATCATTAAACCATTACGATGCAAGTGTCTTTGTGACTCCTAGCGGGGTGAGCTTATTTTTAACGATTCTGCAAAATTCAGTCATTCGCATCTTTTTTTGTTCAGTATTTTTCACAAAAAGATTCATTTTTCTTCACCTACACCTTTTCTAAAACCAGTTCATCTAACAATTCCCACCAGTGTGAGTCACAGTCAGTTGAAGAATGAAGATACACTGATTACTTTAAATCATTCCAGGAAATAGTTTGTACTCCATTTTACAACATTTGCATATCAGCCTAAATTATAGCAGCATGGGTATAGTATCACCTTGGGAGCTACAGCAACATTTGTAATCATTAGAGGAGGTTGATTTTAATGTCAGTCGTTTGTAAAGTAACAAGGACACAGTGTCAGAAATGCAGAGCGCCACTGCCACATAGAGCTCCTGCTGTTCATTATTAATGTCCAAAACATAGCTAAATAGCTGTAGCTAGATATCGGTTTAATATCCTCCTAAGACCCGAACTCTTGCATGGCGTGCATTTTTAATTTCTCTTTGCTATTTAGGCTGATTGGGACCTGAGAAAAATGATTAGTTTTAAATTTCGATTACTGAGTGGCAGTATAATATCCTCATATGTGGTCACCAGGCCCTTGTTGAGAAAAAGTTAGTATTGTGGTCTAGAGAACCCAAAATGTGAGGTCCACATATGTGGACGCCAGGTCCTAGGAGGATATTGATGTGGCTCAGAATAACATTTATAGATCATTTAATTAAAACAATGGAAATTTATGGAAGTGATTCTTGACATCACAGTAGAAGTGGAATACCTCTCTGTGCTAGATAGCAACTGTAATGTATTTGTAATTTCTCAAGGTGTGATGTTTGTGTCCTGTATTTATACACCAGGCGAACAGCGACATGTTGAACAGCGACAATGGTTTATTACAATTTCTTACAACTGCTCACACATTTCCTACACTAGGTCTCATTTTTTCAAAGATCTACGCACAAATCCAAAAACTGCACACGCAAAGTGCCACATATCTGTTGCAAACTGAAACGCTGCATTGAAAATGCATCATTTTTTTGGATATCCCTATTAAATAGACTTGTATACACATTTCCATACAATTATAAGTGACAGTACAGTACAGTGTTTTGCTGAGAGGGGTTGAAATGTACACAGTAGAGTAAACAGCAATACAATGTTGAAACTGAATGTATTTAGTTATCCAAAACATGACTGTTGTAACTGTAGTTCAGTGTTGTACAAGAAAACAAAACCTGTTACTCTGTAAACACGGGACCTCATCCTCCATGATGCGTCTGCCTTTCCACTCTGTAGAAGATTACAGTAACACACAGTGTGTGCACTGTAGGGCACTGCAGTTGGTTGTATTGTACAGTATGGTAACCATCCATTCCCATAATGCAGTGCAGTAAGTGTGCGGCTACAGTAAGACCTACAAATGTTTATGTAACACGATGCAGTAATACGTATTTAATAGTTATGCTTAAATAGCCATTACATATACCTGTTCATACCTGTTCTCATTTATGAAGGTTTGAATTATGGATGCTGCTGGAAACTGACTCACGTTTGGTTGGAGTCTCAGTCCAGCCTCTGTCATATTTAACCTGTGGCTGAAGACACGATCAGTAAGTGTTGCCCTAATCTCATCAGAGATGGGTCTCCCTCCTTCTCTTCTATCTCTTGGTTGTGTTCGGAATAGGCAAGTTACTTCCTGTTAGAAAACTGAGTCAAAGTCTGCGTGTGTGCTCTGTAAGTGCATGTGATGAAGGAGTCAATCGCCTGTTGTAGCTGGTTTACCCACGTTTGAGAAACCCTTTTTATACCTGCTAACCTTGATGTAAAAAGGTTTTAGAAGCTGAAAAATCTCCAGAGCAGCGCTGTCACTGCCTTCTCCATGTTGAAACATAAGGAACCCACGTTGCTTTGCTGCTCATGCATCTGGGATGCTGTAGCTGGCTGATGCCTTACAAAACCTAACGTGATTAAAATTAACCACAGTAACTAACCACGGTAATCAACTACGGTTATGGTGATAATTAAAATCTAAACGGTAAGACTAACTGTAGATTTAGCATGAAACCGGTAACTGCAAGTACTGTTCAGCGGGAAGTGGTCCATAGAGGTTTTGCACTGTGCCAGGGAAGATCGGGCAAGGCTGACATTTTCAGCGACTCAACGTGTGTGACGTGTTAGCTTGACACCCGAGACAGCTACATTCTGATGCTTCAGCCTCCCTAGCTTTAGTATGTTGTTAGTATGTTGTGTTTAGTCTCTGATGTGAGCTCTTGAAAGATAGGCGTCTTTTCCCCGACCTTAGTGAGTGTCATAGCTTGAAGCTGACGTACCCCCCCCTCTGTCGTCTGTCTGCGATGGAATGGAGTGATGAGACGTGTGATCTGCTCGACTGTCAGCTCCTGTTATGTTCTTCACTTTGAAGCTGAAGCCTGAGTCCCCGTCTCTTGATCCTGGCATGTGGTTTTGACCTGGGATTGTTTCATATTATTTTCAGTGCTTTGTAAAAGGATGACCAAAGATGTAAAGGTGGAAGTGCTCACAGCTGTGTGAGAGTAGCTCCTCTTCTCTCTCCTCATCACTGAGAGATTGACCCATATGCTATTATGTGCAGTACTTCACATCCTTTTCATCCTTTCAATAGAAGATTTCACTCAATCCAACAGGGCTTGCGTCAACAATGAGTTCTTTCTCTCTGCCCGGGCTGTAGTATGACATTGTGGTGTCACTGGTCAAACTGTCTTTCAGTCTTTATAATGCAGTTCTGGGCCCCAAACCCAGGGTGTGTCTTTTCTGGTGAGCTGGCTGGTTCTGAAGTGGAAGAGAAGTCTTTGATGAAGCGGGGGGCAATGGTTGGCCGTACTCAGCATACTCTTGATTTCACCTTGAGTCTGGGGGTGTGTATCATGCTGAACTCCATCGACTTTCTTGGGATCAGCTGAGACACCTTGTACAAACTAGGTAAAGCCAACCAAGTTAAACTTTGTTGAACTGATTGTTCACAGTTGAGTGTGAGCACTTTCTTTAAGTCTCTGGAACAGTGATGGGAGGCTGTCATCATGCTGCGATGTCATCACTGAGATTTTTCACACCTGAGAGAGAGATTGAGAAAGGTTGACATATGGCATTTTGAAATACCTCAGGAGCAGATTATATGTCAAAACTCAGTTGTTTGTAGGACCTCAGTCCAATGTGAGTGGTGAGCACGGTGAATGTATCAGCTGTCTAGATGGTATCCAGCTCTGAGATCCAGTTTACAAGCCACTGTAGCTGCATTTAGCTGATGTATCATGTCATCCGCTAACCTTACCCCGAGTGATGTTCTGCTCTATCCCTATGGTTGTGTTAGCTTAGCACTTGTCAGCACAAATTCTTCCTTTGTCAGGGTCTGGGAGGTGTGACAGTGTGGAGTTTCTGAAGTTCATCCTTGACCTTCCGCCGAATGTGGAATTGCATATGTTGATGTGGTGAATATGTGAGGTTGCAGCTCCACCTGGAAGTTTTTCAATGTTCCCATCCCATGATGTAGACATAGACAAACTAGCACATGAATGCCATTCAGCTCAGTGTGGATCTGTGGCAGCTCTGAAATCGCAAAAAAGCATATGCACCGTCACTGCTGGAAGAATTGCGTTCTCCACCAGGTGCAGTCTTTCTCATGTGATAGACTTTCTTTGTGTGTTGGTTGACTTTGTCTTACGGCTTTTTTGTTTTAGTGACATTGAATGGTTTAATTTACCCATCCTTTGCAATATTTATTTCTAGCTGGACATCTAACAGGGCGCCCTTTTTCTGAACGTCAGCTGGGTCATGGTCTAGAAGCAGATCTAGGGTCATCTCTTGCTCCCCCGGTGCTGTTCTTTGCAGCCTGGATGATGTGCAGCTTTGTATTATTTGAGTTTTGATCTCTGCCTCATCATTAGCAAACTCACAGTTCTTAGCTAATATCCTTAGCCTGATGTGGTTGCTGTCCAGATTTACTTCCACTTCGTGCTCGACTTTTCTGAAGATAAATTTCATACTGAATGAGAAATACCCAGATAACTCCTGCTTTATGTCTGCATATATATCTTCTGTTGCTCCTTATTTGTCTTAAATATCATGCGCTAGCTGACCTAGCAGGTGCAACAGTAACACTTTTAGCCTGCATATTCATTGCAGTGTTCAAACCTTTGCACAAGGTCCATCAGAGCCGGGGTCAGTTTCTGTGTTGAAGGGTGGGAGAACAGCAGTGTTTCCTATGATGGTGGCTGTGGCAATGAATTTTTTTAGCTTAGTTTAGCTTCACTTATCCTCTGCTCTTTCATCCTTCCCCCTCTTTTCCTTTCATATATATATTTATTTATTTAGAGAGAGAAATAAAAAAGAGAGAAATAAAAAGTTTTAACACTATTTTTCCTGCTGCTATAATTTAGTAGTTTAATGTTGCTAATATAAGATCGGGCAATCTTGTGTTCCTGTAGTAGCCTACAGGAGGCTGCAGTTTTAGGACCACGGTTGTGTGTTATTAATAATTCTATATAATTTTATTATTATTGATATGGCAGATAGCTAAAAATAATAAAGTAATCGGCTAAATCAGCTCACTACTCTTAATATATTAATAAGAGCTGTCATACTCACACTTTGCTTGTCGTCCATGTTCTTACTGAAATATAGTCCTTTTGTCCACTTCCATAGGTGGCAGTGTTGTGAAAAATTGAAGCCGCCGGTTCAGCCGGAACAGCCTACTCAGGCTTCTGACTAGCTATCTGTACATCCACAAGGTGGCATAGTTGGACATAAAACACATCATGTTCTTAGTATAAATAGTATAAATAGTATCATCAGTATAAAATCAGTTTTTCTGCTCTGTTGCCTTTACTTTTACACTTAAAGAAAAGACTCCAGGAGTCCAGCCACTGTAGTCCGTCTTTGTGTGTGTCAGATTATCAAGACTAAACAGGGATCAGTTCACTCTACTGAGCAGACATAGTAAAGGCTGACAGTGCACCCTAGATTGTTGATTCCTCTTCCAGTTGAACACAGAAGGATAGTTTGTCTTTCATCGATCCGAGCAGTTCTCCTGCAGCAGGGATTTTTTTCCAGCACTGACTTCTCATCACAGCTCCACACACCAGTTCATATTTATAAGGTATGACAAACATCGGGGGATGGATACCAACAGCAGGTGATTTGATACAATTTACACCAACTGTCCACCTCAGCACCATGTTGTGTGGATGTAAAGTTGATGCTCCCATGAAACAAAAGTCTACTGTATGTGTTTAAAGTTTTCAACCTAACTCTTGGCTTTATTTTTACCTTCTTGAAATCCTTAACCAAATTTCTCTGAAAGGTGATGTTACTTCCCAGATTTCTCAAAAAGGGGCCGTTAGGGAGAACCAGTCTTGTATGACTGTTACCATGCCCATTAATCCTCTTACTTATTACACGGACACATTTACACATACATACACACACACACACATATATATATATACACACACACACACATACACATACACACACACACGCACACATGCATGCCAAACACACACACACACACACACACACACGCATGCGCGCGCAGGCCCCTGACGATGATTAGCCGGCACTCTCCCGTGACCCTTTGCTCCTGTTCTCACCAGGAGGGATGGTGGGTAACGGGCTAGCACAGCACGGCTCTAATTTAATGAGGCTGAGCGGTGTGTATGTGTGTGGTGGTAGTGGTGGTGGGGTGGGGGTTGAGGTTTGGGGGAGGGGGGCTCACTAATTGGTCCTTGACACAACTCTCTCTATAATAACTGCCGCGTGAGGAATCCAGTCCAGACTCCTGCGCTCCCACACAAACCCACCAACACAACAGGTTACTACTTTTGATTGTTATAGCGTCAGTATGTCATGTACTATCATGGGACACGGGGCTCCACACGTATTCAAAAATCTAACTTCTCTCAGATGTAAAATAATTGGGGATTTGTTTGTTTTATTTTAGTCTCTGCTTTTAAGAAGCTCCCAAACTTATTAGAGAAACATATTGATCCTTTGGTTTGTTCTGACTGCAGTGAAAGTGATTTGATGTAAGGACATTGAATATTGGTACAACAGCTATGGCTCTTATCTCTGTCGCTCATGTTGGTGCTGGCCTTCTGAATCATTGAAAACACACTAAACTGTGTGTGGATGACCTGCCTCTTTTACAGAGCAGTTCTCAATTTCTCTGCTCTGTGAAATGCACTGTTATTATGTCACAGTCTGTGAGCTGCATTGTGTTTCGTTGATCTGCTCCTCTGGGGCCCAGAGCAGAATGGAATCTGCCCCCTGCGTCCCAGTGCATAAACTGTGAACTGTGTGTTCATGTAACAGTCCCAAGTCAGCTTTGTAAAAATGTGATTGGTAAATCATTAGCTGCTCAGTGTCGTTTAATTTTACTGTAAGTCGCATCAGGATGTGAGCTAATAAAAAAGAACAAAGCAAATGAAATTCGTTTGAATCAATTTTAGACACACTGTTTTTGTACAACATGACAAAAACATTTTTCACGATTTCTCAGTCGAAATTGATCAGATATTGAGAAAAAGCTGAACACTACACACTGCAGGTTTTTGATGCTGAAGTTACAAAAAGAAGATCCGGCTGATTACCAAATAATATGCTCAACCATGTAAGGAATATAAGGATTGTTATTACACATATTAGGAGAGAAATGTATTCTAAACTGTGTCATATCTAAATTTAATGGACCTATTGCCATAAAATGTACTTACCGCATTCATCAACATAAACATGAACATTGAAGCTCACATTTTCTATCATGCAAATAATGGCTACCTACCTACCTACATAGCTCAGTGTTGTGAACACTGCAGCGACAAAGTATGTTAGCAGGGCTTTAGACTACAGGTCACCATGGGTCCATTTGGTTCCTAACTGAGACCCAGGACCCACGACGGCCAGGTCCAAATTTCAGTAAATGCAGTCTTACAGGTTCCAGGTAAGGTCCCACTCTGTTCCTTAAGGTCTCAGGTCTGTATATATGTCAGATAGATGAGAGGATCCAAGAGCTGACAGGTCTGATCACATGGTGCAGTAAAATTCTGTAATTCTGCTCCTTGTTGGCTGTGCACTACCAATACATAAGTGCTAACAGAGACAACAGCCCACTGTATTAAATTGCTGTGTGTAATTCTGTTCGACTGACAAAGGCAAAGCACAAAACCAAATCCCTCCACTGCTGCTTCATTTTGTAAAATGCCACATCAGCTCTGCAGTTCGTCATCAGACAGTCGGCATAATTCAGCAGATGCTATGTAGAATATACTGTAGGGTGAATGAAAGATTAAAGGAGGGAGGTGTGATGGTGAATGGAGATGGGCTTCATGGGTGTGGATCTTTCTGTTTTACACAAATTTGACTGTTTTTGGCCTCAGAAAATAATCTGGTTTCTCAATTGAGATGCAAGGAGAAGGAAGGAGACAGCAAGTGAGCAGATGATTTACAAGCTCAAGGGCATGCAGGCGCACACGGACATATAGAGAGGAAGGGAAAACACATAGGGGGTAGAGGTGAGTGTTGTATTGCATTATGTCAGATTAGCTGCAGGAGGCTTCCTTTGATGCTAACACACTCCACTCCATCTATCCCTGGGTACCAGTGTGTGTCTGTGTCTCTCTCTCTCTCTCTCTCTCTCTCTCTCGCTCTCTCTCTCTCTCTCTGTGTGTGTGTGTGTGTGCACAGTTGCACACTTAATTTGCGTATCTAGCCTGAGAGCAGTGTAGATGTTATTCATGTTTCCAGAAACATGCTGCTAGTGCTCAGTATGCTTCACACAGCCACAAGTGTACATGCAACCAAGACTCATGCTCACACTTCATCCGCCTGTTTGACACACACACAATTTTATTCTTGTTTTGTTTCTGTTTTTTCTCTTTTAACACCTGATCTTTCCCCTTCATCCCTCCATCATTTCCTGTCTAATTGTTCTTCCTTTCTACCTTCTTTTTTCTGCTTTTCTTTTCCTGTTTCCGTCTTCTGTTACTTTTGTTGTTGTGCACCACCATTTTTTTGTCTTTTTATTTATCATAATCTTTCTCTTCACTGTCCTTCCTTTCCCATCATTTTATTAATCTTCTCTTCCTTCCTATCTCCTTGCACACTGTGTTAACCTCCCTGCTCCCCTCCTCCTTTCTCCAGCTATGCACCTGTTTGGTCTAAACTGGCAGCTTCAGGAGAGTGAGGGATATGGAGCATTTGAAAACGGAGGAGGAGGAAGAGATACGACTCCCAACACCTTCATGGTGTCAACAGACAACGGTGAGTTCCTACATGTTTGTTCCATTTAAAGTTTCTCCACTTTGACCAGAAATGTTCCTGATGCAGAGTGGAGCTGATGTGACCATCTGCCAGGCTCAGCAGTGCAGCAAAGGTCAGGCAGTGTCTGACAGACAAGGACTTGCTTTGTTTTCCTGAAATGCGAACTTCTGTTGGTCTTTTCTCAGTTCAAGACTAATAATGCCACGAAAACACTTCAGCCATTTTCACTCTCTGACTGAGGAATGATGACAGGGACTTATATAATATTAATTTGAAGTCCAAGTCTTTACCAACAGTGGTGCGTCCAGTGGGGTTAGTTGGAATCTTGTAAAAAAAAAATTATTTTCCAGACTCTTCTGAAAAAGGAAAAGAAGGTCTGTCATTTGTGGGTAACAGCTCATTATGAAATGTATTTGTAAAATTAATTTCTGATAATAAGAAATAACTAAATAACTTGATGACTGCACAGTTCACGAGTGCCAAGTTTTAAATGTCCCTTTTTGTCTCTCTCCCACTCACACACACACACACACACACACTCACCCATCAATCAAGATCCATGTGCCTCTTAATTCGTCCTCTCTCAGCTGTTTTTCTTTTCTTCATCGTCAGAGTGTTAGTGTTAACAATGGTGTATCTCACATGCCTCAGGTCTTTTATGTCCCGCATGTGGTCATTATGCAGGAGCAACAGCACTGTGTGACAGCACACTCTCCTGTCCACTGTTGGAGTTAAGCCACTTCCACCTGGATGAGTTGCCAGTATCACACGTTACTTATCTTACATCCGATTCCTCGTAAGTGAATAAAGAAGGAAAAGAAGATCCAGTGGAGTGATCCAGAACAGATTGAGGAGCGGTCTACCTTTACCTGCAGTCACCCTGTCAAACGTTTGATCACTATGGAACTTTCTGCACTCACTAGATTTGACGGACAACCCGTAACAAGCCCTTTATGTGGCTATCCTGTGAGGTGACAGACATTCCTTTGGATGGATTTAACATTTTACAATTTTATAGTGACACCTTTGAAAAGAAGGAAGCCATGATCCAGCCCCCATCTCCTTTGCAGAGCCCCTTGTGCCAGCTCTCTCCACCAAACACTTTCCATAAAGGAGCGGCTGGTGGTGACCTCCATCCCCCATAAACATCAACCCCCATAAAACTCATGGCTGCCAGCGAACTCAGAGGCAGGGTTCTCAGAGAGTAGGTGGAGTCTTCATCCAAAAATGCTCCCCCTTCTTGACTCCAGCTGTGTTACTAGCCCATGGAAAAATCCAACCATAATTCCTATTCCGAAAAACACACACACTAAAGACCTGAACGACTTCACGCCAGTTGCCCTGAACTCCGTGCTGTGCAAACGTATGGAAAAAGCAGTGTGTGACCTTCTCTCCAGCACAGTGGCTGACATCTGGACTCAGTATACCCCCATACCACACCTCTCATCTGCTTTTAATACTGTAAATATACACACATTACTTCAGGTGGACACTTAAATAGAGTAATAGAGTGTCTCAGGGTCAGTGGTTAAGGGGGCAGGGTCAGGGTAAGTCTCCAGGAAATGAATGCAAGTATATGTAATGTCCCCTAAAATTACCTTTGACAGTGTGTGTGTGTGTGTGTGTGTGTGTGTGTGTGTGTGTGTGTGCGCGCGCGCGCGTGTGAGAGAAAGAGAGACCAGTAGTGCGAATGTGTTGTGTTGGAAATTAAGATGGATGTTTGTCTTCAAGCTGAAGCCTTGTGTCATATGTTGCAAGTCATTCAAGTGTAACGAATGAGCGTAACATCTGGACTGCAATAAATGTTACACGCACATTCACTCACACACACACACACACACACACACACACACACACATCTGAGTCAATGACAGCGAGGGGCCTCTGCAAAGGCTTTGAGTCTTGGTGGGTGAGTCTCTACAAGCTTTGCACACCTGGATTTGGGGACTTTATCCCATTCTTCCTGGCAGATCCTCTGTCAGAGTGGATGGGAACGCCACTGTGCTCCTGGGATCACTCAAAGCTTGGAAATGGTTTTATAACCTCGCCGATCTACTCCTCACCACAGTTTTATTGTGGAGGTCTACAGAGAGTCCCTTGGACGCAGCTCATTGATAAGCAAGGGGTCTAAATACTTACGTCAACAAGAGATTTCTGTTTTTGATTTTATACAAATTTGCTGAAATTTTTGAAACCATGTTTTCAGGTTGTCATTATGGGATATTGAGTGTCGAAGGGGAAAAATAGCAATTTTAGCCATTTCAAACTAAAGTGTGCAAAAAGTAAGTGGTCTGTACATTCACTTGACAATGGTTTTCTGTGGGAGTGAAGTTTAATTTACAGCTGACGTTTTTAAATTTACCATGCTCTTAAAGGCATTTGTACATTTGTACGTTTTGCTATTGCTACATAGCTAACATTAGCATTAACAGCTGTTTACTTACCAGACTAGAGTAAATATTGTGCTATTATGTTTTAGTAGCCTAAGTAAGTGTTTAATCTGGAGTGAGTGAATGAATCCCATGCAAACCCATGGGTTAGTAACCCTTTCATAAGACATACTGCATGACTATGAAGACATGAATTTCCCCTCGGGGATAGATAAAATATCTATCTATCTATCTATCTATCTATCTATCTATCTATCTATCTATCTATCTATGACAACATTTGGAGAACTACACCAGCTGATGTGACCACTGATATCCAAGTTAGCCATATTAAAACCAGGTGAATACAGTTTATAGTTTATATCAGTCATGACAGGCAAGGTAAGCAGTGCTTGACCAGTTTAAGTTAAAAATAGACATCAATTATAACAATACTGAAGTGGAAGTGATATCTGTCCTTACATCTCAACAGCTTTCTGTCCCATAAATGATCTGATATTACCTGTTTGCCTTCATCTTGTATTTTACTTCCCTATTGTGGCTGCAGTATGCTACTGTCTGGAAGCTAGATTAACCACCAGCTGTTGCATCTATCATTTCTGTCATTTTCGTGGGTGTGGCTGTGTCCCATTGACAAAGGCTGGGGGTTGTCACACAGAGAGGGGAGCAGCGTTTTTAATCCTCGGATCTTCAACGAGTGACTAACTACAGCTAACTGCAAACAAGAGTGCTTGACTCAGTTTCCACCGTTGATATTGCACCATTATTATACACATGCACATACTCATTCTTCCTAAGCATTAAGCAAATGACACTGTGATTTATCGTGCCAAGTCAGTATCTGTTGTCTTACTAATCACCGTGTGATGACAAGTTCAGGTTTAGTGTGGAGCAGCTTTTAATAAATCCGTTCTCAAGGAAAGCTTTCACTGACATATTTATTCAGTTCACATATTGACAGTTAACCATGTGACATAATACCAGTGCCAGATCTGCATTAAGTTTGACAAGTTTGAGACAGGAAGGCAGGAAAATACAGGATTCTGGAGTGTGCCATTGTCAGTCTACAGTATATATCTTGAACATTACCACAGAAGTGATTTTCAAATAATTCTCTATACTGCATATTCAATATGTTTACTGTCAGTTCAAATAATAATCCTAATACTTCTTCAGCCAGGAAGGAGTGAAGGAAGGTGAAGATACAAAGAGCAGCAAGATGCAGGAGAGAGACTTTCATACAGAATCATGAGACAGGACAAACGCTGAATATAAGAGAGATTTGCTACTACTACTGCCATGAAAAGTTATGTTTTAGTCTGGTCCATTTTTCTCGCAGCACACCACTGCATTATGGTCTATTGCTTTGCCATCAACCCAAAATGTTTCTGGTGTTTAGACAAAGAGCCAATCTGTCATCTTTACTCAGACACAGAGTCCTTTACAAACCTGTATCATGACTGAGTGTGAAGAAACTGGCTGAAAGTGTAAAGGCAGTGAGCTGCATGGACTGTTTGTCCAGGGTATATAATGAGAATAAGAATAATAAATGACTTAATAAGCAATCATCTGGATTATGGTATTTACGGTGCCATAAATGGCAGTTTTTGTTTTCATTCCAAATGACCTCGAAAACCTTTTTTAAAGTTCGGCTCAGGTTTCAATTTAGATACAATTTTGATGTTTGGCTACATTATATCGAGCTTGAATGATCCCTTGTGGAAACTGGATTATAATATCCTGTATGACAATATTTATTTTTCTTTAAACAAGAAATATTTATCACTGTCTCTGCAGGTAAAATGTTTCTTCTAGAGAACAACACCATAGACACGGGGGAGGTGGATGTGGGGAGACGAGCCATTCAAGACGTCCCACCAGGTCAGTTACACACACACACACACACACACACACACACACATACACACATAAGCCTGTCATGCGCATACTATTTTGACAAGTGTAAAACTCCTCCCAACAAAACATACTCACCACTGATAGACTCCGGTGTCAGTGTATTAATACATAGCTAAAACTCCTGCAGCCTAATACATCAGTCCTGCAGTGAATACTACCTTCAGGATGAAGTATATTCTTCATGTCGTGTTTTTTTTGTTTATACCGACAGGTGTTGCTTTTATGTTGTCCATCACATTTATATGAGTGAGGGCAGACAACAATTCTGTGTGCGTGTGTTAACTGAATGTTGAGTTACAACAAAACAAACAATTTATTTTGCAATAGTAGTTCATATTTGATATAGTAAATAAAGTGTGTTATATACAGTATTATGACAAGCAGTTTACATAGTATAGTATCATGTTGTAGTAACCATAAGTTACTATCATTAATAAAGGGAGGTTATCATTAAGAGATGCTACCATATAGCACTGTGTATTTAGTTAATAACTAGAGACCATCTTGTGAGGGGATCACAGCAGCTGCGACGTCTGTCAGCATGGTGATGTTCCGATCCCTGACTAGTCATTAGTCATTATATGTTATTACCATACATGTGTACCAAGTACTCATGGATCAGAGGATATTGATCTACACACCTGTAAAGTGTCATGACTATATTTTGCACAGTTGTGACAAAAACGGTGTCTCCAGGACCACATTTTGCCATGATGACACACACACACACACACACACACACACACACACACACACACACACACACCACTAAATGGTGAAAACAATACCAGCCTTGCTGTCATGTGTGGTATTTAAGCGAGCTGTTGTTCTTTATTGTTGTTTACATAATCTTTGAGCCTTAATTATTAAGTGCTTTTAAACATTACATATTTGGCTGTTTGCATTAGAATTCATTCTGATGTTGAAGCATTGGACATATTTATGAATAAACTTGGGAACTGGATCATTAATGTCAACATGGCGGCAGAAATGCAACAGGGCACTTGTGCTTGCATGAATGTTGGGGTATGCAGGATCCATGGCTTTCTTTAATTAGTTGTTGCGTGTGCATATTGATTTGTGTTTAGTATGTAGAGGGAGAAATTCTGAACATGAATCAAGTATTGTTTGAATATTTAAATCACTTTTCGTTTGTTGTTGTTCTTTATTCCAGGAGTGTTTTGGAGGTCCCAGCTGTATATTGACCAACCACAGTTCTTGAAGTTTAACATCTCCGTGCAGAGGGATGCTCTAGTTGGGGTGTATGGACGCAAAGGCCTACCGCCCTCACACACACAGGTTTGTTGCACAATCACATGCATGGCTGTGCATGTAGAATCACATGTTTATTTATTTGTACAGCTCAAACAAAGTCACACAGAGTTTCTATAGACTGATGCTGTTACCAAATCCAGTTTATCTAGCCTTAAGGCCCTTTCAGACCGATGACAGTTTACATGATATTGTGTCAGAGTAATCGCCCATGTCAAGTCATGACAGCAATCTCTGTATGAATTGAATGCTGTCAGATGAATGAAAAGGCTACAGCAGCACAAGGTTAAACATTCCAAAGAACCACAGAGAAAATAAAATCAGTTGAATAAACAATGAAATGACGTGAAAGAGACTCTTCTTATATAAGATCCAATTAAACAGTCTTTATAAAAATTATAAAGACTGTAAGAAACCAGTAGCCTACTCTCATTTTATATTTTCACTTTTCATCCCTTCATGCCAGTTACATGAATGTATACATAATCATTGAGCAAAATACTGTATATACAGTATATACTGTATATTCCTGACAGTAGCCCTTGAGTTTAAATCAGTTGAATTTTGGGAATTTATCCAAATGAGTTGTGGAGAACTCTGTCACCCTGTTACTCTTTACAGCACGCCAACTGGGAGTCCCCCTCAGGGTTGCCTTTCTGTACTAAATGTTCTTATACTGAATTTTTCAATGATATTTGCCTTTTTGTGTATTTTTGTCTCTCAGTATGACTTTGTGGAGCTACTGGATGGCAGTCGTCTCATTTCCAAAGACAAACGAGCACTCAGTGACACGGACGCGGGACATGCACGCTCAGCTGTTGCACATGAGGAGGAGTCTGGAGCCCGGTATGCACGCTCGGTGAACGTGCACGAGGCTGGCTTCATCCAATATCTGGGCACAGGAATTTGGCATCTGGCATTTTACAACGACGGACGCAACACAGAACAAGTCTCTTACAATACCATCCTCATAGGTGAGATACAGACGCATATTTGTGATAGCCACGACTGTGTGTCATGGAATTCCTGGTGAGGTAGGGTAGTTGTATGTAGAGATGAAATGGTTGCCAGTTTCACGCTACATCATGGTGGAAATGCCAGACTGTTAGTATTACTTTGTACATTTTGATTATCCCTATAACCGTGGGTGATTGTCATGAATTGAATGAATTGAATTTAACTGTTAATTTGATGTTAGGTTCTGTACAAAATCAACCAGCAACAGGTTCCCAGACGCATGCATTGCAAGCAATGTGGGTTTGCTATGTGTCAGTCAAAACATGGCGGGAGGTGGCAGCGCCACTTCTTAAACCTTTTTGCAAGTTTAACGGGTATAAGTGAGTTTTTCAAAAGCGACTAAGCCCGCTGAAAAAGACTATTGACTCCTTATACACTGCCAGACAAGTTTGCCTTTCTGTTAGGAGCGATGTCACATGACCGCAGAGCTCACACACAGATGCAGGAGACACAGCGAGCAGTAGCCGCTGAGCCTCCATGTGAGACGCTTTGATGGGTGATTTGGCTTACGACCAGTATGTAGCCTACATTTAATGGCATAGTACTAGTTCTTGTACTTGTGCTTGTTTTACTATACTAGACGTTTACTGTTTACTAGGGTAGACACCTGTCTTCAAGTTAGAAGGATTGGCAAAGGCAGTAACCAATAACAGTGCTTTCTCTGACTGAAAGAATTGTGTCATCGGTTTTTCGCTCGGGTATGCCGTGAAATCTGAACAGATCTTTTTGAAGCCAGTAACTTAAAGAAAACAAGCATACGCAGATGCAGGGGGAAGGATAGAAATGAATTAAATGCCGAAAGAAGTGCTCGAATAACTAAT
>NW_019525549.1:319170-370895 GCF_002814215.2 Seriola lalandi dorsalis | reverse complement strand
GGCAGCGCCACTTCTTAAACCTTTTTGCAAGTTTAACGGGTATAAGTGAGTTTTTCAAAAGCGACTAAGCTGAAAAAGACTATTGACTCCTTATACACTGCCAGACAAGTTTGCCTTTCTGTTAGGAGCGATGTCACATGACCGCAGAGCTCACACACAGATGCAGGAGACACAGCGAGCAGTAGCCGCTGAGCCTCCATGTGAGACGCTTCGATGGGTGATTTGGTGTTTTATGAAAAGGGCTGCAGCTCACTGTCACAGTGTGGCCGCTGTGTTTCTGGTTTAACAGCACCGTGCTGAACAGGTGACAGGTGTGTCTACAGTGTCTGTTGACTTTACGGCAGGGTAAAAAAAAAACCATTGGTATTCCCTTGTTTACAGAGTGGGCATGCAGCAGGCAAACCCAGTATTGCTGCTGGTCCCTTATGACATAAATGAGTTCAGTTTTTATTTTATTACTTTTTGAACATTTTCAGCACATTTTAACAATATCATAATGATACTGGTAACCGTGATCATTTTGGTGACTATTATCGTTGCACTAAATTTCTATACCATTTCTAGTCTAGTATTTAAGTGCACTTCTACAGTAAGCACAATGCATACAACATTGTCTACTATATATGACTTCACCAGTTAAACCTGTCAGACACAGGAATTAAAATAAAAGCTACATATTTTATAATATCAGTTATTATATCTGTAATTATCAACATCTGAGAGGTTTTGTTTTTTAACCTTACCTTCGCACCAAATGACTTGACAGAAATCCTTGTTTCAGACTAAGCTGTAAAACTACTGCTTGTCATAATGTCTGCAAATACAGCCGATGCTTACGACCAGTATGTAGCCTACATTTAGTGGCATAGTACTAGTACTTGTACTTGTGCTTGTTTTACTATACTAGACGTTTACTGTTTACTAGGGTAGACACCTGTCTTCAAGTTAGAAGGATTGGCAAAGGCAGTAACCAAAAACAGTGCTTTCTCTGACTGAAAGAATTGTGTCATCGGTTTTTCGCTCGAGTATGCCGTGAAATCTGAACAGATCTTTTTGAAGCCAGTAACTTAAAGAAAACAAGCATACGCAGATGCAGGGGGAAGGATAGAAATGAATTAAATGCCGAAAGAAGTGCTCGAATAACTAATAACTTGATGGTCTGCTATAGACCTCTCATGACAATATTCATGACTCGGAATACTTAAATGGAAAAAGCTTTTGATTTTCCTGATCTCTGAATGAATATAAACAATGGAGGAATGGATAGACCATAGGACATCTAGACCCCCTCAAAATTAGGGAGTCACCACCCATTCACTGGTTTGGTTGATACACATACATGGATTCCTAATGGTGGAGATTTAACAGTGTAATCACTTCACCTGCAATCACTGGTCTAATTAACATATCCCCTTCTGTACTGTATCAACCAATTAAACATACTTACAAAAATCACTTATATTTTTCATAAATCAACCAGGACAGCAGGTTTGACTAAGAACAGCTTTACATCCAAACAGTCTAAAAAAGGGACGAGTGGTACGACAAGGACCGCAGTCCAACCTAAAACACCTTCAGCCACAAAAAACAGACCTGAGACAGAATTATGTTGCAACACTTAGAGAATAAAAACAGATAATAAGAACTTGGCAGCATCAGGACAGAGCTGATGAAACACAGCAGCCCTAAACTGAGACAGGCCCTGCTTCAGTTATTCAATCTAATTCTTCAGTCAGCTTTCTTTCCCTTTTTTCCCCAAAATATGAGAGTGGAGATAAATTAGACCCTAACAATTACCAAGGCATCTGGGTGAGCAATAATCTGGGGAAGGTTTTGTGCAGCATTGTCAATGCCCAGACACTGGACACTGGAGCACAAGGTCTTGCGTGAAAAGCAAACTGGCTATTTTACCCAATCACCGCAAAGACAAGGGAAACATGTTTGCACGTTTTATTTATTTAAAAAAAAAAATTGATTCTATTTGGCAAGAGGGATTATATCAGCACTACTTTCCACCCACTAATCAGAGTAAACCAAATGATTAAATTAACAAAAGATGCAAATCTGTAACATTGGATGACTCTAAAACTCAAATCAAACTTAACTGCTATCTGACCCATAACCATGAATATAAACTGGCAGAGTATCTCTTTACTGTCAAAGATACAAAAAGCTGAGACAGATCGAGACCAAATACAGACTCAGAGTCAAACCACAGAGAAAGGAACAACACAAGAAGTCCTGGCTGCCAACACAGGAATGACAGGTGAGGTAGAGACAGAGATACACTTCCTCTTAACACACACACAAACATATGCAAATAACAAATACTAATATACTGTAAATATATAATTAATGTATGTAAAAATATGTTGGTTACATTTTGCTTTTCTAAAACTTTCATGCCAATAAATCACCTTTGAATTCGAAGGAGGAAGGCAGCGAAGTAATTTGATGTTAGAATGTGATGATTGGACTCATTGGTTGTAACTACGGCAACTGTTCTCGAGGACTGGCCTCTCAGTGCTGTATATACTGTATGTATGAGTGCTTCATTTCTAAATAAACTGTTATATATCCAGCCCAACCAATTACTTGCACCCTTGAACCACCTCGCTCTCTCTCTCCCCTCTCTCTTTCTTTCTCTCTCTCTCTCTCGCTCTCTCTTTCTCTCTCTCTCTCTTTCTCTCTCTCTCCACAAATCCAAATAAGCTTTATTGGCAAGACAGATCAGGAACCTATATTGCCAAAGCAGTACAGGAAATCATTAACACTGACAGATGATTAGCAATAAATATACAATAGTATGTAAATACCATATCAAATCCAATGTGATGCATAGCATTGAATGAAAATCACGTTCAATTCACAGGACATAAATGTTGCCCATAATATATGGAGGGAATGAGTGGAGTAGCAGCTATAATACTTTTACATATGTATTCAGAAACATTTACTACATAGCTGGGTTCTCTGCATGTACAGTCCATATATTTTGCACAATGGACTGCAAAACTCCCCACATGGACAAGACAGTGTCAGAGATCGGGGAGATAGATAAACTCAGGATATACAGGATATAGGATGTTCAAAGAAAACCTCTCTCAGATCCATAGATTTCTCACAATGAGATTCTGTTTCAACTTCTCTTTTATGGCAAAGTGAACAGAGCCTTGGCTGTTTCTATGGCCAGGCTGGGTTCACTTAGTCTTTACATTGTCAACATTTTCTTCGGTTTTCTATTAGTTGGGGCTTGTCAAGTGCTCTGCCACCATGTGCTCTCTGTTTAGGGTTAAATCAAATTCTAATCTACTTTGTGATTTGTTGGTTTTGTTCCAATATTTGATATCATTTCATTTTTGTTTTGAGGTGTTTGGTTGGGCCACATTGTTTGGTGTCTGTCCTAAAGCTCTGGAGTGAGTGGGCAGAGCTTCAGTACTAGCTGGCAGAGGGTTACTCTTGTCTTTGTTCAGCTCTTGGCACTGAATGGCCCTGTACTAGTAGGAGTAGGGGTCACTAGATTGGAGGTGTTTTTAAAATTTGATGTTTGGCTTTTGAATTTGAATTATTAAAGGGTATCTCTCTCTGAGTGAGTGAGTGGAGCGTGTTTCTGTCTGTCTTGCTGTTCTGTGCTCATTTCTTTTTTTCTTTCATATAGATCTTGACATTTGTGTTTGACTGTTGTTTAGGTGTAGCTAGTTGTAGGTACAGTACGGCAATGTGGACAATGTGGAGGGTAGTAAATACATTTCAGCGGAGGGGGCCCAGCCAAGCGGTTGGAGAGGTGGTGGTTGCGCCTGCATGAAGTCTGTCTATTGGTGACATGGAGCAGCTATCTTCCTGGACAGTAGACCAATGGCCAAAGTTAGTCATTCAAGACACTTTTACTCTTTTACACTTGTCTTGCTGGTTAGTCCAGCCAGGAAGATAAATGTCTCTAATGCTCCCCCATCTATTAAAGTGAAGGCTACGGAATGGACAGCTCATCTCCCCCGTAGAAATGGTTTCATGGGCCACAGATCCCTCCTGCTCAAACTGGCTGTGTGTCACCGTGGGAGAGTTTTCATGGTTCTTAAAGATAACATGGATGATAATCTTAGTCTGCCTTTCAAATTTAAAAAAGACGGCTGCAACTACATGGTCTTTGCCTCGTCCGAGACCATGAAGTGTTCTGGTTATGGTGTGGAGAGACATTTAATTCGCTCCTGCCCGGGAAGCTGCGTCCGGAAGTGCTGCTGCTGCTGCTACGAGGGAGGGGGTGTCCGAGCCGCCAGGGATGATATTAAAAGAGCTGCTTTCTTTAAGATGATGGAGCTGAAGAAAATAGATGTAATGGTGAAACACACAGTAATATAGATAATGAAATTGATTAGAAGAAGGGATGTAATGGGGACGTTTGTGGAGATTGTGGTTCCCAGGAGATTCTTGCCTTCTCCTTGTGAAGTAGGTACCTATGTAAATGTAAAGTCTACACAGTGGCAAATAAATGCTGGTTTGAAAAATAAAAATCTCTCTCGCTCTGTCTTCTCTCTCTCTCTCTCTTAATCAGAGTCGATTATGGAGTGTCCTCAGAATTGTCATGGAAACGGAGATTGTCTCTCAGGAATATGTCACTGTTTCCCAGGATTTCTGGGGCCTGACTGCTCTCGAGGTAAGAACACACACACACACACACACACATTCCCACCCATAGAGAGGCAGTAATTGTTGGGAGCTTGTTATCCCAGCAGTGAGTGTGACCTGCTCATTCTGAAGGTGTCACTGTTCTGTTCTGTGGTTTCTCTCCCTCTCCACTCTCTTTATCAAAGGAATACATTGACCTGTGTTCAAACTTTACAATGGTTGACAGTCTAGACTCCGACACAAAAAGTAACAAAGACAATTTTAATTTGAAGAGAAACTGATGTCTTGAAATTTGGTGGACATTAAAAAGAGAGCAGTTGTCTTCCAACGGCTTCATCACTCAGACCTGCAGGTTGAGATTTGGCTTAATAATAATAACACCATACTATTTTTTTGTAATTTTTTGAATCCGTTCATCCTAAAATGCATGGAGTATTGCAGTATTGACAAGCTGTATTCCATTACACCCATCACACCGAAGGCACACGACAATGGCAGGACAATATCTGAGTTATTAAAGAACAATATTGGTCCCATGTAGAAGCTGAACCTAAATCCAGACTGTGACAGTGTTGAGTGATCACATGCTGAATAGACTAGTGCTGTCTGTTGTGAAACCAGGTGATGAGTCAGAGTGGGGCCTCCTCTCCTCGTCTTATTCCACAGGACTTGATGTTGCAGAATTGGAGTGTGATTAATACTAGTATGTGAAATGGTCGGATCACATTAACCCCTGTTGCCCCTGTATTAACCATTTTCTGTAACTTTGTGACAATAAAAGACGCAACGTTTTTCACGCACCTCACACTGTGATTGGCTAGCTGTGCGGAGGTGAGAGGAGCCAGTTTTCATTTGTTGCACGACCATTTGTGGCAATTCCAGTGTGAACAACTGAGTGCAACAGTATGAATGTCTCCCGTCTGAAAATATGTGGCGTTACGCTCGTCTTTGAACTACATCACATCTCCTCCCTCTCTCTGACAGCTGGCTTTTCACTCCGCCTTGCCATGTGGCAATTCAGAATGACTATGAACACATTTGATTTCCAGTGTGGTCAGACAGCACGTCTTAAGAACTAGTTCTGAGAGACCATAAATCGGCCCTATGGTCCCTAAGGACTTCTACATAAGAACTAAGGGAATAGCCACAGGACAATTGAAAATTTTATGTTTCGGAGACAAATGAATACATCCGGGGCATAATGGAATCATTTGTCATTCATGTACATGGACTGTCATTTGTTAAATTTATCATGTACCCCAAATAAAATTATGCTCTTTTGTGCCCCAGCGACAGCAGCAGCAGTAGTGACCAAAGGCATTATGTTTTTGGGTTCGTCCGTCCGTCCTGTCCCATTCTCCTGAACTCGATATCACAGGAATGCCTATAGGAAATTTCTTCATATTATTATATTATATATTATTTAACATTCTTTTGGTTTCAAGGACGAACTAATTTAATTTTTTTGGTCAAAGGTCAAGGTCACCATGACCTCCCGTCCCAACCTCCCTTTCTTGTGAACACAATATATGAGGAACGTCTGGAGGGTTTCTCATTATATCTGGCCCAAACTGGTTAGAATTCGGTGGTCAAAGGTCAAGGTCACTGTGACCTCACAAAACACGTTTTTTGCCATAGTTTAAGAATTCATGCACTAATTATGTCATTTTTTTAAGTGTTTATCCATAAGAAAATATATTTGTAGTTTAAAGAACCTAAATTTCAGTTTAACGCTCAGCGAAACCAAATCCTGCAAGGCTGAATGGTGGGTCCAGGTGGGCGGAGTTGTGGCATGGCTGAGAGCAGTGACTCCTTTGTTGTGACATCACAAAGTAACAGAAGTCCTGACCTGATCTATAATCAAACAGCACATGGACATCTGCCTTTATACTGTCTGGGATTAAACTCCCTTTTCAATATAAGCAGTATATTATATGGACATGGATGTAAACTGCAACTTGTTTGGTGAAGGCAAACAACTGCCAGGTGGAAATTCTAGTTTGGAAATTGTTGTTTGCATGGTGCAGACACTGTAGACTTGCTAACTAACTGAATAATAGAGCTTAAGGGGAACTTTGGGGTTCAAGTCTCTGTCTCAGTCCATGTAACCAGTATGTCTGACTGATCCATCTTCCTCCATGTGTCTGGTACAGCTGCCTGTCCAGTGCTGTGCAGTGGTAACGGCCAGTACTCCCGCGGACGCTGCCAGTGCTACAGCGGATGGAAAGGCACTGAGTGCGACGTGCCAGCCAACCAGTGCATCGACATCCACTGTGGGGGGCACGGCATCTGCATTATTGGTGCCTGCATCTGCAATACTGGTTATAAAGGCGATAACTGTGAGGAAGGTAAGAACAATTTCCTCCGAGCAAAGACACAAACAGGTACATGTAGTGAATGACTTTGTTGTTGGCAGCAGTTAGGTCCCTCGCTCTGCATATGACTCTGCTGTGCATCATTTCATGTCATTGAGAAGCTGTAATTTGGTGAAGATGTCAGCACATGATTAAATGTCAACATAAATAATTCATTTAGCATACATTTATGGCTATGCATGACATTTACTTTTAAAACAGAAACATCCACGCGACTTGTTATAATTGGATAATAATTCACAATAACTTCCAAAGTTTCCATCTTTTTAACTCATATTATTGCTCTTGGTGACGTGACAGGACAGTTAGTAAATGTCATATAGTGTTGGTGTGAGTAATTTAACTAACTGTTATCATTATGTGAATGGGAGTATTCTGGAAGTTGTGAGGTCTATGTTATCATGCCACCCCCTGTATTTATTGTAAAGAACACAATGAGCTTGATTGTTCCTTGGTTAGCTTCAGTACACATTACTGAGCAGCTAATCTTTGTCCCTGCTTTTGTGGTAGCTGCTTTCATCCCTCAGGTGAGACTGCTGACAGGTAGTTTGTTCAGATAGTGTTGTCGCTGCATGGTAATTTAATTTACTCTAATCTCTCTGTCACACAGACAAACACACATACACGGTTACTGTCCAACTGCTGACAGACAGTTGGCTAAGTCAACCTACGGGCTACGCACCACACTAATTTAATCTGAATTGATCAATGCTAATCTACTATTGGCTGGTTGGACTCACACACACACGCACGCACACACACACACACACACTTAATCAGACATACTACAACATCCAGAGGTTGACGCTAATCTCTATAGGGATGTACACATTCATATCAGGAAAGTGTATGCAGGTGTAGACACAAAGGTGCACACATGCCATCTATACATACACACTCATTCAGATATGCAAATCCATATAATAGGGGACAGTAACCAGATTAGTTTCAGATTAGTTCAATACGCGGCCACACTAATCCTCTCTGAGTGAGTGTGTGAGGGAGACAGAAGGAGAGAGCGAGAGAGCATTTGCATTTGTGTGTGTGTGTGTGTGTGTGTGTGTGTGTGTGTGTGTGTGTGTGTGTGTGTGTGTGTGTTAATCCCATTTACAGATGCTGAATCTGCAAATTATGTCAATGATGCCATGTAGAATTTCCACTAGAAATATCAAAGAAATATAATGTGCAAGGAATCAATAAGGAATAAATAGTCATAGCCATAAATGTGTCAGCATTACTGAGAGGCAAAAAAAACAGAAAAAACAAAAAGCATTATGTTGTTGAAAGTACAATCTGCACTGGTTTGGTGGTCCGCCATCTGAGTTGCTAAGTGTTTACTTCAGCTCTGTAGTTTCAAACACTGAGAGTTTCACTGAATTACATCAAGTCATGTACCGCCAGATAAAAGTCACTGAAAGTTTGAAAGCTCTTTGTTCATTCATCGACTCTCCCTGTCTCTTGATCGCCCACACATGCTCTCCCTCTCTCTCTGTCGGTTGGTCAGTTAAACATCGGTATTTTTCTTTTTATCTAACAATGCCATTTCATAAAAACCAGGCAGCGTCCCATCATGAAGAGGGTCAGCTGACGCAGGTTGCCACATTCAGATTGACCCTGATGTTGGTTTAAGGAGTATAAGCAAACCAAAAGATCAGCTTACAGCAGCTGAGAGAGAATGCTGAGAATTGGGGAGATTCTCAGTGGCGGTACAAGCAGTCTGTTTGTGTTATTTATATAATATTGAAAGTTTTGCTTTGGTGTTTTTATGTTCTCCTCTCTGGTTCTTGGAGGTATGCCTAAAGGTTTTTGTGAAAGTGATTTTTACCTCTTGGAGATCTGAATGGCTGCTCCTTAAAACATATTTCTAACGGCTGGCTTCAGAGAATCTGTCCTACTGTGTTCATTCAGTTTACAACATGCAAAGATGACTTTTACCCTTTGACTAAAGAAGGACAGGGGTGAAAAATACTGGATGGTATATTTCAAATCTCAGAAAGCAGATACAGTTTAATTCTCCTTTTTTTTCTAGTTTATCATATTTTTCTTTTTTTTTTTTACAGAACTGGCACTAGAACTGTCGCTGAGTCAATTCAGTCAGCAGTTCTAACCAATGTACAGTATCTATTAATTGTACTGTATATACAAACTTTACATCTTATCTACAAAAGTCTTCTCATCACCTTAAATAAAAAATGTAATGAGTCAACTCACAAAGTGCAAATGGACTCAGGTCTTCCTGAAAGATGCATCGACTCATCAGCTTTTAGGGGGCAGCCCAAACTTGTGACTGAACCCCTGTGTAATAATGAACTTTATGTGTTTCCAATTAACGACCTCCTCCTCGTCTTCCTGTTCTTGTGTTTATCTGATGCTAATATTTTCACTTAGGTTTTATCTTGCCTACAAACAGCCCTTTCCTTTGGAACTACATTTTTTCAACCATTGAACTACTGCAATCCTATATACAAGCACACCCTACGCCTAGCACTGTCTGACTCAAGCAGCTGATCTGCAGAGTAATACAGTGCACACCGTAGTAATGTAATATCGGTAGTAATATGGTAGTTCAACAGTTCACAAGCTGTAGTTCCAAAGGAGGGTTAGATAGAGCTTGTTCCGCTGCACTGAAGTGGCCAAAAATCAGTCAATGCAGCTTAAAATATATAAATATACAGTATATATATAATATAATACTATATGTTCTATTTGGTATGTTTTAACTCCATCTCTTCATCTCTTTGTCTCCAGTGGACTGCATAGACCCCAGCTGTACAGCCCATGGGGTGTGTATTCATGGTGAGTGTCACTGTCAGCCAGGCTGGGGCGGAGCCAGCTGTGAGATTGCCAAGGCTATGTGTCCGGACCAGTGTTCTGGTCATGGAACCTACATCGCAGAGACCAGCACTTGTACCTGCGACCAGAACTGGACTGGGCCTGACTGTTCTTTAGGTGCGTGTCATGTTTAATATCACATTATCTTTAGAGTCTCTAGAGTTATTAAAGTGCTTTACAGAATCATTAAGAGAGGATAAAGAAGAGCAAGATCAGCATAAAATGAAAATGAAAAAGCAATTACAGAGCAGAACAGTTATGATAACAGTGTTAAGAGTTGTGAGTCTCTGGGAACAGGTGTAAATGATGAGATACATAGCTTGTAAAACAACTAATAAGACATAAAGTGAATAAGTACAAAACCTGAACTTCTCAGGAGTGATTTAAAGGTGCTATACGCAAGTTCTCTCTGCTGTCAAGCGTGGTTTCTTGCGGGGAGCGGGTGGTGATGGTCGCTTGCTAAGAGATTCAGCCATTGTTGCGTTTACAAGACATGAGGTTAGACCGCGCCCTGTGATAAGCGCTACTGAGGGCAGACTGGACACCACAGTGACTCAGTATCACAAAGTAGCATTACAAGACAGGGTGGGCCGAGGCTAGCTGGTTGGCATGCTAACGTCAGTAGAAAAATGAAGTGATTACAACAGAAGCTGAACTCGCAACCTTTCTGCTAGACTTGTAAACAGATGTTGATGCTGACATTTGCTATGTTGCGATAGCAAAAACTTAAGCGCTTCAGCCCCTCCACTACAGATCGGTGCTCTCAGAGTAGGACAGGATGCAAATAGTTTGATAGGTCTCTTCAGAACGACTGAACCCAAATGAAATACTGGAGCACATGATTCACTTTAGCAGTTTAATGACTCTTTTGCACCTGATCATTAAACTGCTGAGGTGAATCGTGTGCTCCAGTATTTCATGGGAGTTCAGTCGTTCTGAAGTGGCCGAACTACTTAAATATAGCACCTCTGAAATGATGACAGTGCTTTAGCTAGGCCTATATTCACAGGTAAATGTATCTTCTACAACTTGGCTACCTTGGGGGTAAAAAAGATGTTCACCTTTACAAGTAAGTTAGGAGTTTGAAACAGCCAGGAGAACCTTACCTGAGGATCCCACACTTCAGCTTGTGAGGAGGTGCAAGCTCAGTGACATAAATCACATTAAGATTTCAGTAAGATCAGTAACATCAATTCTTAAACTAACCCACGGCCAATGAAGAGAAGCTAAGATAGAAGGACTGTGGTTTCAGAATGACTTGCAGCGTGTCAGATACCCTGCAGCTGTGGTTTGTAGTTCCTGAAACAGGAGATCTATCTCTTGACAGTGGGAGGGGTCAGAGTACAGCAGAAAGTACCATACTATAAAATAAATGGTGAATATACCATTTACCATTTATTACTATGAACTATTACTCATGACTCAATCATAAAAAGGAACGTTGTATTTTATCAGTGCTCGGCTGTGGTACCTTTTGGCTAAATGAAAACATCTGTTAAAGGTTCATGGTCATGTTTTTCATTTGTTTTGAAGATTAAATTGATGATTACGATTATATTTGGAAAACTCATTTGGTTAAGGTCAGTCTTTCCCTAACCTTAACCAAAGTCTTTTGTTTGCCTGCACCTAACATGTGGGCACAAACCCCAGTCTCATTGTCTAAGTACTGTGATTTGCAAACCCAGCAATTAACCCTAGATGTCAGATTAGGAATGGTACACTTCCTAAATTGGTAAAAACATTACCACAGAGCATCAGCCTCGCCGGCAATTACATTTCCTCCAAAATGTATTTGGCAAAGCAAAGGGCATAGCATCATTTTCAAGTCCTGCAGAACTAAATGACAAAGTAGGTTGCTGGTCATTGCCTTTCCAAATGACCTACGTTACAGTTTTTCTGATCTGATTCTCCAGTTGGTAGCACAACATCGTTTGACAGTGCTTTTCAATATGTACATGTCAGCTACAAAATTCATATGGTTGTTTTCTGATGAAAACTACTTCTTTTGGGTCAGGGAATGATCGAGGTAATGGTTAAAGGAAACCAAAATTGACTTGTCAGCAGGAAATGGGAAACAAACAGTGGGCTCAGTTATTACAGTCATATGCTTTGTTGACCCATTCATCTACCCCGACCTCCTCTCACGAGGGCTGCGCGGCGCTCTAACAACTATTTTCTGTTGCTGAAAAGAGGGAGGGAGATGAAAAGAAGGAGAGGGAGACCTGAAGCGACTGCACTGATACGGATCAGTAACAGATGGCTTGACATAAAAACAAAGACAGGAGGAAAGGAGCGTGTGTGTGGACACCCTTGTTTCACTATAGTTGTGGGGACCAAACTGCTGGACCTCACAAGCTTAAATGGCTGTTTGGGGGTTAGGTTGGTTGTAGCATTAGAATTATGCCAGGAACACACTGCCTGCGTTGCGTGTGTTCACACCCTCTGTGTCTCTGCTGCGTCGCTGCTGCTGCATCTCTTTCTCTCTCTGCATATTGTGCAGGAATGTTGGATTTCGTTTTATTATAAATTAATTTCAGATTTATTTTTGACAGAAAACCTCACTCAAATGTCAGTGTCTCCACATGCGGCTGCTAAAATTGTTAAAAAAATATATTTATATTTTGAGACCA
Organism: Seriola lalandi dorsalis; assembly: GCF_002814215.2. Taxonomy (NCBI): domain Eukaryota; kingdom Metazoa; phylum Chordata; class Actinopteri; order Carangiformes; family Carangidae; genus Seriola; species Seriola lalandi. The sequence goes on along the minus strand of NW_019525549.1, from coordinate 358,435 downwards.
AATCTCTAGATCATTTCACGCAGCCACGAGGCGAGAGACGCCAGGCGTGTGTACGCTCTAATGTGATTACATGTGCGCCAAAATGAAAACGTTCCACAGCCGTGACACATTCCAGTGTGTCCCTGGCTTGTTGGGGTTGGGGTCAGGGTCAGGCGTTCAGTTGTGATGGCTAAAGCATTATCTCAATGAACTGTCCCTACAAATAAATTAAGAAAAGCATGTGTGTTGTAATATTTGTGTTGCGTTGGGCTGTTACTCTGAGTGTCGTCTGGTCAAAACCATCAAACATACATCCAATTAAGCAGCTGTCTCTTTGTAAAACACATGCACACACAGATACACAAATTAAATAAATGACATGCACACGCTGATACGTACACCTTTGTTTTCAGGCTTGTTCTGGACTTTTTTGGATCTGTCAAAACACTCAACAACACACATAAGAGCACACACACATTGACATACACTCTTATACACAGTTACTGTAAGCAAGTGTGGCTTTCTCTCCTTATCTTTCTCACACATGCACACTTGTAAATGACTTGATTAAGTTATTCACACACACACACACACTGACTTGTAAATCTCATACGTCAAACGTTTTTGTAAGCACTCTTTACAGACGCAACACAGCAAACAGACAGCTGTGTGGTATCAGAGAGTTTAGTCAAGGTCACCTACAAAGACGGAGATACAGGTGAACGGACTTGAGGGAAAAGCTTTGGCTTTTAATTGATTTTTCACTTGTTTTTCATCAAGTTGCTCGGACAGGTCATTAGGGTTTACAGGAGAATCAGTACTTTCTGAGCCAGGACTGCTCTCCTGTGCTGCCTCTAGTCAGCTCGTATTGATAAATATTAATTAGCAAGTGTTGAATTGAAAATTGCAAGTCAGCACTGTCTGAGAATGGACATCATCCTTTGTGCAGTCATCCGCTCCCTCGGTCTCAAGGGGCTTATCACCTCATGGACATGGCAGCAACACTAGGGGACGATGCCCCTCATAACACCATTGGGAACCGGTGAGCTGCTGAATTCAAACGTAGCAGAGAAAGACTGGAAGATGACCCTGTTCTGGAAAGCCAGTGACTCGCAATTTTCAATTACCCAAAACAGAAACACCACAAAAGTTATTACCTTCAAACTTTCTGTGTAATTACTCAAAGAGCTGAACTGCAGGTACATGTAATGAGAGCTGTATAACTCATCTCCTTTTACCTTAGGCCATGAACTGATCACTCACCCACCATACATGACACCAACTTTGTACGAATACAGTAGTAATTAAAGCTGCAAGCATTATGCGGGCACTCGCTGGGTTGCGACGTCATGGCCGCCAGTCACGTCTCTGTATTAGTGTAAACTAGACAATGAAAATTTCATGTAAATCAAAGGATGATTATAATTTAAGTGTTACTTTCTGTTTTCAGTAGGTGGCGCTATGGCTATGATCCTGTAGGAGGAGTAAATTAAAATGTAAAACATGGCATTTCCTGTTGCCACAAGTAGGCGCTATGATTATAACTGATTATTGGCATGTAGATGTGTTCAGGCCGGGACTCATATCAAACACGCAAATTTTGGGGCAGTTTGGACAGTTTGCTGGAGTTGTAACAACTTCCTCTTTCATGGTGAAACATCCATATTTGCCAGGCCGCCATGGGCAGGTCCTGCAACAAAAACTCAAAAGCGTTATAATTTAGCAACGCAAAGGTCTTAAGCTAAGACTGACCTAATATGATGTCGATCTGTTGCAGATTCAATTCAAAATGACTGACTTCCTGTTGGGTTTAGACTATGGATGCAAGAGGCTTTTTTGTACATCTTGGCATGTTTCATGTGTCTACCGATTTTCGTACATGTAGATGAAACCACGGGGTAGGAAGTGCCTCATAGAAATTTTCTATGGGGCATTATGGAGCCATTTTGCCACATCCATATGCAAGATGTATAAAATATGAAACTTTTCACCAGTGTGTGCAAAGTTTCATGGGTTATGTTTAGGCCGTCAAAAAGGCAATATATTTTGTGTGCGGAATAATAATGATAACGGAGCAATAAAACTCAGACAATAATGTCTGCATTATTGCATTATTGCCTACTACTGCGTTTTTTCTTTTGGAAATATCTACCTGTGTTTGAGGCGGAGCTTGTTCTGTCCTCCTTCTTGCAGATGTGAGAAGATAAACAAAGTTGCTACAGCAGTCCTGCTGTCATAGATATTTGTATTCTGTTTGACATCAACTGCTTGATGTGCTTTTTATAACTGAACAGTTTCTGTCTGCCTGCAGTTCTTCACCCACTCCTTCTTAGCATCAAAGGGAAACATATTTTAATATACAAATTTTTGTTGGCCCATTAGTGACACTGGTGAAGTTAATATGTCCACTGAGCACTTTGTGATGTGACAGTTTAGACTACATCATGATGCATATGTACAGTGTTGTTTGTGCTGTTTATAATGGAACTGAAGTGCCTTAAACAACATTTGCTAGAGTACAGAATTGATCTGAATGCATTATATTCATTTTTCTTCTCCAACAGAGGTGTGTCAAGTGGACTGCGGCAGCCACGGAGTCTGTTTTGGGGGTGTGTGTCGGTGCGAGGAGGGCTGGACAGGGACTCTATGTGACCAGAAGGCCTGCCACCCACTGTGCAGCAAGAATGGAGTGTGTAAGGAGGGGAAGTGTGAGTGTGACCAGGGATGGACGGGGGAGCACTGCAATATTGGTGAGTGGATCACATAAACACACACACACACACACACACACACACACACACAGCATGTCTAACTTACCTCAAGAAAGCCTCAGAAATGACAGGCGTGTCCAGTAGGACATGATAAAAGAGTTGCACAGCACTCAGCAGCCTTTGGTGGGTAGGCAAACTCTTCTTCACTGATGGGACTTGAAAGAACCCGTGACAGATATAACACAGTCTTTATTCTTTGTGGCTGCTGCCTGCGCAAGATTAGAGGAAAATGTCATTGCTAATTATATGGACGTCCATGTTTGTGTTGGTGATTGTTGTCATCCCATAAAGCTGGTGCTACAATAGTACCACTAGTGAAAATGAGATCCAGGTTGTAAAAAGCAGAATTGCCCTTTAGAATCAGTCAAGGTTGGCCTCTCTCTGGGAAATCCTATTAGCTACTCCATTTCTTAACTGCCGTTAGCCAAACCGGCTGTATTAGCTGTATCAGGCTAAAAGCCCCATCTTATCAGGTCATTTCTGTCCATTATCACTCCTAAAAGTTTGTTTTCTTAAAGCAAGTGAAAATGCTGCTGGTCCAATAAGAATATTCAGAACTTTTTCTAATGTAAATCAACTTGTTTGACGTCTGAGTGCTTGTATCTAAGCTGCTCCACTAGAATTGAGAAAAATGAACTTTAATTCCAGAAAAATACTTTCATTTAAACAAAATCAATTTTTTTCATTTCATTGTATTAATTTTTTTCAAAAATTCAAAAATATTAAATATGAATTGAATATTCACTCCCCCTTTTAGCTGTTTTGTTCTGGGGGCCATTCCCAGGGACATTTCCAGTTCACCATTCAATATAACATTTAGATATCAAATGCTGGTAGTAGTCCCGGTTTCATGTATTTTGATCATGGTAACAGTTGCACTATAATAAACTATTATGAAGGTCAACTGATAAAATGAATAGGGTTGTCCAACGTCCCGTGAAATAGGCCTACGGAATCATCCTGTAATTGGAAACTAAAAGACATGTTCTGTCTTGAATTGAAACTGTTTTTAACTGTTTGTAGCTGTTAGTTAACTGCCAGGTTATGAAATCCTAACCGATGAGTGGGCCAGCTAAACTTTCCCTCCACCTTGAGACCACAAAAAAAGAAAAATCTGATTGAATAACTAACTGTTTCGATAGTTTTAGCTTCATTTGTAAAGCTGCTATAGCTAGGAGCTAGCCCCCTTTGTTGGACACCAAAAACGAGGACTGTCCCCGGAAAATGGAGACGTCGATTGTTGGAGACGTAAATGCAGTGACCAGCTGGCTAACTGTCGCTAACTCTGTCGCTACCTGTGCACTGTGGGTTTTTTCCGAGACTTTTCACTGAAAACAGCTGCTGCTGAAAATGATGATGACACTTCTGAGAGCAGTGAGACTGAGGTTGTGGCTGTAAAACAAATAATGAGCTGAAAGACACAGAAACGCTGAGAGGAACTGTAGAATCAGGTCATTTTCTGTGGGTTATTGTAGTTTTTTGATAATAATGTTGATTTTATCAGCTTTAAGGATTCAGTTATAGAAATTACTTCATAAGAAGTAAAAAGAAATGACTACAAAAAGCTGAGCTCTTGCTCAGTGCTGATGGATGGAACTTTTGGCGTCTACAGTACTGACAACTGGATTGTGTTGTTAAGTTGAGAAACCTGTTCCTGTTGTGTTGTGATGGTTAAACAGTGACACAGATGAGAAGAGCTCACCTCCAAACCCTTCACTTAAAAAGCTATTTGTTGTCAAACAGACAGACAGCTGCGGGATCACTGGGAGAGAGTTGTTGTCACTTAGACACACACGCGCACAGAAACACACACACACACACACACACCCGCACGCACACTAGCCCCTTTTATACAGCTGTTTCAAGGCAGGAATGTTGTGTCTTTATTCTGCCTTGCCATTGGCCTTGAGAGTTCAACACACTGCAACTTAAGAAAACACATGCTGCAAATACTCACAACACAATGGAAGTGTTTCCAGCCGACACAAAAAAGTGATGGAGGGGCGTCCCCTGGCTCTCCCGGTAGAGGAAGCCGAGTCCTAACTGCAGCGGCCCGGGTCCGAGTCCGACCCATGGCCCTTTGCTGCATATCATCCTCTCTCTCTCTCTCTCTCTCACTGTCGCTATTGGAATTAAGGCAAAAAAAAAGAAAGTGTACCATGGAAACACTTCTGTATTTGCAGAAGAAATTGTTTGCGTTTGTCTATTTGCATGTGTTTTCTTAAGTGGCGGTGCGTTGAGCTCTCAGGGCCACCGTGCAATTCCTTATAAAAAGGTAGGGACATGGAATGGCAGGGCATTGTTGTTCCGACAATAAGCCGCCGGCAGAAGTATTCACAGAGCCAACACGGTGGGTCAGACGCTGATGTTGTCGTGTTACATGTCACGCCTCTGAATCTTGAACGCCAGCAGCATTACGGCGGCTTTGTTTGCTTCGGTGAGAACCGGCAAAGGAGGCGTAATGAGTGGTCTTCTTAACGGCATTATATCAGGATTTCTGTTGGAAAACAGCCACTGTCACACATGGAGAAGGACGCCGAGAGGATAACGACAGGAAGCTGAGGAGAAATCCATTAAAAGTGCTTAGCCAACAAACAGCTCGTGTGTTTGGATGGATTGTGTGGCTGGGGAGAGGATTGTTGCAGGCTTGTCCCCCCCCCCCCCCCCGTCTCCCCCATCTCCAACCATCACATTTACATCCCGTGTTAAAGTCTTCTGGAAACTGTGACCTCTCTGTAGAATTGTCTGCATATTCATTGAGTGGAAACAGCCCGGCCCATGGCAGCGCTCGAGGTGTTTGAGGTCTCAGATGAATTTGGTGATGAATAATACAGATCTTCTCTCTTTCTGTCTGTCTTTCTTTCCCTTTCTCTGATTCATTGAACATCTTTTAATTTTCTTCATTCACTTGCCTGGTGAATCACTCCTGTGAGCAGCTGATGGTGCTACTGGATAGTTTTTTTTTTGTTTTTTTACATGTCTTCTGCCTGTGTTTCTGGACTAAATTCTCTCTTTCTATCTTTTTCATTCTCTTTGCTTCCTTTCTTAAAGCTCACAATCCGGACATTAGAGTAAAAGGTACTGTACTCCTTTCTCTTCTTCTCCTCATCACTGGCTTTTTTCTCTTCCTCCCTTCATCCTTTGCTTTTCTCTTCATGTACTGTCGAGCTGTGGCTGCATCAGTGATAGGTTATTTTATTTATTTGTTTATCCAGAAAGGTTTTTTAATTTTGGATATCTGGAGTATATTATGTTTTTTCCTCTCATCCCCTCTATCATTTGCCAGCTCTGATGACATTAACCTTTACTGTGGATTTTAATATTGTCCTTAGCCAAATGTACAATGGCTTTATTTTCCTTTGCCTATAGAGTATGTATAGTATATTATAGGATATTATAGTATAGTTTAGAGTACGTATTTTTCTCTGTATATTGTCCAAGTAGCTTTATTTTTGTAGTTTTTGCATGCTGTGTCTTTGCCATTAATTTGAACACCTACTTAAGCCTCCCAGATTTCTTCTTTTCCATCAAAATTGCCAAAATGTCAAAATGTTTTGCTGAAAAAGTCAGAATTGAGTATTCAGCTATGTTGACCTCCAACATTAGATTTCTGGCTGTTTGTCGTGAATTGGTTTGACATTGAGGGCTTATATTTTAAGGTTTCTGTAAAGCTGTGTCACTGCAGTGAACCTCGAGAAGCAGGGCAGCGATCCAGTTTCCCTTGGTTGTCATACTATATAGTATATACTATATAGTATGTTGAAGCTGGATTAAAAAAACTGTTAGAAAACCACTTTGAAACACATATTTGACTGTTGTACTCTTGTAGATAGTGTATGATATGTTTGACATTGTAATGTTCTTAGTGGCTTGGGACAGATTGATAGTCCAGACATGTTATTACTTTTAGCAGACAAGGTCAGTACAAGCACAGAGAAAAATAACATTGAAAGTTTTTGATGTAGAATGAAATGCTGGCTCGGCTTTAAGCTCAGTTCTCCTGTGCTGTCCCTGTCATGTCTCTCTGCACAGTCGTATGCCTACATGTTTGTGAATCTGTACTGAAAACATTGTGTAATTGCAAGTATTTGAATGACTTTAAGCCTCCCTCTGTGCAGCGTGGGAATATCCTACAGAAGGAGCCAGAGTATTCATGTTCAGAGGCCATGCAGAATTGGACAAGGAAAAAAAAAAACATAGTAGATTATAAAGTGGCCTTCCTTTACATCATGAACTAAATACAGTTGCAGTCAAATTAGTTGGTAATTATTATTTGTAGCTGTAATTGCTAAAAGACCACTTCTTATTTATTGCATCCTGCTCATAAATGGTATGAATTTGGCAACATGAATGTCGGCCATAAGTTTCTGAAGAACTTTTCGAAGTCTCCTTGACATCTTTGTCAGCTGTTGAGGCGAGGAAACACAATTTTGGGAACACGATTTTGGGCAAAGCCTGAAGTTAAGGTTAAACGACCAAACAGCAACCACCACGGCAGAGAGCGCGATAAACTGAGGATATCTGTCAGTCAAATAACTAATGTCCCCAAATATTCTCCACCTCAGGCGTTAGAGAGAGAACTCTAGGGATACAGTTTTGCCTCAACATAAGGTGAGGGAATTTGCGAGAGACAGATTAAAAAAAGGAATGATGCAGAGGGTGGTTTATTCTTATTATATAAACAGATTTTTATAGAATTTTGTTTCCCAACTCTAACATCTATAAGATCTATACTTTTTCTCCACACTGACAGGAATTAACTTTCGGTGAGGAAATAATGAATCCTTTCATTTACTTTATTTAATGGCAAAAATAGTCAAACTTGTATGTTGAGTCTTTATTAAGGGCAATGGAACCAGCCTGTAAAATATAGACCAAATGTTTTTAATTGTAGAATTTGACACCTCCCAAAAGTGTTTAAAAAAGCCCAAATTCTCAGTGCCCTCAATAATAGTTGCCCTGAGCTGGACTTTTAAGTAAAACTCCCATTGTACTTTTTTCTCAGAGTCAGCGTGTAGTGATCACTAGAGAAACTACAGCTCATTGTGTGAGCTGCAGCTGGTAATTGCTGCTTGATCCTCCCTCAGCTAACCATTTCTGGATATTTATATCCATTTCCCACTTTTCTCCAACTTCTGTTTGACTGCAACTGTGTTATTTTCCATCTGAATTCTTTTATATTTAATGAAAAGCTGCTAAATCACAAACTTTGATTAGAGAAAAAGAATCTTTCTCTGGCTGATTTTTTAAAATGTAATTAGTGAAACTTTGATACATTAATATAAATATATTTATATTTTCTATCAGCTGCTTTCTGTCTTTCTTCCTTCTTGTGTGATTTGAATGTGAATGAAGACTGACGACAGGTTCTACTGCTGTTTCTCTCTCTACGATATTGTACTCCCCCGATCCCAGCTCTTTCCTCCTGCCCTCCTCTTCCTCTGGCTGCCATCTTCATCTGTCCATTACACAGAGTATATTTGGCAGTGCTGCTTTTGTTTCGATTTACTTTTTTTCCCTAATTTTCCTCCCTCTCTCCCTCGTGCCCTCTCCTATTCTCAGGATATAAAGGTAATTCATGCCAAAGACTTAATAAAGGCCTTACTGTCCCAGAATACAACCACTTCACACTCTGCTTCATTAACTTTGATTTACATTGATTCTGATTTATTCTGATCCATCTTATTTTTCCTGTCTTTTCCTTTTTTTTCTCACTTTTTGTCTTTCAGTCTTTAACAACACTCAGTATATCTGTTTTTTTTTGTTTGTTTGTTTGTTTTTTTATCTCGTTGTATTGTGTTATACTTCTACAGTCTCGCTTTTTTATTTGTCTTGTTTGTTTTTCTGGTTACATCATTATTGTCCCGGTCTCAGATTCTCACACACAAAACACGAACAGTACAGATGAAGGTGCACGCAAAGCACATACACATAAAAAAAATGGAAATGCACGCACACGTACACACACAGACAGACGCATACCCAAGGTGTGTTTTGTCTTGCATCCACAAGCCTGATATATATATATATATGTGTGTGTGTGTTAAATTAGCCAGCTGCCCTCTGTCTCTCTGTCTTCCTTCTATCTGCCTTCACTTTCCTGCCTCTCTCTGTTTCTCTTTCCCCCCCGCTCACCATCTGTCCTCCATCCCTCGTTGTGTCTCTCCAGCTAGGCTATGCTTGGTTCTGATACTCACTGTTTATTAATCAGTCTACCTGATTGCCGGCCTCACTGTCTATTCTGTGAGTGAGGAATGTCAAACAAAGGCATAAAGTATAGCCTTCGGAGGCATGCAGTCCAAACCACCCTGTCCTCCCTATACTTTGTGCGCTGTGTATCTGTCTACCTGTTGTGTTTTCACATGGATTTTAACCTGTGATTTTTTTTTTTTTTTTTTTTTCACCGACTAGAAGAAAAAAGAGGAGTTGCTGTCTTTGTCAGCTCGCCGGGGGTTAAATTCCCCTCGGATCTGGTTAGACTTCACTCGGACCGATAAACGTTAATAACATTTTTAACATCCAAGGTTTTGCTTTTCAACTTTGGAATTTTTGGTTTGTTTGTATGCCCTGTTTTTCTTCATCATATTATGCAACAATAACATCTTCTTTCTTTGTTTACAGATGAAAAAATATATCATTTTGATTTAATTTCTAATTGAAGTCATGCAGCACACAGTAGCCACTTTGGCTTGAGGCAATTTTAGTGGTTCATGTGAAACTACAACATCAGTGCATTTCACCGAAGGCTGTCTGTCTGTCAATCTGTGTCCCTCACATGTGGGTTAATGTATTGATCTGTCTTATATGTCTGCCGATCTGTCTTTCAGTCTGTCAGTCCATTTGTTGGAGAGAGGTCCATCACACAGGGCCATATGCCTTTATACACATCAGGATTTTGAAGTCTGGTCATTTTGGACTGAAGCTACTGACAGCTAGCATTTTGTGCTGACAGGCAATTTGTTTAAACTTTAAAAAAAAAAAAATAAAAAAAACTTTTATTCATGCCAAAAACAGATATTTAGTATTTCCTTTGAGAAGTGAAAAAAGCTTCTGAAACAGCATTTCGACCTCGTGGGGAAAGTAAAACACACACAGTAAACCCCAGTATCTTTATAAAGCCGGGAACACAACTATAGTGAAGGTGTCAGTGTTATGTCATGTTGCTGGTATGATGTCAATATGACATCAACAGGTCTTTTCTCTATCTATTTTTGCAATGATGGATATTTAGATGTGATGCGGAAGGTTATTTACATACCACTTGCATATGTCGTTGTGCTGTTCGGCTGGAGCAGATGTGCGTATAGCCAGTATACATTCACGTCACTACAGTTTCACACATTATCACTGGACAGTTGCAGGTGTCGGTTAAACATGATGGGAAGAATAATAAGAATGACATGAAGCTGTTGCACTGGTATGAGCTGGCTTTTGCTCTTAGACGTTTCCACAAAAATAAATAGCTGCAGTTTTTAAGCCTAAAGCCACTTTACGCCCAGCTGTCTCTCAGCCCACACCCACACCCCAAACAGCCAGTGTACCAACTCTACAACTGTTAGCTGACTGTGTGTTCGTGTTCAGCTCAGCCTCTGACTGAACTCACAACTTTGTTATTTCCCTCTCTCTCTCTCTCTCTCTCTCTCTCTTCCTCTCGTCTCTTTACGTTTCATTGAACAGATTGAAAAAGCCCCAGAATTTCTGCGAATTTTTTCCTCCAGTTGAAACATATTGAACTTGCACAGAAGCTTCAATTTACACCGCCCCCTCCAATTATGTGTGTAATGGCATAATTCCATTGACTTTGTATACAGCAGTACACAGGAATAGATTTTTTTGCATCGTGGATTTTCTACCTGTGATGTGTTTAAAACTGCTAAATTCTTCAAGAAAACAAGTTTGTTTGACACGCTGCTTTCACACAGTCACTGTAGACGGTGTTTTATTTTAACCAGAATTGATGAGAAAGGAACTGGACTTAAAATGACCTAAACTGACCTCTCTGTCCTAATCTTCTAACTTCATTTACACCACAAACAACGTCTGTCACAATACACAAGTCTTCCACAATACACAAGTCTTCCACAATCTGCCCTTGATATAATGAGTATGGATTATTTCTTGATTTATTTCTAGACCACACCAGGTCTGTTTGTTTCTGTTAACGTCAGTGTGGTGTGGAAGGATTTCATTCAGCAGTGGAGATTTATTTTCTCATGATTGTCTCAGTGCTGTTTCAGAGGCTTTTCCGAGCTGAGAGGGAAACACTGAATATGTTGCATTTTTGGCTTGAAAATGATCGGATATGAAAACATTGATCACTCTCATCGTTCAGAGCTCCAGTACATCACCTCCCTTCAAAAATGTAAATGGGTTTAAACCTATTTCACGCCCTGTCGGCCAGCCGTGACCCCATCCTGCTCACTCACATTGCTCTAACTTTTCTAACTGTGTGTTTGTTCCCTGTGCCCAGAGGGTTGTCCAGGACTCTGCAACAACAATGGACGATGCACTCTGGAGGCCAGTGGCTGGCACTGCATCTGCCAATCAGGATGGCGCGGGGCCGGGTGTCACGTAGCCATGGAGACTCTCTGTACTGACGGAAAGGACAATGAAGGAGGTATATTTGTGTACATACACTAAAAGAGTGTGCAGATAGATGGTTCAGTAGTTTGACGAGTGTATTTGTTTGATGGATGGATGAACATGTCGTAAGGATAATGAAAAATATTGGTGGGGACAGGGTGCACATTAACCACATGTCCAATCAGGAGCTTAGATGGTGAGAGGGAGAGAGAATTAGCAGTTAGTAGGTTATTCAGGGTTGAGTTCAGTCTTAAAATTCATTCCACGCTGTAGAAAGAGGTATGAGGTAAGAGGGATTTCGAGAGTCACTGATTTTATGCAGATATGAAGAGAACTGAGAAAAAATAAAAATCCTCTCACAACATTCCCACACCAAGTAAAACAGCAAAGGACCAAAGGGCCAGTGTCATTGCAGTACGGTATTCTGCAGAATTCTCTAAACTTCCAAAATGAAATGTTCAGGACATTTGCCCACTTCCAAATCTTACTGATTTATTTTACAGCACACATCTGCATTAATAACTCAAGGTAATCATGATTCCATGTGTTAAACAATCTTTTAAACCGGGACTAATTTCCACAGCAATGATATACATTCCCTCTGTGTAGCTCCATGTTGGATCGCTCAGCAGGACGGGTGTTATGTTGTTGAGGTTTAGTGGTAGTAAACCTTTGGTGAAGTCAGTAGTCTTCCAGCATGCTCTGAGCCACCTTTCTTGTGTTATTCTTCGTTATTGTCGTTGTGCCCTGACTAGCATCCACTAAAGCCTGTCGTCAACTAACATTATGGTCTGTCCCGTCTTTATAACACCACAAACCCAAACATGGTGTCAGAAGTGGACCACTGATTTAGTGATTTAGGCTCTGCTTGTATATTGTTTGTTTTGGTTTGGTGAAGCTAACTATACTGCAGCAGCAGGAGTGAATAGCCATAGGCCACGATCCTCACCAGCTGCGATCACGCTCAGTGGCAATCTAAGTGTGAACTGGGAAATCTGGAATACAAAGATTATGTCCTAGCAACAGGGCGGGTGAAAAAGCCGATGGGCATCGAGGCGGCAATTCTGAGGAGAGTTATTTGTGCGGAGTGTCAACATGTCTGAGAGACACGGAAAGAATAGAGTTTTGTGACTTGGCTCAGGGAGAAAGCCTCTATATGGGAATATGAAACCTAAGGAGATGAATGAATCATGCACTAAATAGTTATCGCTATGGCTACTTAGGACACAGAAAATTGTTAAGGGGAAAACTTATGACACTGGCTCAAATGATCAGCCTGTCCTACAGAGTCTGAAGAAACTAGAACCTAATGGCACCCACATCTGCTGTGAGGTTGCTCAAGGGAGCTGCCGTGGCCCATCATTATTCTCACCTTACATGCTGCCACTTGATGACATCGTCTGAGAGCACAATGTATGTTTCCATAGTTACACTGATGCCACACAACTGTACATCTCTGCTGAGCCAAATGATGCTGCAGCTGTAAACCCCATTACCACTTCTCTTCTAGCAATAAATAAATGGATGAAAATCATTTCCTAAAGTCAAATTGGGACAAAACTGAAATCCTACTAGTCGGCCCTAAAACAAAAAGAGAAATGCTGTTTAAGAACCTGGGGAAACAAATTCCATGAATATAAATCTGTGATTACAAGTCTTGGTTTTATCTCAGATCTAAGCTTCAAGTCCCACATCACCAAGGTGACAAAAAATTTTTCCACCTTAGACGCAGCTAAAGTACGGCCATTTATAATCACAACATTTTTCTTTTTTTCTTCAATTTCTTTTTCAATTTATTAGATCTTGTTATCATTAAGTGGGTGTTTTATTTTTCATTTCCTTTTCCATTAATCAATGTTTTTAACATGTTTTATGTTATGTCTTTTCCATGTGTTGTATGACAGGTGCTATACAAATAGGTTATTAATATTATTTCTTTAATACTCATACCAAGGGCTTGCTATCATTAGGGGAGTGTGTTGTGCAAGGCAGCAAATACGAACTGGATTTTAAAGTTGTAAATACAACAGTGGCCCATGTGAGAGGAGGTGGGGCTCTTACACTTCACCATCTGTGTGTGATGGGCTCAACACAGTGGACGACAGCCTCACCACGCCTCTCACCAGAAGTGCATCTCTGAAGTCATCAGAGCGTATCACGATGTGTTCAGTAATCCTGTGGAGGCTTTCCCCAGAGAGCTCCACTTTGAGTTGAACCCAGCGGTTCAGCCGGTGCACTCTGCACCAGGCAATGTCCCGGTGGCCATGAAAGAAGCTGTGAAGGCTCAGCTCCACAGGGGTCACATCACGTCAGTCAGCGAGCCCACGGTTTGGGTCAAGCGATATGGTCATAGTCATAAAGAGCAGAAAAGCTGCGCGTATGTTTGCAGCCGTACCACCTCAACCAGGCGCTCAGGCGTTCACATTACATCACGGCCACGCTGGAGGATGTTCTGTGTAAGGAAGGCCCTCTTACAATGACAGTGTCACTGCGTTTGAAGACGGCCCTGTCAGTCAGATTACTGATGTAGACAAATCATAGCATGGAAAACAAGACTTTAAACAAAAGATGAACTGCAGTATCTATAGTTATATATAGTCAGGATGCATTAAAGGATTTGTAAGTTTTGCTATTGCTACATAGCCAATGTGAGAATTAGCAGCTGTTTACTTACCAGTCTAGAAGAAACATTGACAGTTAAGCTCTTCATTCCTGACTCACCAACAGCTGTCTCCAGAGGTGTAAACAAACACCAATGTTAACTCTTGTTCTGCTTCTTTTTCTAGCACTTATTTTCTTCTACTGTTAGCATGTTAACCAGCTAGCCATTGTGTGGCTGGACTGTCTCATCACTTTCCGATACCAAGTCACTGTAGCGTCCATTGTACCCTGAAGAAGCAGCGTTGTTCGAGGGACATATTAAAACCTCTTGTATTGTAAACACTTGATGCTGAAGCTCTTGCGAAGCGACCATTAACACCACCCGCTCCCAGCAGGAAACACCATCCCTACGTGTTAGCAACCAGAGTTTATCACGGTGAAAGTAAAATGACTTGCCTACTCGCTTCACTTCATTAAACAATGGTTCCAAAATGGCAAGATTAAATAAAAACAAAAACATTTTGTCGTGCATTGCATAGTTTGGCATGTGTTACAAAGACCAGCTGCCACCTGTTTGCTCCAGACTGGTATTCTGGTTGATTTTTAGCAGGAGTGCCCCCTCTTCTTTCGCTTTCCCTCTTCTTTCCCTCCTGTACTCACCTCAGCACCACTTCCTCATCAGTACACTCTGATAACATTATTCTGCAGAAAGGTTCTGGTTCATGACTGGACCTCGTATGCATGCTGACCGGGGCGGGGGTTTAGGGCTACACGGAGCCGCTCAGGTTTCCCGGCTGCTCTGGAACTGCAGGGCAGCGGAGAAGCTCTTCCAATACACTGAGCCTCGCCTCCATTACAGCAAATAAACTACTTTTATTACATGTATCATTATTACATATTAAGGAGGCAGAGGAAGAACTAAACATGAGACACACCGAGCAGAGAGAGCAGGAGAGAGGGAGGGAGAGAGAGAAGTAGTCGCTAAGGCTAGCAATAAAAGCCCTCTTAAGAAGTAAAGGGTTTCTATGCTAGAGAGCTTTTAATTTGAAATGATTAGATGAAGTGTTGAGTTTGTATTAACATGTAATGTAGTAACTTTAACACTGCAAACAGGAGCTAATGGGGGAAACTCCAACTCTGTCACATGGTATTCGGCTGACCAATGGTCGAATAATGAGCAGTCAGTCAGGCAGGGAAATTCTCAGTTATAGGGCCAGTTGTGGTCCAGCCAAAAAAAAAAAAAAGTAAAAGGAATGAAAAAAACATGAATCTGGGTCATCCAGTGGGTGAGTGGTTAAGGCATATACCACATAACCACAATGTCTATGGTTTGATTCCTGGCCGAGTCAGACCCCCCCTCACTCTCTGCCCTGCATGGTTTCCTGTCTCTGCAGGCTGTAAAATGTTCAATTCAAGCAACATGCCAAAAAAATAATCTTTAAACAACTGTAAATGATGAAGTGGCTACTCTGCTGCTACCTGCTGTGAGCTGCTCATCGACGTGTAGCGGGTCTTAACTTACATACAGCATAGTGTATGTACAAACTGCTTCTAAATAAAATACTGAACATGTAGTATCAGCCTTAATGTGTAGCTGAAAGGCCGTTGAGCACCGATTTGAATTGGAAATGAGCCTCAATGTTCAGAAGGCTCTGGTACAATCTTTTAAATATAAGCGGTAGAGTTCCCAACAAGAAACTTGCAGTTGTAAACTTCTATGGGAAGAACTGAAACCTTGAAGTAAAAAAAAAAAAAAAAAATGACATGGACAGAGACAAAGTTGAAGAGTTATTAACAGCACAAAACATCAGGTATCAGTGGATTCACCCTACAAGCAAAGCTCTGAGCCGCAGTGTACAACCCTAAAACCAGGAGAGCAGTGTTAACGGGAACAGTGGAGAGGAAAGATTAGAAAGAAATGAACATTAGACAGAAGAGTCAGGGAGAGGACGGGCTTTACTGTATGTGTGTGTGTGTGTGTGTGTGTGTGTGTGTGTGTGTGCGTGCGTGTTTAGTGGGAGTACATTTTTTGTTTAACCAGAAACAGCTGTTTTATCGCTATCTTCAAAGCTACCAGACTCCACTGACAAAAACATTTTACCTCACAGAACACGGGATTTGCTGATCCTCCACGGCCCCGATCGGTCAGTTTGTTTGTGTATTTGTGTGACTTTCAGTGGTGGCTCCACTATACAGATGTTTTAAAACACACACAGCTGTTTCTGGTTTAACCAAAAGGGTTTTACTCTGTAACAGAAAAGGTCTATTTCTCTAGGAACCCTTGCCATAATGTTGTCAGACAATTGTTTTAACAATCTGGACATGTCAGTGGCAAAAACAAGCACCCCCCCCCCCGTAGTCTTTGTTTGTGTGCACATTCATTCGTGCGTGCGTGCGTGCGTGCGTGCGTGTGTGCGTGCATGCATTTAATATCAGTCCCTGGTGCCTGTTCCCCAGATGTACAAATGGCTTTTATAAACTAACTGAGACAAATGGCAGTCAAGATTTTATTACCTTACATACCTCTTTCAGTCCTTCCATTTCTCCAGCTGTCTCTCCACTCCACTCATCTCTTCTCCTCTCTTCCTCCCTGTCCCCCACTTATCCCTCCCTCCCACTCTAATCCCTCTTTTTTCATCATTCCATCCCTGCCTCTCATCATTTACATTAGAGGACTTTGTCCTTTTTTCTCCCCTTTTCTCTCTGTCTTTATTCTTCTTGGCCAACCCTGTTTCCTTGCAGTCACATTTATAAAGCACTAATGTGCAACAGAAAATGCAGCCAGATTACATTTTCTATCAACATCATGAATATATCCACTTATAGTTACTTGGTTAATGTTTGAGAAAGATCCTGGTCTGCTTTGTGACTCAGACACAATGTGTTTATTCACATTTAATCAAAACCACAATCTTTTCCAAACCTCAGCCAGGGGGCGCTTTCACAAAGACAGACTTTGACTCTCAGGTAAAACAAACAGTCAGACCTCAGACTGACTGAGTCTAAATTCATCTGTTGCACAA
Organism: Seriola lalandi dorsalis; assembly: GCF_002814215.2. Lineage (NCBI taxonomy): Eukaryota > Metazoa > Chordata > Actinopteri > Carangiformes > Carangidae > Seriola > Seriola lalandi. Next base: position 341,478 of record NW_019525549.1, on the reverse strand, counting down.
AGCAGTTTAGTGATAGACTATCTCAAGCTGGACTGTGGTACAATGAAGTCTGGGTAAATTAAGGATGTTTTACTAGAAAAGTGAAATAATAAAGAGAAATATCTGAATTGAAAAAAAAATTGCTGCAGTCTCTAAAACTCTTTCCCTTGTCTTTGCTCTCTCCATAAAAACGTTAGCATACCACAAATCATGAGCCATGTTTTCCTGTTTTGTGTTGTTGGGTGCTACTGGTCATTGATTGTTCCCATGGTAACATTAGTTTTAGGACTGAGTTAGTCTGGGGGTAAGGTGCATTAGACAAAGACAGACCAGTCTGAAATATGTTTGTGAAACTTGCCCCAGAGGTTCTGTAGCCCGACCACAGACAGGACTGTGGGTGTGGACCCTGGTCTCTGGTGCGACGATACTTTTCCTATCATCCATTTGACATCCTTCTGCATTTCCAATCCTTCCCTCTCATGTTTGAGAATATTATAACTTGGTATGTATCTTTCAGATGGCTTGGCTGACTGCATGGATCCAGACTGCTGTTTGCAGCCCTCCTGTCAGAACCAGTTGTACTGCAAGGGGTCACCTGACCCAGGGGAAGTGCTCAGCCAGTCTCTATCCTCATTGGCCCCTCAGCAGGTAATGAGCTCCAATTGCAAATTATTTCCTGATACAACCTGACATTACTTTGCAGTATAGGAGCAGTGACAGGAATCAGCACTTGTCTATCTACTTATTTCCTTTTATTTTACTTAGGCTGCGAGGTCTTTCTACCAACGCATTCACTTCCTGGTTGGTCCTGAGTCCACTCATGTTATCACTGGAGACAGTCCTTTCAACAGAAGGTAATTGTGTTTTATTTTATTTTATGTTATTCATTTTAATTAATTTTATATAGTTTTTTTTCTGAATTCTGGACTTATAGCAACATCAGTACAGCAGCTTGATTGGTCATAAATCCACACTTTAATCAAATATTTCACACCATTGGAGATGAAAGTCAAAGGCTGCAGTCGAAAACTCGAAAAGGTGTTCTCCTCGACCTCAATGGAAAACATCATTAGGGTCAAGGAAAGATGTGAAGGAGAATTCATAATGACTTTGCAAAAGAATCTGACTGCACTTACACAAGATTTTTTTTTTTTTTAACCAACTTCATTTATAACACGTGGATGATAAATCCTCCTTCCTAACAACAAAAACAAAAAAAACACGATTGAAATGTTGAAATAAGATGGCATGACAGAAATAAACATGTAGAGAATTGAGCCGAATAAACAACATTTATGTAATATATTGATATAATAATAATCTTTATTTATAGAGTACTTTTCAAAAACTATGTTGCAAAGCGCTTGACAGAGACAGCAACAAAAAATAGAATCAATAAAATCAATTCAATTCAATTCAAAGAGAAGAAAAACAGATAAAACTATCAAGTGTACCAAAACAGTGTAATTTTAAGAGAAATGAACCAATTCAAGGGAACGGAAAACCAGGATCAGCTGTATGTATATAGTACATTGCTATGATGATGATATTGTTAACTATAAATTCAATATGCTTGTTAAAGATGACGACTGCAGCCCAGGTTTCCTGTGCAGTTTTTCAATGCAGTGGATAACTGGGTTAAACTTGGGGTTTTAATACTACTTTAGTGAGTGACTGGTTAAGACGGTGAGTGAAAGATCTCCAAACCTACAGAAGGAAGATATTTTCTTTTTAAAATGTAAGTCATATTTAGTATAAGGTTGCAGTTGCCTACATCTGTTATGTGCTGAACGTTCTTCTGTACAAACACTGTTGTTTTTCATCACAGTGGGATCATGGATAATTTGTGTCTTTTTCTTTTCAATGTTATCTTCTATAGTGGTGATTGTTTGATTCATAACGTGTCTGCCCGCAGGTCATAGCTCACCCTACTTTGATTTACCATAATATGAGCAGTTGCAGGTTGGCTTTGCTCTCTGTCTGGATTGATATAATAGAACGAGTAGGATCACAATACAGGAACTTAAGGTCTGCTATTTTTCCTTGCCAAAAGCCATTTCTGCCCACATCTGCCTCAGACATAACATTCATTAAATATGATAAGAGAGAAAGAAGGTGTCAGTCGGCAAAATATAGAGAGTGAAAGGCATGGCTACTGACAGGGAAGAAACATGATGGCAATTCTATTCAGCCATTTTTCTGCTTTTGTCACATTTTTTATGCTATCCTGAATGTTTCATTAGAGCAGAGGGCCACAACCCTATGATAAAAATGTCCTGTATTTCCATAATGGAATGGACCTGCAACCTTATAATAAAAATGCTTTATTAGATGACCTTAAAACAGTATTGAGTTTGTGTGTGTGTGTGTGTGTGTGTGTGTGTGTGGGTGGATTGTTGGAAGGTTTTAAAAAATGGAGTAAACATATAGACATATAGACCATTTATACCTGGTTTCCTGGTTTCATCAGTGTGATACACACACACACACAAACACACACACACACATACACACACACAGACACAAACACACAGTTGTTTTTGTGCCATGAACATCATGAATCATAGTCTGATCTTGAGCATCTCAAAAAAAACCTCTATGGATGGTCTTTTCTTCATCCTGTGTGGTTGATACAGAATAGTTATTAAATCCTGTGTTAATACTGTATGACAATTGCACTAATGTGACACATCTGGCAACAGGGTAACCCATAGACACGTACATGATTTTATTACAAATATACTGTAATATCTAGAATGAATGGGCTGTAATCTGTTTTATTCATTCACATGCAGTGCATTATACACATTTACATAAAGGCTCTGTCTGCTAGAAATTATGTTTATAACAAAACTGTGACAGATAATATGTTTTGTAGGAGTTTTACAGCAGTGTTAAATGCTGTAATCAGTGCATAATTTACTGATTTTTTGTTTTGTTTTCTCTCACAGAAAAAAAGTTCACAGTGACACAGACACAATGTGCTTATTTGCGTTAAACAAAAGTTTACTGTTACTTTTTTTTTTTTTGTGAACAAACAGAAAGTGACATAGAGGACATTTGTGACCATAAAACATAATGGACACTCGTGGGTGTGTGTGTGTGTGATAGGGTGTTCTAATGAATGTTGACCATACACAATAATAACAATAATAATAACAACAATAATAATAATAATAATAATAATAGGCAGCTATTATTATTATTATTATTATCATTATTATTATAGCTACCTATTATGGCTGTTATTATTATTATTATTATTATTATTATTATTGTACATGATTAACTCATTAGAACATCTGAGGTCTGTTACTTTATTTGTTCACGCAGGTAAATTTTGTTTGCAGTAAAAGCCATTATCACATTAAGTATCACCAGTCTTACACATGGACATAATAATGTGCACTGGTAATAATAATCATAATAATTATAATAATAATGATAACAATGATATATAATAATAGTATTGTCTGTGTACACATAAATACAAAGACAATAGTAATAATACTAGTAATAATAATAATATATGATAATAATAATAATAATAATAATATAATAATAATGAAATAATATATAATAATGATAATCATGATGATAATGATCATACCCCCCCCCCATCTTACCTGTTGTTATAAGAGGTGACACAAGTGCAGTTCCAGTACAAAGCAAGTGCAACTCGACACACCAGCCGCCACACCTGTCATGTTGACGCTGTGGTAGCGTCACAGCCTCAAATGTAAAAAGGCATAAAGTTGGGTTTGGGTTTGCTCTGACCCATGACTGCTCACGGTGACAAAGTCTGTCCACAGACATACAAACACCTGGCAAACCACCTCTGTGGTCCTTCTCCCTGTAGCCGGTGTCTTCAGCACCACGTGAGACTGGTGAAAATGCACTGTGCAACCTGATCATCATAAGCTCAGCTGCACTGTCTACCCAGAGCAGCAGGTGGGTTCATTTGGAACCAAACAGGCAGAAGATTAATGGTCTTGCATTCAGCGCACATGGCATTGTGATTGTGTGACTGAGTGAGTCAGACATTCTTCAGCCAGTGTTGTTATTACTTGTATGGTTATAGACTAATAACTGGGGCGGATTCTGCTCTATTTTAGAATATATCTGATTCAGTGAGTAAAGCCTCCATCTGATATTGTTTATTTTTATCATGTTATTTTTATACCAGATCTCTACCTACAGAAATAATCCCATTGTGGTTTGGGAATACTTCATTAAACAGGCTGTAAAACCTGCAGTAAATTCTGTCTGTCTCTGTTTCATTAGTCTCTTCTTCCATTTGTTCAGTGTTTCAGAGTTACAACACTACCTTGAACTGTTACATTAACTAATGGGGACAACAAAATCAATAGATTCTACATATTATCCATGATATGTACTGTGTATATATACTGTATATCATAATAATGAGAGAAGACAAAGAAGACAAATTCCAATGAATGACATTGTTATTGACTCGAATGCGGCTCATGAATACAGTGCTGTGGTGCAGTCGAGCCGCCAGTACTGGAGTAACATCAGTTCTCCCGCTCTCACAGCTCAGCAGTTAGCACAACAGTGTCTGTTTCAACTGATGTCTCAGTGCACTCTGCAGTATCCTTAAACAGAGTAATAGTGATGATAAGAAAGGCTGTGGTGTGTGTGTGTGTGTGTGTGTGTGTGTGTGTGTGTGTGTGTGTGTGTGTTTTACCCAGCCACAGGAGCTCAAGTCAAAGACACAACGGGGTCTGTTCTATACTTGATGGTTCAGTTTGCTCAGTTAATTACAGTAAAAAAAAAAATCATTGTAATTTCTTTTGTATAGTATTACTGCTATTTATTTGTATTTTGTATATGTTGCATATTGCAATGTAGTAATGAAGTTAACCTCTCTCTACCATCTCTCTCTCTCTCTACAGCTTGGTGTCGATAATCAGAGGTCAGGTGTTGACAGCCGACGGCACACCTCTGATTGGAGTCAATGTGACGTTTGTTCACTATGCTGAACACGGATACACTGTAACACGCAAGGATGGCATGTGCGTATTTATTTATTATTCATATTGTGTATTGTGTAACCTTGTCTTTTCTATATGCACCTTGCATCCTCCCTCCCCAAAACTATTTCACCTGGCCCTTCCTTTATTTATAAAAGCAGATGTTATTACTTCTCAGTTCACTAAATGGAACACTGAACTACCAAAGGCTATCGGGACCAGAACTGATGAAGACTCTGATTGCACATCTGTAACAGCCATAGCTATCGAGGGAATGAGTGAATCTCCGTAGCAGTAACAAGACCGAGTGGGGGAGCCACGGATGCTTGTGCGTTCCAAAATCAGCCGTGGAGCCCAAACAGCAAAGGCTCGGTCACCATTGGTAACAAGTGGTGATTTTGGAACAGTGAGCAGGGTCCTGCTGGATGATCTCAGGCAGCGGTCAGGCTCATGGGGAGTAAGCAGGTCACAGATGTAGGCAGGAGCCAGACCGTTCAAGGCTTTAAAAACAAGCAGTGAAATGTTAGAAATCAATTCTAAAAGTCAGCCAGGATTGGTCTTGGACGTCATACACACACGACTGGAATCACCATTGCGGAATCCGATTTCTCTCCTACCCCAGACTTATGTTGGAAGCTTGGCTCATTGATTTTAACTGTATAGTGAGAGCAGATGCTGCTTCCTGACTTTTCCCCTTTTTTCTTTTTTTGCTGTGTGTTTGTGTCTGACTGACAGCTCAGTGAGACAGAGACAGGCAAGCTCCTTTTCACAACACGAGCTGTCTGAATTTAACAAATATTCAGTGTTCAGATAGATATAGATAGATAGATAGATAGATAGATAGATAGATAGATACTTTATTTATCCCCTAGGGGAAATCCAGTGATGGTAACTGATTACTTTACACTTCTGCAAGCCGCTTTATGTTAGGTTCAACTTTAGTCAGATTTTGGATGGGTTTATTTTAAATAAGAGGATGGGTCACATGCTCCTACTGAAAGCTTTAACCTAATCGTTACCTAAGCCCCATGTTAGCCCTAACCCTCTGACCCCTCAAACAGCCATTCAAACTTGTTGGGTCCAGCATTTTGGTCCCGGGGCTCCAGGTTTTCAGACCCCGCAAACATAGTAAAACAGGTCCACTGAGAACAAAAGACAAACACATGCTCACACACACCCAACAACACATGGCTATGCATAACATAACCTAGATGACATGCCTTCGCAGCAAACAAACTCGTGGGGAAATGCCTATAAATCCACAGAGGCACAAACACACTCGTAGAATTTAAATGAACAAATCACGACTTCACAGTTCAACATTTAAGAGCCAGTGTACCGTACAGAAGTTACATGCTCCAAGAGTTTTAGAGTAACCTCAGCTCAGTGAGGGAGGTTTAATTCACACTGTTCCTCATCTGACAGCACTACAATTTTACATAGTAATCTACTTTATATAACATATGTATATATTGTTATTGATGTACTGCAGGTTCGACCTCCTGGCCAACGGTGGGGCGTCTCTGACACTGGGTTTTGAGCGTGCTCCGTTCATCACTCAGTACAGAACCGTGTGGGTGCCATGGAACGTCTTCTATGTGATGGACACACTGGTCATGAAGAAGGTGAGTGGTGTCACTGCTGTCTGTCTACATACTTGTCTGTCACGGACTGATGACTGGTGACTGCCTGACTGAAACTACGCTTTGAAATGTTCCAGTTTACTTAAAACTCCAGATAGACTCGCTGTGGTCTGATGTTTTTCATGACAAATACACTATCTGACTGACACCGACTCACCGGCTAAAGTGACAGGTCAGTGTTTCACAGTCAGTGAGCTGATGAATGAAAAGACTAACTGGCACATGTTACATCTGGCTGTTTCAGGAGGAGAATGACATTCCCAGCTGTGACCTGAGTGGTTTCATCAGACCCAGCCCTGTCATTGTTGCTTCTCCTCTGTCCACATTTTACAGATGTTCACCTGAGGACGGCCCCATCATTCCTGAAACACAGGTAAGAAATACCACAGGGGTATGTATCAGTGTCAAAGTCATGCAGTGAAATAGTGTCAGTGTTCAGCTGACATCAGAGCGGGAATCCGGGGCCCCCTCCCGGAGCCAGACCTGGGAGGGGAGCTTGTCGGCGAGCGTCTGGTGGCCGGGCCTTAAATTCTAGGGCCTGGTTGGGCTCAGCACGAAATGGAACATCCACCAGCAGGGATGGACATTGGGGTAGGGTGCAATTTAGACCGGTTGGCAGGAGTAGGGTGAGGAGCTTGGACAACTGGACGGAGCTCAGAGTAGAGTCGCTGCTCTTTCATGTCGAAAGGAGCCAGTCGAGGTGGCTCGGGCATCTGTTTAGCATGCCTCCTGGGCGCCTTCCTTTGGAGGTTTTCTGGGCACATGTAACTGGTAGGAAGCCTCGGGGTCGACCCAGCATTCACTTGAGGGATTATATATCTCATCTGGCCTGAGACCACCTCAGGATCCACCAGGAGCAGATGGAAAGCATTGCTGGAGGGAGGGATGTCTCAAACCTCCTGCTCAGCCTGCTGCCACTGTGAGCCGACCCCGGAAAGCAGAAGAAAATGGATGGATGGATGTTGTAGGAATATAAGAACCATGTTGATGGGACACTGAGCCTTAGTGTCTCAAAAATAAGTTGGCAAAATAAAGTAAGTGAACCATGTAGAATTACCCTTTCCAGCACCCTTTCCAGCACCCTAGCCCCTAGCATAAGCAGTGTGATACCTACCCCCGTTTTTTAAATATGGGAAGCACCACCCTGGTCTGCCAGTCCACAGGCACTGTCCCCGAACTCTGTGCGGAATTGCAGAGGCATACCAGTTGAGACAGCCTAACGATGTCTTGGTGCTTCAGCATCTCATAGCGACTCTCATCCATACCTGGCACGCTGCCCATGAGGAGCATCTTGACTTCCTCAGAGACATCTGTCTTAAAACTCCTCCCCCTCAGAGGACATGTTGGTCTGTGTTCTTTACACCATCCTTTCCTGACTTGTCTGATGGTTTGCCAGAACTTCCTTGAGGCTTCCTTCCAAAGGTTCTCAAACCCTCCCACATCCAGCAGATGCTTCAGGAGACTCGTAAACCAACCAAGCCCAAAAGGTCTCCTCCTTTAGCTTGGCCGCCTCCTTCACCATTGGTGTCAACCAGTGGGCTCTCAGGTTGCCACCATGACAGAACATGGCAATAACAAAAAAAAGTGAAGGGCTGATCAGCTGGTCATTTGGGGCCACAGTCCTTCAAAGTGTTTAAGTAAATGAATAATTAAACACCAATGTAGCATTTCTAATTGTAATTTTATAGAGCTGGAGTGGTTGTTGATATAATGTTGAATATCAGTTGAACATTTGCTGTTTTTTTAAATTCGTGTGTTTTCTGCTTTTCTCTGTTTTATATTATTGACGAAAACGTCAACTGGGACTCTGTGATGGGCATTTTTTCTGACATTATATAGACAAATCAATTCAGAAAGTAGATTCCTACATAATGAAATAATTGCTGTCAAATGATGAAAATAAAGAAACATTTTGAAGGGCAAATGAAAAGACAAAACAAAAACAAATAACTTATTTTTTAACTTCACATTACTCACATTAGTGCCATCAACACCACTGATATATATATATATATATATATAAACATACTACCACAGCTCTGCAGTGATTGTTTTTATATGAAACTAGCGTTTGTGCTTACACACACAGAGCTCCACCCGAGGTACCGCCTCTTATGGGGCAACTGAGGCTCATCATGTAGGAATGCTGTAATTGCTTACACATTACACCATGTTATCTTTGTGTGGTGTGTGTCAAAGAAAGGGAAAAAAAGAGATGGAGAAAGAGGTATATTGGCTGTGTCTCTCGTGCATGCAAAGGAGATTGAGAGTGGAATACAAAGAGAAGCAGTGGTGTGTGTGTGTGTGTGTGTGTGTGTGTGTGTGTGTGTGTGTGTGTGTGTGTGTGTGTGTGTGTGTGGTTCTTCATCACACTCACACCATTGTGTGAACCAGTCCACAGAGGAAATGAAACAGATGACAGAACTCAATGTGTGTTTTTATATTTTTTACAAGCCTGAACCAGCGCTCCATAATTATTTTTTATATGACAAGCCTGTGCATGAGGCTTTTTGACCGTCAACAGGGTAAGATGGTGTTCACGAAAAGAAAAGTGTGCGCAATGTGTGTGCGGCAAGTATGTGTGTGTGTCTGTGTGTGTTAAGTGCAGATCAAAAGCAAGTGAATGGAAAGCTGCTACTTAGCTTTTGGTGGAGCTGAGTCCATTAGAGAGGAGGGCAGTGGAAAGGGCAGTCTTAAAGGGGATGTAATGGATCTGTAATGAACACTAAATGCGCAGCTAATGAAAAGGCAATAGTGCAGTTGAAAAATATAACACCGGAACAGTCCGAATGGATCATTCCCTGAGGAGCTTTTTTTATATATATATATATTCTTTTTGAAAGCAAATAGAGAAAGAAAGAGGGAGGGAAAGTCAGATGCTGTGGCTCAGTTCTCCGTGAATTCATTACTGTTTGTGTTGTATTTTAACAATAATGACCCCTGACGCATGTGGCGATGCATTCACGCCGTTACAGAGTACAAAGTGAAAGACAGCCTGACTGTCAGCAGCAGCCCCTCACTGGTAGAGGACCTTAACATGTTCTTTCCCCGCTTCGACAGAAGTAACAACAGTAGGGAAAGGGATAGACCGTGGACTGACACTGGACAGTAATGAGGTCAGTGGGGCGCTGCACAGCGGCAACGCAAGGAAAGCAACTGGAAATGATGGTGTTCCAGGGCGGGTGCTTTGGGCATACACCAGTCAGTTAGAGGAGGTCTTCATCAACATTTTCAACCTCTCACTGACATATGCTGTTGTCCCAACATGCCTCAAATCGACAACCACCCTGAATGCTGTATGCACACAACAGTTTTGCAATTGGACACTGGATTCTCATGACCAACCACCTCCATAGTGTCAGGATAGGAAAACATACATCCTCCACCCTCACACAGAAAACTGGTGTTCCACAAAGATGTGTGCTGAACCCTTTCCTGTATGCCCTTCTTAACAAATACCATCATTAAGTTTGCTGATGGCACGATTCATGGGCCTAACTGTGAGTCAGCATACATGGAGAAGGTGTGAAACCGGACTTCCTGGTGTTCTTCCAACATTCTCATTTACTACAATAAGAAAAAGGATCAACAGATCCTGGCCCAGTGGACATTGATGGCGAGGTGGTGGAGAGAGTCTCTACTTTTGAATTCCCACATCAGTGGAGACTTCTCCTGGGCCATACACACCTCCACTGTCACTGGGAAGGCACAACAAAGCCTCTACCTTCTAACCAAACTGAGAAGAGCCAGTTCACAGTTGAGAGTGCCTTGTTAACAACTTCTGAATGCTGCCGGCTCAGTTGTCCAACCACCATCAATGCACCACCCAAGGGTGCAGGTTTTGGTCTCAACATTGGTAGGGACCCAATAACCCAACCACCCTCCAAAACTAAGAGGACTTTTTTAATGCTGTCAACCACATGGTTTAGTAACATATGAGATCTGAATTAACATTCAGAAATGTATTTATATTTAGATACATCTATGAAGTATCAGATCAAAGACTAAAACTTTGGGAAATTATCATGTGTTATAATAATTTACAAGTTAGTATAGGTGGACTACACTTAAGATAAATATAAGTTAGTAATTTACAATCAATCCATATTAGTGTATAATTAAGCACACTGTCATTTTAAAATCTCCCCTAAATCCCTGAAGATGCACCTCTTTCCTCTTCAGCCTCCTCTACTTCTCTGGTCTGCTGCTGTTCCAGCAGACAAAATAATTCCTCCAAGATGATCAACAACTGTCTAAAACTATCTTAATAAAATCTGAACATTATAACCTTCATGAAGGAGGATTTACTGCAGAACTGTTGTTAGACTACATCAGTTTTAGCTGGATGTTTGTAATAAATTGTAAAAGTGTAAATTAGTAATTATCAGTTGTATGCACAGGCTGCAAAGAGCCTGACTGGCATTAATTGGTTGATTTCGATGCTGTTCTCACCTGGGAACTGATTCACCTGGCTGCCTAAAGATGCCCTTTGATTTAATAAAGTTTTATTATATAGTACCTTAAACACATGTGAGGTAAAACATGTTATATGGTGATAACAATATATAATATATAACACACACAAGCACATTGACAATGGACCCGTCTGTCGATTGGCTAAAAACAACAACTCATAGCTGTTTATTTGCATATAAAGCAAAGAAGTGAGATACGATGACAAGTGGTTAATTGAGACCCACGTGGAAATGCATTTTAAATCCAGGTGTGAAATGACGTAATTATATATTTGACCACTGGTGATCGGATCACTGAAGACACATGCTAATACCAGGTCTGAACAGGGCCACTGATTCAGCAGTTTGTTTACATGCTGTTCAGATGTGCTAGTTACTTTAGCTTAGCAGTTAGCGATAGCTTCTTTCTCTCTGATTCTTTCATGATCATATCCAAGGAGCTTACAGAGCTGGATAGGTGGCAGCAGTTCTACCATTATATTCTTATTTTACCACCAAACTAATGTCGAGCAAGCACGAATGCTGAATTAGAAAATCTGTGCAGCAAAATAAATTTCATCACTAACATAGTCTTCTCAAACAGCACAATCATAAAGGCCCCCCGGCTTCCAATGGGTACTCTGTTTGAAGTAAATCCCTCTGTGCCACCAGCAGCTACCATGCCTGGATGCCATTGTTCTTTTCCCTGTTCGTCTATGAGCGTGTTCTTCACACTCCTGTCTCTCATGTCTGCAGCACTGACAGACTGCTCCTCCCCATCATAAAGTACACTAAATACTATTATTCATCTGTCGCATGTTTAATACTGTAGCCCTGTATCAACCGTTGGTGCCAGGATGTCTGACCAGCTTTCCCACAAGTTGTTTCGGTGTATTAACGTATGGCACCATAACTACTGTGGGCAATATGGCCTAAACGTTAGAGAAGCAAGCTCGTGGCTGGAAGGTTGCAAGTTCACGTTTCTTAATCCGCGGATGGCACACCTGAATCCTCTCATCTAAACCCCCCAAAACGGTCCGATTGGTGCAAAATATCTGGTTTCACGTCCGTGTTAAGACGCCATATATGTGCATCTTAAGGCGTTTGGACCATCACTGCTTCCATGCTATTAGTACCCACCCCTTTTTGAAGGAGGGGCTACGTTTCATATACGGGAATAAACAGGAAAACACTCGCCGGTCATCAGAAAGGATCTTAAACAGTTAACAACAACAGGTTGCCATTTGTGCTCTAATACTGCTATCTAGTGGACACATTGAAGTTACATTTTTCTCAATAAGTAGTAGCCTATAAAAAATGCAGATATTAATAATGTCAATATTATATAATTGTTAGATAAAGATAGCTAGCTAGCTAAAGATAAAAAAAAACAGGTCTATCTGAACTGGTCTATCTAACATCCCCTGTCACCAGGCGGGCTCTCTGGCTAGCTCCTGATATGTGTCATTCATGGAACACACATTCTTCTCATTTGAAACAGCAGCCCAAAGAGGCTCAGTTATTAGTTTGTCAATCAGCCCCAATGCCCTGCAACCTGCAAGAAAATGAGAAGCGCCAGTATCATCGTTCAGAGCTTGAGCAAGCTTGTTCCCTGCCCCGTGCGCAGCTGTGAATGCAGTGAGATCGCTGCTGAGGAAGCACACACCAGCAGCATTGTGGAATGTGACACACACACACACACACAGCACTGAAGCTGCTGCTGCTCTGCTAACGTGCTGCTCTTCATGTGCAGACACGGTGCTGTTTGTGGTATTTTCTGAAAGGTCCATATGTGAAAGTATCAAAGTCAACCTTGCAGGTGTTAGTTTCTGAGAGAGGAGATCTAAAACTACATTGAGATGGTTTTTTGGTTCTTAAACCACAAATATATCTTCTTATTGATATAAAAATCTTCTAATAAAACGTAGGAGAAGTGTAAAATATGTGACCTTTAATCATTTTGTTAGAGATACACAATTTGTCCTGTTAGTATTTTCAGCATCAAAGTGAATTCAAGTCTTTTTATTCAAATTTATTTGGTCATGTTTTTACTTTCATGATAAAATGACGTGAGTATATTCATTATTGTAGACCACCAGGGAATTCAGTGTGCACACAGCTGTTTTGTCAGAGCCTGATCATTGTCTCAGGAATGATTAAAAAGGGGTTATTTTGCACAGACCTGTTCAGATCTAGAGCTATGTATTTAAGGCTGGTGAATCTAACATCTTCTGATTAGACAATTAATTTTGTAAAGCATCAGTGTTTAAAATTTGACTTATAGTCATATTAACCAGTTCTACTACAGAAATATCTCTGTATTGAGTTGGAAAGAAGCCATGATCTTAAGTATGCACACCTGTCGTGAGTCTGGATGGTTTGATGTTTGTTTTTCTCTCACTACAAAGACTTCTAGTGGCACTATGAAGCTGTGTGCTCTTTATCTCTGCATTCCTTATGAATAAGATGCTTCGGATACCAACTGGGACAGTGAAATAGGTGCTGATTTGTTTTTTCTGTCATTTTATCCATCTGCAGGTTTTACAAGAAGAAACCTCAATACCAGGCAGTGATCTAAACCTGATCTACCTGAGCTCCAGAGCTGCGGGATATAAACCAGTCCTCAAAGTCACCATGACCCAGTCATCAATACCGTTCAACCTGATGAAGGTGAGACATTTAATATATGATACAATTTTAAATGTCCTCAAAACCACTATGATGTTCTACTTCAGATCAGTACAGAATGCCTCAGTCAGCTAGTCAGCATCAGTACCTGATATCAGTGCAACCCTAACCTGAACTACCATTTAGTGACCTTTGTGTGTGTTGCTGTTTCTCCAGGTACACCTGATGGTGGCGGTGGTGGGTCGCCTCTTCCAGAAATGGTTCCCTGCCCAGCCAAACCTATCCTACACCTTCATCTGGGACAAGACAGATGCCTATGGCCAACGTGTCTATGGACTATCAGAGGCAGTTGGTGAGTTTGCTACTAAGTATCAAAGCTAAACAGAAAATAATGTTTTTAAAGAGATGTGAAAAATGTATGGAACATTATTCCAAAGTCGCGGAACAACACCATTTAAAGCATGACAACTTTGACAATTTTCAAATTCGAACCTGAAGCAGACACAATTGATCCTAAGGATGATGGGCAGCCAAGCTAAACTGCTGTAATGTGAGATGTGCAGTATATGTTTCTGAAAAGCCACACAACAGAGATCTGTGGTTAAGAATACTAGGTTTCCTTTTACAACACAACAGAAATGACAACAGAAACTTGTGTTGTGCTGTATTTTTTATATGGTAGAATGAGGGCAGAAGCCTGGAGGTTAAGTGGTGTTGTGACAAAAAAAAAGGTCACTGTTTGAATCCTTGGACTTCTGAGGATAATATGGCTAAGGACATGAAACGAGTACTCTCCCCCTCATGAAAAGCTTTTGAAGATGCAGCTGGTGAGCTCAGTGAGCAGCAGCACTGTGGAAAGCTGTTGTTGGACTGCACAGCCACAAGTGTCAATCCATGCTTTCACCTATCTGTGTACCTGCATTCATTTGGAGTTTTGTCTGTGTGTGTGTATCTGCAATATGCAATTAAACACATGAGCAGTTGGAGGAATACAGTATATGCGTACAGCACATATACAAATACACTGTTCCTGCTACGATTTGTCGCTGTAAATTATACAAGAGCAGTACTCAAGTGTAACAGCAGGGGGCAGCAGCGTCCAGTCTGCAGAGTAGAGAAGAAGAAGAAGTAGACTTCAACCAATCATAGTGCAGGGTTCAGTCCTCCCTCTGGCTGCTTCCTCAGGTGAGGGCGGGGCTTCAGCCCCTCTGTAAAGGTGAATGGGCTGGGCTGGATGTGATGTGGGAAGTTGACATTGTGAATTAAGTTAATGCAGACCTGACAAACCTGTCAAAATATTTAACGTTGTTAACTTTAGCCTAACGCTACGTAATTTTCAAGCTAGCTAGTTACCAGGCAATTAAAGTTATTATATGTAACTTTTCCACATTAAATTGTCTAAAAATGACTAGACCTGTGTTATATGCATTCACTTTTTACACCTTTCAACTATATATTTGAACCAAATGAAGGGTGTTAGTTATGGGATGTCTGGATCTGAAGTTATCAGAGAAACAAGCTGAGGAAATGTTAGACAGCTCAGCTCCCAGCTGCTGGAGACGTCCTGTCCTGTGTCACTGAAAAGTAAACTGCTTTGTGGGTGTTTCTACTGGTTTTAATCCCCTGGTGTGTTTGTTATGGAGAGGAGGACACCTCTGTGGATGATTCAGCTGCTGGTAAAAACCTGCTGAACGTCTGCTTCATAAGTTATAGAGAAACAATCAGAACAAAGGTTAGCATCAATCTCAGCTCCAACTCTTCCCTGAATCTCTGTCCTCCGCACAGAGACAGGGACACTGACAGGGAGAGACTGAGCTTTTTACATCATAACATAAGTTTCTGTTCTGTAATTACATCCATTTTTATTAAATAATTGAATGAAATTCACTTTAGTTTGTCGGTTTGTATAAACACACCAATCAAACAATAAAATATTAATCATGAACTTTTGACTTTAACTGTATATTATAATGTAACACAGTGAGTAATTGACATTTTAGAAAAACATGGTCAAAGTTCAGAAACTTGAGGTGAAACAGCTGACTGTTCCTAAACACTATTACGGGACTCAAAATATTTTTGCAAGGCTGGCAGGTCTGTTGATGGCACACTCTGCACTTGTTGTCACTGCTGCTTCAGAGTTAACCATATAGTAATCTCAGGTGTCACCTTTATGTTTACATTATGCAGTATTCTCAAGAAACGTAACATCAGGTGTCAACCAGTGATAAATCCGCTCTGTTCTGCCCCCTAGTGGATACATGTTTTTGTCCTTTATTCCGTAGTAAAGCATAGAGACGATGCTGCTTGCACCACAAGTCACCATAACTGTTAACCTCTCTGTAACCCAGAGGTGAAAGTGACAAGACACTGTGGGAATCATTGGAAATGATGCTAATAGAAGTATCATTCTCTATCAGAGGTGGAGATAAAAGGTAAACAACAATTAAAATGCACCAATTCATCACATAATAACTCCTGGTATTAAAGTTTGACAACATACTGTGCACAGTAGCTGTAAAGAGGCGGGGGATTTTCTCCTGAACATATATAAAGCTGGAGACAGCCACAGCTAAGTTCAAATAGGTTTTGGAGAAAAGCTTTAACAGGGACATAATGGGCATGCTAACCCCTCTGACACCTTTATGAGGGACCAGCAGACATACTTTTCAGTGAGTTATTACTTAAGGTAGCCCGGCTTAATGGGGTGAACATAAAAACAATTTACTGCTATGTTTTGTAACACTTTTGAAATTGGTGCTCATAAGTTATAATAAGATAGGGTTAACATGAGAATATTTGTAGCACATGTCCGGCAACTGCTGAAATAAAAGCTGAGACATAAATGTAGAGGTTGAACTCATCAGGAGGCAACTGCCACACTGCATCTATCTATCTGTCATCTCCATTGACTTTGTATACTGAAGTGTGTACAATACATACTCTATACAAGAAAGGAGACCCAACAAAAGAGCAATTTGCAATGTCATTAAAATGTTTATTGATTGAAAACTGTGTCATTTTACAAATTCCCTGCAAAGTGTACAAAATGTGCTTTAGTAGCTGATCAGACAGCGCAAAGGACATTGTAAGAAGTCAGCCTCTATGGACGGCGTCCAAGAAGAAAACCATTGCTCACAAAACTGCACGATTAAACCGAAGCAGCACATCAAACCAAAACAGATTTGTTATTATCACATGTAGTCCAGCATGTTTTGACGTGGACCCGGCCAGGACCACCACAGTGACTGCAGAGGGAAACATGGAGGTGGCAGTGTGCTGACATGGGGCTGCATGAGTGCAAACTATAGGTCTCTCTGAGTAGTCATCCCGTCACCATGAGACAATGTGATATAACGATGGTGTCACAGGCCCAGACAGTGATTAATAACAGACACAGCAGGATAGATGATTCAAATTCAAATAAGCTTTGTTAGCATGACAGACGATTAGCAGTATATAATATAGATGATCTCTGCCATGGATGGCGTGGAAGCATATCTGCTGCCTGCGCTCCTCTGCGATGAAAAGCCAAGCAGAGCACGTCAAACAAACGTTGGCAATTACAGCAACATTGGTAAATAGTCACACGGTCAAAATGATTGACAGCTGCACATGTTGGCATATGAGAAATAAAGAAACAAAAAGTCAAAGTCAAATCTAAACCTTAAAGCAGCTATAATTCACATTTTCATTTTAACACTATCAAAAGCAGAGAATGAACATCCAAACCTGCGGCTCCCCTCAGCTTTACTGAGCTTTAGTAGCTTGAGTTTGAGCTCAAATGAAAATGCCACATAGACACAGTTATTGGTGAACATAGTGGAGAATTCAGCAACTGATGAACCAGATGTGATGTCAGTTATTTTTCACTGCCCCAAACTGGACAAAAATGTGAGTTATTGCAGGTTTTAAAGAACAGTTGTCTTCTTAAATCAGCATGTGGAAACCTGTAAAAAACTCCTGCAGACCAGAACACACCAGCCCTTCCTCCATTCAATCAGCTCCTTGTCATTCATTTTTCTGCTGATGAAACTCCATAATAATTAAAATGACACAACAACACACAGCGGCAGGAAGCAGAGCTGCAGTGAGTTTTGTTGAAATGTTGTGCTAAATGATTAAATGAATAAAAACGGGGCACACACAATGAGGATGGGAGCTATTTATACCATGTGCAGATGAAAATTGTCACTTAATTGAGGAAAAGCCAGAATGTGTGTGCAAAAATGTTGTTGTGCAAATGTTTCAATGCTTCATTTTATCCTCTGGGGTTCTTTCTTATTTCTGTTTTTTACATAATTATAAGATGGACAGACATGTAGATGACAACAAAATGAAACAGTTATAGAGACGTAAAAATGATAAGAATACAATGCGTATGGTATGAGTCTCTAATGTGTGTGTGTGTGTGTGTGTGTGTGTTTTGATGTTGATATTAGAGGTTATCATATATCTGTGTTCTGTGATCCTGAGTAGACTGGTTTTTGGGTAGAGAGTGCGTATGTATGTATGTATGTATGTATGTATGTATGAGGAGAGGGTGAAAGAGGAAGTATTGTAGTGTTATTGCTTGAGCATAATCACCTTTTTAACTAAAATTTATTCTGATTGATCTAGTAACCATTAATGATATTTTTGTGTTTCATCCTTGATGTTAGCGTTGTACCTCATAGAGATGGTTTCTGAGTGCAAAGTCGAAACATCTGTGTGTGTGTGTGTGTGTGTGTGTGTGTGTGTGTGTGTGTGTGTGTGAGAACTGGCCAGGAGCAGGAGTCAGAGGATGTTAGAAAAGCAGACAGATCAGGTTAACGCCGTGGTTCACTGTGTTTTCAAACCTGTTGTCTGTTTGCTCTGGTCTGAATCCTGTTTGGTTTGGTTTGAAGTAAGTGCAATCAAAGAAGAGAGCTGAATAACTGGCCTTTGTCCTGTGTGTGTCTAACAGTGTCGGTGGGGTTTGAATACGAGTCCTGCCTGGACCTCATCCTGTGGGAGAAGAGAACAGCCATTTTACAAGGCTATGAGTTGGATGCTTCCAACATGGGAGGGTGGACCCTGGATAAACATCACATCCTGGACGTACAAAACGGTAAGTGACAAAACCTGCACTGTCCAACTGCAGCTACATGTTCATATACTCTCATATAGCGTCTACAGTGCAAGATGATGAAACTGATGCTGTTATGTTGTTGTTTTTAGTTTACTAAGCCTAATACTTGTATGTATATCTGACAATCGAGGTTTAGACGTTAACTTTGCACTGAAAGTAATATACATATTCTCTCTCTCTCTCTCTCTCTCTCTCTCTCTCTCTTTCTCTCCCCACATCATTAACTGGTTAATTACGTGTCCAAGAGTAAGAGGACAAAGCTAATTGCAGTTTAAAAGTATGTTAATCTCAGCAGTTGTCAGACTGATTGTCGTCATGCAGGCTTTGGTTGACAGAACAGACGAAAAGAGTGTGTGTGTGTGTGTGTGTGTGTGTGTGTGTGTGTGTGTGTGCGCTCATGTGAGAGAGAGAGAGTTCCTTATTGGCCTCTTGGATTTGCTCCAGCTGCCCAGTGGTGTTTTTGGTCTTTCATCTCTCTCTCTCTCTCTCTCTCTCTCTCTTTCTCTCTCTCACACATGCACATTTTTGGTTTCTCACCAACACCATCATTTTAGACCTTCATTCATCTCTCCTTGCCTCCTCCCATGCCATCACTCCTCTCTTTGCTTGCTTGTTTTTGTCTTGCAGTGCATTAACATATTATCTTTTATTACCAGTGTGGCTGGTGTTGTTTTCACCTTGTGAGTCTGTGTGTGTGTGTGTGTCATCGTGAATGTGGTCCTGGTGACACCTACTGCAGCGGGACCTACCACAGAGGAGGTTCTGAAGACTTTGGCAGGATGTGTCTGTGGACAGATTTTTGTCACAGTTATGGTGTCACAACCTGCAAGATACAGTCACTAATCTTCACACGGGTGTGGTTGAGATCAAAATGAAGGCCAAGTTCAAAGATGGGTGAGGTCTAACCTATTAATACTGAGAACTCATGTAATAATATAGTATTAACTACTGAGGCTGGTGTGCCACAGCTGGTGTGATTCCATCATAAGATGGTCTCTAAGTCTTTTTACTCTTACTTTGAACATGTGATCAGAAAAGTCAAAACCTACAGTAACATTTCACTGGTTGAATAATCCTCATTACGTTTGTACTGGTCTTGAGTTTAGAAACAACACCTTGGCAGTACTGCTGTCCACATCAATGAAGATTTAAACAAATGTAATATAATACAATAAAAACAATAAAAACCACAATAAAATGCTCCATGTAGAAATCCAGAGTTGCCACTTTGATTTTAGATAATCCAATGAAACCTGAGAGTTGAAATACGATGACTGAATATTTTACATTGCAGCCTGAAGGTACATCAGATTACATTTCTGGGAAGTGGGAAAATCTCATATGTTGTAATGTAGCCCTCAGTGCGCCACTTACTGCTGATGTTAAACTGAATTTGTTTATCTCGATTTCTCAAGGAAAAGAAAGAAGCCATGTAATTGGAACTGTCGCTCCACCTCTGTCTCTGTTCCCTAAATTCATTATTAAAGGCAAACGATCGTCACTGCCACAGAATGTCGCAGTAGACCACCTGCATGTCAGACCCCCCCCCCGTCAGGGCTAGCAGTGCTGTGGGATAATGGTTTGCTAGCATTGCGATGCTGGCCAAAAAGCGATGGCAACATTTGACATGTAACTTGTCCGTCTGTGCTCTGGTCTCATCTCTGTCTTTGTCGGAGGCCGTGGTTTTGTGGTTTCTTCTTCCGTGGAGGAAATTCTGGAAAGTCACTTTATTTTAGTAGTCTATGTAACCCGTTTTACAAACGAATTATACAATAATTAATTATTTAAAGTAATTATAAAATCTGAAACCCGACACTTCAATTACAAGTAAAATATAATTATTATACTGTATATTGATCAGCTGCTTTTGTCATCTGAAGACTGAAAAGAGAACAGTTTCCATTCACATAGCCAACCTTTCAGGAACTGGGATATATAAGCATACATACATACTTAAATGTATTTTTCCAGCTTTTATCTAACCCCCCCCCCCCCCCCCCCTATTCCTCTTTCTCCCTTCCTTGCCGTCCTCTATCTGTCACCCCATCCATCACATTGCTATTCATCCCTCTCTCCCTGCAGTCCTCTTGGGCTTTCAACACCTTGTCACCTGATTCAGTGTGTGTGTGTGTGTGTGTGTGTGTGTGTGTGTGTGTGTGTGTGTGTGTGTGTGTGTATGTGTGTGTTTAAAATGCACATGTGATATGTGATTTTCTGTCTGTATGCATACAGCTCTCTGTGGGTGTGATTTTCTGTCTTGAAGGGACAGAATCGCAACATACAAAGTGTGTTTGTTCCTCTGAGACTAAAATACAGTGTATGGACATTAGAATAATCTTGTCTGTGTTGAAAGAGAGAGAGAAAGAGAGAGAGAGCATCAAACAATCCTTTGCAGTGTTTTCTTTGTAGTTTCTCTCATAGCTCCACTACAGTAGTGATATTGATGGGGTAAAGTAATAGATTTGGAAAATACACGGCGCATGTATGTTTGTGTCTAACGGTCTGACAGTGAGGCCAGTGATGTCATTGTTTCTTGTTCTGTGTTTTCATGTTTTCATAGGGAAGAGCTGCTGCTACACTGAATGTCTCAAATTTGACTTTTTATCTTTTTATCTACGGATAAAGATGGCAGCTGGGAGACATGTCCAGCGTTTAGTTTGTACATCAGCTGGTGCAGGAGCACAGAGAGGGACTATCATTCTCATGTTTATATAGTAACATGAGAATAGGTGCTGGTGTCAGTGTGGGAGCTGCTGTAAAAATGAACAAATGAAGCCCTGTGAAACAAAGCTGTATTCACTTTCTATTGTACCACCGTTCCTTCCTGGGTTATATTATATTATTTTAGATTAGATTATATTAGATTATAATAGATTAGATTAGATTATAATAGATTAGGTTAGATTATAGTAGATTAGATTAGATTAGATTAGATTTTAATAGACTAGATTAGATTTAATTAAATTAAATTAAATTGAATTAAATTAAATTAAATTAAACTAAATTAGATTAGATTACATTAGATTACATTAGATTAAATTAGATTAGAACCCTGCAAGGTTCTGGGTTTGCACATGTTGGCTGGCCGGGGGCTTTCCCCGTGCCTCAGTAGGTTTCCTCCAGGCACTCCATTTCCTCCCACAGTCTAAAGATGTTAGACTGAACATCTCTATATTTTAGCTAATTGTGGGATATTATCAGTTGTGTTTTCTGTTTTGTGTTGTTTTGGCCATTGCCTGTTTTAATTACATTACACATGTAAAAGCCCAACTAAGGACAGGAGTGGAGAATTAGCAACAGCTATAAACTCTTTGTGCAACACATTAGTTCTTCTTAATTTATAGTTCATCTTAAATGCAATGTCCCTATCAAATAAATAAACTAAACTAAAACTAATGCAGGTTAGGATCAGTGACGACCCTAATCTGCCCATAGGTGTGACGTTGTGTCAGCCCTGTGATAGACTGGCAGCACGTAGGCACAAGAGTTACAGCTGATGC
>NW_019525549.1:318491-319120 GCF_002814215.2 Seriola lalandi dorsalis | reverse complement strand
CAGTCGGAAATTTACATCCACAGAGAAATCTGGAATATCAAACGCAGAAGGCCAAGGATCCGGCCTCATCATTTGAGATTTTTCTTCACTTGTATATAGTATATCTGTGTCAGATGTGCGTGGTGAGGACAGTGTGCTAGAGACTGAAGAGAAGGACTCAAGACTTATAATTTTCAGCGTGGCTCGATCTGGCAGTTCTGACACGTCTGTCAGATTACAGAGGGCATTGTTAAACAGTGGGTCTTCAAACTGTAGTGTGAAGTCATATGGTAGTGCCAGTTTAACTTTCAAATGATCCAAGAGAGACTCAAGGTTGCCTGGTTTCTGATCAAGACTGATTCTTCTAATGTCACAATCAGTGACGATGACTCTGATTGGCCACTTCTGTTCCATCATCCTACAAAAAGAGCTGTAAAGTTAGTGTTAGGCTAGCATAATATGTAATGCTTCAAAGAAACAAACAGTGTGCCTCTCACTCGGTAGGCTGACAAAGGAAAAATATCATTGAACTCAGTCAACTGAGTGGCAACCAAGCCTGTGCCGCTTTGTGTCAATTCATAAGCACGAAGATGCTCATGATACCACGCAATCATTGGTTTGCACAAGAAAACAATGTCTGCATTAATCAC
>NW_019525549.1:318003-318441 GCF_002814215.2 Seriola lalandi dorsalis | reverse complement strand
AACTCTTTGTGCAACACATTAGTTCTTCTTAATTTATAGTTCATCTTAAATGCAATGTCCCTATCAAATAAATAAACTAAACTAAAACTAATGCAGGTTAGGATCAGTGACGACCCTAATCTGCCCATAGGTGTGACGTTGTGTCAGCCCTGTGATAGACTGGCAGCACGTAGGCACAAGAGTTACAGCTGATGCCTGGATGGATGGATGGATGGATGGATGGATGGATGGATGGATGGATAGAGTCCTAAACGAACTTAATGATCAAAAATACCTTTCTGTGCAACTACTAGCACTAATTCTCTCTGTCTTATAAAGAATAGAAGTTTATGTTAAATTAGTTTGTGGTTTGAAGGAAAGATATTTATTTATTTATTTATTTATTTATTTATGTATTAATAAATTGTTTAATTTACTTATTTATTATTATCGTACTTC
>NW_019525549.1:290120-317983 GCF_002814215.2 Seriola lalandi dorsalis | reverse complement strand
TTACATTTACATAATCTGGAAAAAGGAGGATGAATGGATGGATGGATGGATGGATGGATGGATGGATAGAGTCCTAAACGAACTTAATGATCAAAAATACCTTTCTGTGCAACTACTAGCACTAATTCTCTCTGTCTTATAAAGAATAGAAGTTTATGTTAAATTAGTTTGTGGTTTGAAGGAAAGATATTTATTTATTTATTTATTTATTTATTTATGTATTAATAAATTGTTTAATTTACTTATTTATTATTATCGTACTTCACTTTCTTGTTTGAAGCCCAGTTTCATGAACAGGAAGTTAAATGATCTTAATGATAAAGTAAATATTTTAAGGTGCTGTAATATGAAATAACAATAAAATAACATCATCATCATAATGTCACAAAAGTCTAAAATATCACTTCAATCATTAAGCTGAGTATTTGACTCCTCTGTTTGGCAATATTGATTTTTAAAATCTCAATAATCTCAACTTTTTGTGTGTGACCATGTTCAGTGGTAAGAATCAGTTTGGATTTGGCAGAAATGATCAGAAATCCATGAGATGTGAAGCGTGACGACACAACATGGATCATTTTCACATTTGTTATGGGAACGAGAGGCAGAGGCAAAATGAGATAAACAGGGAGGAGAAACAGAGAGAGGCATGAAGAGGGAGCAAAAGAGACACACACTGGATTTGTGTGCAGAGGACTGCCCACACCTTACACACACACGCACACACACACACACACACACACACACTGGTGATGTGTTGTGTGATCTGTGAGCACTGAGTAGTGAGTTGAACTGCTGAACAACTCAGATAAGACTGGATAAAAGAGAGCGTGCGTGTGTGTGTGTGTGTGTGTGTGTGTGTGTGTGTGTGTGTGTGCGCGTGTGCGTGTGCGTGGAGGTGTTTCAGGGGCAGAGGGTTGACAAGTTGATCTGCTTCCCTCTGCATACACTGTGAGGATGTTCTACAGTCAGGGTGTGTGTGATTTCCATTCAAGTGTACTTGTGAGTCTTTGAAGCTCATGTTTGTCGATGTATTCACATATTAGTGTGTGTGTGCACAGAGACTGGGAGTGTGGGAGTGTGTAAGCCGGTCAGCAAGACTCAAGCTGCTCCAGTGCTTTGCTCCACAGAATCTGTGAAAGTTTCTTTTTTCCCAGATCAAATCAAAATGACACAAATCCCAAATTTAAGTGTTTGTAGTTGAATTTTTTGACAAGAAAACCTACAAACAAAACAAAACAATATATATATATATATACACATATATATCTATATATATATATATATATATGTGTGTATATATATATATGTATATATTATTGACTGTATTTAGTACAATCCTTCATCATTAAAGAAGCAGTGAAGGACGATGTCAGTCTGCTCTCTCTAATAAAGTTTCTGCTTAAATAACTGACAGGTATGCAGAGACTATGCCATGTATAATTAAAAGTCCTTCTCAGCTGTGTCAGAGCCTTTCTTCTTCTCCAGCCTTAATCAGTTCAGAACATCACAGTTGGAGATGTCGGTGTTTTATTTGTTCTTGTGTACGACTGTAACAGACAGAAAATGTTTCCTCTAATGTCTTAATGCAAGTTGATGACTTGATGCTCATGACATCTTAATACAAAACACATCACCATGATATGTTGATAATAATCTCTATTGATGTAGCACTTTTCAAAAAGAGGTTTACAAACTGCTTCACAGCGTAAAAACAGATCAAATACACTGTTTATGTATACTTGCTTATTAGAATAGTTTGATGTAGTCAAGAAATAGAAACAAAGATAAGAGACAATGGAAAATCTGAAGTTTGAATAAAAATAAAAGCATAAAACAAAAAGTAAAAACTCTTATTAGAAGTTATTTATTAAAAAATTAGTTTTTAAAAGAGGACACTCTGGTAGCTTGTCTAATTCCCATAGGAAGGTTAGTTCCATGCTTGAGGAGCCCTCATCACCCTGTGTCTCGAGCCTTGCCCAGGGGACAGAGAGCAACAGCTGGTCTGCACATCTAAGACAATGAGCAGGTGTGCAAGGGTGAGAAGGTTGGCAATGTAAAATGGGACAAGGCTGCTCAGTGTTTTAAAAACAAACAGTAAAGTTTCAAAAAATCAGTCCTGAAAACCCGCAGGTTACCAGTGCATGTACAGGGCATATGAAGTGAAATAAAAACTGTAGCTTGAGTTTCCCCTTTTTCTTCTTCTTTATTTCTTTTCTTATTTATTTCACACAGATTCAGCCATTTCTTATAATAAAACAGTCTCATCACAACTGAACCACTTTAACAACTGTTCTCTTTCTTTTCCTCTCATATCCCCGAGATGAAATGATTTACAATGCATGCAGATGATCTGGGAGTTTCGCGGTCCACTAAACCAGAGCTGTATTGGCTAGAAAAGCTGCGCCGGTTAAAATAGAAGCACTCTGTCAAAATTTGATTATTCTCAATATTTTCAAGGTCATAGGTCTAGGTCTGGAAAGGATGGCGTCTGAGTTTGGGTCTGGGGACTACGGTCTGACTATTAGTGACCTCATTATTCAAATAGCTTGATGCATTATACAGTATGTGTGTGGAGTATATGATTTTAGTGCCTTTAACACTTGTTTATTCTGTGTGTGCATGTGTGGCACAATGTGTATGAGTGGATACATAATAGTCATAGAGTAGAGTAGTTGTTAGCATGAGCACATACTGTGCTTGAGTGTGTGTGTGTGTGTTGTGGGTTTTGGTTTGTGTGTGTGTGTGTGTGTGTGTTAGAGCCCTGACACACCAAGTCAACATTTATCTGTTGCTTGGTTACTGTTAGTGTTTGGCTGATGACACCTGAAGTTTTTGGGCCACAGTTGGCTGCAGTCTGCTCCCATCACCTGTCAGTCATTTCACCTTGCTAAAGGACCAGTGTGGAGGATTTAATAGCATCTAGCAGTGAGGTTGCAGATTGCAGCCAACTGACTGGTGGTTGTAGCTTGTATGGTGCCCTGGGTGAACACCACCTTCAGACCAAGTATAGAAAGGAAATAGTGTATATACCTACATACAAATAAAATAGAGAATTGTAGAATACTAATTGCACAAACTCTTCATCCCACAAATAGATCAACACACCAAAGAGAATTAATCATTAAACTAATGCACACTTCAAACAAGACACACACATTTTACATTGCACAACTGTCATCTAAAGCCTGACCTGTCTTACTTTCCTTGATGCAGAGTCATCAGTTAGTTCTTAATGATTTCACGCAACCCAGAAAACTGATGTGTGTGAGACTACAGGTGTGTATTCACAGTATTATGAATGAATTGTGGTTTTATTTGGCAGCTTTTCATGGTGTGACTGACTTTAGTGCATTAGTCCTGTAGAGATAGAAGAGCGCTTTTTGATAGATTCCCTGACCTGTAGTCAAACCTCCCCCGCCCCCCTCCCCGTCTCTCAGCACCTCTGAGACCTTCTCACAGAAACTAGAAAGAGCGGCTGCCCCGACCCACACGGTGACATGATGTTACTGACATGAGCGATAGAGACCAATCGGGCAAATGTAATTTCTTTTTTTCTTTTTCTTTTTTTATGAGCACCCGCGACGCCCCCTGACGAGATGCCCATGTCTCCCATATCTAAATCTGCCATTGCCAACTGAAATACAAAAGGCCCTCTCTGGAGCCAGTGTTTGGTTTGTCCATTCTGGGCTCCTGTAGAAACATGACCTGCTCCCTATGTAGATATGAAGGACTCATTCTAATGAAAACACGGTTCTTAGTTTCAGGTGGTTATACACTAATAAAAACTTAATTATGAATTTCATATTCCGTTTCTGAATCCTGCGAACTGGCATTTTAAATCAGCAGCAGAGACGCTCAGTGAGTCTGACCAGTCAGTGATTTGCTGCATGTTGTCCCTAGCTTTCTCTGCTGAAAACACACATTCTCTATTATTTGTCCAAGTGTGATAGTTAAACTATTCGAGTGAAACTTTTACCAAAGGTGATGCAAAACAAAATGTTTTACTAGTCTGACCTCTTTGCTGCCAAGTCTTTGAGAGGACATTGGTATGTCGGGGTCCGTAGGTGATGTGGTAATAATGTAAGCATGTAGGATTTTGAGATTGAGAGTTTTGAGATCAAAGTCAAATGTACTCATTTATATAAACACACACAGAGCCGTGTGAGAAAGTCTTACTGCCCTCTCTTTTAACACAGCAGGAGCTTTTGATTTTCCTCACTCTTTCTCTTCTGCCCTGCTCTCCCTTTTTCTCTCTCTCGCCATCTCTCTTTCTCTCTCATATCACCCCCCACCACCACCACACTCACACACACACACACACACACACGCACACACACACACACACACTTTTACCAGTCAGTTGCCTGTGTAGACTGCAGCACAGCATGGGTGGAACCTTGCTGGCTCGGCCTCTGTTGATCAATCAACACCTACTAATGGAAGGAGAGATGAAAGAGAGAGTGAAGGAGCGGAAGATACAGGGGAGGAGAAGGAGAGGGATATCGAGATAGACAGACAGGATGGGAACTAACTGATATGGGATTTAAACACTGATAACAATTGATGGCTGAAAGTTCCAGAAAGGGAAGAGAATTAGTCCTGTCAGAAAATCCTCAGAAATGCGCAGCATGTAATATAAAATAGGTCTTTTACCATTAAGACGTATTGATGCGTAAACCATAGCAGAATATTTTGAAAAAATCTTGTTTTAAAGATGTTTCACAAATGTCCTATAGTGCTGATTGGTTCTAAAATAATGATTATGGTTGTCCAACCATGTTTAAAGGCCAAAGTGTGTGTAGCTGTTCCAAAGTGCCACACTTGAAGGCGGGGCTAAAGGCCCGATGTCATAGCCTCCTCCTGGCTACATCACACTGTGTCTCCAATCTCTATCCATGAAGTCTGTCTAGTGCTTGTGGCTTGTTGGGTCAAGTTAAGTCAACTTTGTTTCAAGAGCACATTTAAACACAGCTTGATCATCTGATATCAAGTGGCAAAAGGTTCTATAATTTTGGAGCAGCAACTGCAACTGTCACTTTTTGGTTTTAGACGTGATCGTGGGACGTGCAGGTTCCAGGAGCTGAGTGTCAATAAGATCTGTGATGTGAGGTGGGGCCTCACCATTAAAAAGCCTTAAAGGTAATCAGCAAGGTCTTAAACTGAGTTCTGAAGTGAAGAGGAAGCCAGTGAAGAGAGGCTGAGACTGATGTACTAACTGTGAGTGAGATAGTGAAGACTGAGGAAGGCCTAAATACAGAGAATTGGAATACTCCGGTGGAGTTGTGATGAAGGCGTGGATGACCGTCTCCATATCTCTGAGGGACAGAATCGGTTTCAGTTTGGAAATGGTTCTTTTACTGATTATTTGCATAGAGGAGATGTGTTTTGCACAGAGGAGATGTGTTTGCCAAGGCAACGCTCAGAGTCAAGGATAACACCTAGGTTTTTTGGCATGAGACTTTACATATGGGATGAGGTGGTCTATCTTACTTCAAGGAGCCTTCTGGATTTAGAGGGACCAAATACAAATACTTCAGTTTTGTTGCTGTTCAGCTGAGGGAAGTTGTTTGGGTCTTGAGTATTGGTTCTTGTCTATGTTTTTCATTCACTGAAAATCATTACTGAAATATCTCATTCACTCCCCTGCACATGTAGCAGTCAGCAGAGCAGCAGCCTCACGCCCCTCTACTGTTCATGACTCTCATGTTTTACCTAAACATTCATGTTTAACGTCTTTGTTCAACATCGGGGATGAGAAAACATCAGATTTCCACACAGTCAGAGGAAGTCAAAGTTGGTCAAAGGTCAGCAGTGTGGAGCGTGTCTCCACGGGGCTGCAGTCCGGACACCAGAGCTGAGAGCGTCAGAGTGGCCACCTGTTTCCATCGAGATGATAAGATGAGATGATATAATTTAAAGAACTCTAGTCACAACTCAAACAATGGAAAACATGATGGAACTAGAGCATTTCTGTTTGATGTATTCATTAGAAAAACATTAGCGACTCATTTTGAGTCCACACCAATCTGAAGTTTTCATCTGCTGCCATTTTTAGTCTCTTCAGCGGAGCAAAAGCTTGAGTGGTTCAGGTCACATTCTTCAAGTCTGCAGTAAGCAAAGCAAGCAAAGCTTTATACAGCACATTTTGTTCCAGGTGGAAGCACAATGTGCTGCACGAAGCATGAGAAATATGTGGTTCCTCATTCATGAGTAATTATCTTTGGCTTAATTAAAAACAGTACAATACAGGGGAACTGACAGTACAAAACAATGGTGAGTACAAGTGACAAGAACACAGGGTCAAAAAAAAATACAGATATGCTAGGTATCACATATGAGACAAGGGCAAGATTTTTATGGCATTCGAAGAAAACTATGTATTCAGCATCCTGATACATTTCTGGTGGCTCTTACTTGTCGACAGCGCCTCCCTGAGGGTAAAAGCTCAGAGTGCAAAGGATCGATGATCGGTTTTGTCCCCTGGCTCTGTTCACAACTCTGCAGTTAAAGTCTATTACAACAAACAGTGGGTCAGCGGCAGGGATGCACTGATAGATAGATAGATAGATAGATAGATAGATAGATAGATAGATAGATAGTACAGTTGGCTGGTTTCTGGATGGTGGCAGAGTTTTAATAATTCAGCTCACCACAGGAGGTTCCTCTTTGATGTCTCACTTTGAAGAACAAGTACATTCCTCTCACATTACATTAACACATTAACCTCATCACAAGTCAGAGGATACCTCTTCCTCCACCCTCTTATATTGTCTCTCCTCTCATCATCATATTTCTGCTTCTGCCTCCTCTCTCTTTCATTTCAATTTCATTTCTGGTGCTTTTGTAACCTACAGTAACTCACACATTGTATGCAGGCATCAGCAGAGACATGGGGTCTGTGCCATGATCGCTAACATTATCTTTCTAAACAGATCAAAGAAATTCCTCCAAGCTTACAACACACACACACACACACACACACACACTCTCTCTCTCTCTCTCTCTCTCTCTTTCTCACACACAGACACACACTGAGCCCCATGCTCCAATCCCAATTACACATGCCTATCTGCATCATTATGCATTATTAGTTCATTATCATTAAGTGTAGCACGATATAGTAGTAGTAGTAGTATTACATATACTAGGGGAAAAAAAGATAAGCTTGTATTAATAACTTCAGAGCCATACAAAACAACAGATATTAACTCCTGTGAAAAAACCAGCCCAGAGGTCATCTGTGCAGCAGGTTATTATGACCCACAATAACGTTTTGTTGCTAGGCGATATCTAGTGGTCGTAGTAATGATGACAGGAGCCACGGCAGAAGGACTTATTTTAACCCAAATCACCATCTTTTCCTGAACCTTACCGAGCCATGACCGTTATTATTGTAACCATGGCGACGAAGGTGGGTACACCACTGTCAGTACAGTCTGCCTGTTTATTATTGTAACCATGACAACCGAAGTCCAGTCGCCTGCTACCATAGGGGTACTATTACAGGAGACACTCCTATGGGTGCTATCAGAAGGTTGATGGTTGGAGGTCTAGTTGTCAGATATTAAAACTTTTCTCTGCAGCAACTTTTCTAATGCTTAACGACTTCTCATGTAAACATCACACAGTCGTGGTTAATGGTTTAAATAGCCATAAAGTCACAACACTTAAATGCGTAAGCATAAATAGCTTCATTTGTAAAATGCAAATGACACAGCAGTGGAATTATTGCTTTTTTCTTTGTCACACATGGTGGAGTACAGTGTGTGCACACTCTACTTTTTTCATTTAAGGCAGATACGTGCACAAACCCACCACCCTCATCACAGCTCCCTCACTTTCAAATGTGCAACATAGTCTAATCAACAAGTTAAGGTAATATCTCATCATCTTCAGAGTTGATCTTTATTAAAGGAACAATATCTTGGTGCGTACTGGAGTGACAGTTGTGGTTAATGCACAGTAGAATTAGTCCTGCTGTTTTGTCTCTCTGTACTCCTTATGTCTCTCTCTCATCCGCACATCTTCTTTCCACCAGGTATATTGTACAAGGGCAATGGTGAGAACATTTTCATCTCCCAGCAGCCCCCTGTCATCAGCAGCATCATGGGTAAGTACAGACTGAGCCTTTAAGACATTTGTAATCAGTGCTGATTGTGTCATTGCAGGATGGTTTGTAATTTGTTTGACTTGCTCGGATTAAAATGTGTGAGACATATGAATCTCATGCGAGCCAGAAGAAAAACACTTCCTGTGTAACTTTATAAGTGATAAGTCATGGGACGCATTTGTGAACTACTGTTAGTGAAAGTATGTTTTAACGTCTAAATAGGAATAGATTACATTAACAACATTTTAATGAAAATACATGTCTGACCTTCAGGTTTGTATTTGTTTGGTTTCAGTATTTATTCTGTTTTTATTGTTTCTGGTTTACTAATAAAAACATGACATTTGCATTTGACATGAAGTTCCTCTATATTGTTTCTCCATGTACTCACAAAGACTGCAGCATCTATCTGTGCAGCAGGTTATTATGAACCATAGATCGGTTTTGGAGGAGGGTTGTGCTGGATGGATGAATATGACACAGGAGAGTGGTGTTTTCCTAAACCTAACCAAGCCATGACCGCTATTATAGTAACCTTAGCAACAAAGGCAGGGAAACCGCTGTCAGTACAGTCTACATGTTCATAATTGTGACCATGACAACCGAGGTCCAGTAGGCCTGCCACGATAGGGGAGCTATGTCAGGACACACTCCTTTGGGTCATATCAGAAGGTTGGAGGAGTGGTTGTATTGATATTCCACAATTTTCTGTGGAGGAATTATGCTCTTTATATTTTAACAGATTTAATTATTTACTTTTTGAGAGAATTAAATAGTTAGTTTTCTTGTGGCCATCAGAGGAACTGCAGCATCGCCCCTCTCTCTTCCAGTCTGGAAAGTGCAGTTCTTGGCACCGCTAATCCCTGGATAC
Organism: Seriola lalandi dorsalis; assembly: GCF_002814215.2. Lineage (NCBI taxonomy): Eukaryota > Metazoa > Chordata > Actinopteri > Carangiformes > Carangidae > Seriola > Seriola lalandi. The sequence continues at coordinate 308,999 of NW_019525549.1, read as the reverse complement.
TGACACTGCGGTGTCACTATCCAGCTCTTTTTACCTGGCAGTGCTGAGTTTCAATTTTTGAGAGGTTTATGCCATTTAGAAGTGCCCCTACAGGGAATTAAACCCTGGCTCTTTGCAACTGGGACAGTGAGTCTGTTTTAAAGTCTTTATTTGACTTGAATTTGTCAAATACAGTGAATGCCCCCCCCCCCCCCCCCCACCACAGTGTTCAACAACCTGGTCAGATAAAATTCCAACCGTCCAGTCTGTTTTGTGGAAAGAACATAACCCGCTGTTGTGGTCAGTAAAAATGGATTTCAACACGTTCTTCTAGGAAATGGGCGTCGGCGCAGCATCTCCTGCCCCAGCTGTAATGGGCAGGCAGAGGGCAACAAGTTGCTGGCACCTCTGGCTCTGGCTTGTGGAGCAGATGGCAGTATCTTTGTTGGAGACTTCAACTACATCAGGAGGATTTTCCCCTCTGGGAATGTCACCAGTGTCATGGAGCTGAGGTAAGGGGGAAGGGAGGGAGCACGGCCGCCGCTGCTGCTGCTGCTGTCGCATCAGCAGTGGTGGGAGGGAACTAAGTACATTCAGGACTTCAGTACAATTTTTTAGGTATTTTTCTTGAGTATTTCCACTTCATGTTATTTCGTACTTCTACTGCATTTCCAAGATAAATATTGTACTTTTTACGACATTTATTTGGCAACTTTAGTTACTAGTTCTTTTTCACATAACGATTCTAACATTAAAAGGATGTGAAAACCTTTCATTAAATAGACATATGGTACGGTCATGAAATACAATACACTGTTAAAGATTAAATCAGTCGTTTCCAACCATTTTGTCATATAAGTTACAAAAAAATCTGTCTACCCATTGTCACAGATGTCTGTTACAGTCTCAGAGAGTGATACAGTTTCAGAGTGACTTAAAAGGTTTCATTTAAATAACTATAACTATCAAAGATTTCACAACAAAATGAAAGATTAAAGTCTAACAACTGGAAACTGATTTGTGTTTCATTTTTTAGGTCAACCATTTCATTCAGGTTTATTAAAGAAACAATATTTGTCAAAATAAACTGACTGACTAAAGAGTCGTTGGCTTTTAATTAAAACCCAGCATTCCAACTCATCTCACTGGGCATCTTTCCCTCCTGTACTCAACTGTTCAGTGCCACATCATTGGTCTCGAAGGACTGTTAAGCAGTGCTGGAAAGCATAAAGAAAGAGAAGGACAGATGAATTGCCAGATTGGACACTTTAGCACTACAGTAATATGCATTTGAGTACTTAACTCTTTAACCAGAATGTTGAAAGATAAGAAGAACACTCTGAGTTTAGAGAGAAACGTCTGGTTTAATGCTCTGAATTTAGAAACATGCTTCTGGCACACTCTGGAGTGCTCATTTCTCAGAAACTCTCTGCCCTCTGAAGTCCTCTCTCTGTTGACCTCGATGAATCATGATTCAAATCCTGATTTTTCTCTCCGACTTCTAACTAGTACTTTTTTGTTTTCCAGTGGGTTTCTCATTTCTGGTGGTTCTTCATTGTAATACCAAGCACCAATCTGTCTACTAACTCCTGTTTCTTCTCTCTTTTCTTTCCTTTCTTGTTCTGTATTAAAGAAACAAAGATTTCAGACATAGGTAAGAGTGCCTAATCTTTTTCAACCCTTAACCTTGTTATTTTCAGTTTATGCTGCTTATGCACCAGACTATGGTCTGCACATATCTTCCACCCCTCTATCCTTCTTTTCACTAAAAACAAGCACTGTTGTTGATCCCTGGCAGCTCTCAGACCTGTGTACTGACATCCTAAGCCCAAGGTCTCACTACATCAAGGAGAGAGTGAGATCAAACTCGTTGCAATCTAATGATTTCTTGTGGAAGTTCAGCAATGATTCAAAGCTGCAGATTGAATCATGAAGAGGAAAGTGTTAAATAGATCTGACAAACAGATGATGAAACAGACTGCCCTCACACTAAATTAGCTTCAAGTATAATTCAGATTAATTACAACTTGGGTCTTGATTAGTTTTGATTTATTTTGCCATAACACAACACAGACACACACACACACAACACATATTCAAAAAAGAGAGAAACCAGCATGGATTCATTACAACATAAGAAGTAAATTAAGGACAATACAAAACAAACAAATGTTCTTCATGAAATTGAAGCCGCACACTGTGGAGAAACTATGTAATAATTGATTACCATGGTGGTCCTGTCCTGTCCTGACGAACAAAGAAGACTGCTGGGCCTCTGCTACATTACTGCCCATAAGTTATAACATGCAGATTGAAACTGAAATACATTCAACCAGATCTCCTCTTTCCATATCTTTAAACAGAAGGTTTTTACTTATGTTTAAAAACTGATGTAGATTTTCTCCTCGCCTAGTAAGCTACTTATGGAGGACCAGGAGTTTCACAGGAAAAGTAATAAAGCATTTCCTTAATTTCATATTTTAATAGGCTTTAAAAACACGAATTATAAAAAAGAAAAATTATAAATGAACAATTACTCCATCAATAAAAACTAAAGCTTTACCTCAGTCGCTAGTAAAACCAGGATAAACAATCCTAATTGGCCATGGGACGTAACAAGCTCTCTGATTGGTTGGAGCACTGAAGGCCCAGAGTGTCAAGAGAAGTTAAATGACTAAGCTTATCGATTAGCCAAAAGGAAAAGGAAAAGTAGCTGGAAAAAGGAAATGGAAGTGTGTATTTCCATTTTTAAAATGCTTTTTCAAATAGTTTCTGTTATTTATTCATGAATTAATAAATGTATTTCTAAATGGTTTATTTAATGAGAGTTTTATGGTGTTTCTGTAAATCCATTTTTAAATCTGAAGTATTAATTGATGGATTAATCGTTCCATCAATCAGTCGTTTGACATCCCTGGTCCTCCACAGAGACTCACCAAAATAACTGATGAAATCTGGAAACATGGAATTGTCCGTTCACTTACTTATCACTAATGTTGCAATATGACTCTCAACAGAGTCAGATGAAAGGCAGAGACAACAAAGAACTGGGGGAAAAGTAGCCCTGATGTTTGCTACCTCTCACTCACACTTTCTTTTTTTTTTTTTTTTGCATGCTCCCTTTCTGCCGCCCTCCTCTCTCTCTCTCTCTCTCCCTCTCTCATCTTGACAAGTGTTCACAGGAAATCTAGCCGATTTCTTCTGTTGTCAGCTCAGATGAATGGCACAGTCATCATTGTAGCAGCAGAAGCCCCTAGCAAGGAGACCTAGCAGGGAGTGTTGTGTGTGTGTGTGTGTGTGCTGTGTGCGTGGTTACTTTATTCACTTTATACTTCATTATTTCTCTCTGTAATTGTACTTTTCCTTAAGTGAAGGGACTGAATAGTGTTTGCAGAGCAGGGCTTGGCAGCCTTTCCTATGATTAACAAAGATGACGATGAAGAGTGTCAGTTTACAAAGATGAAGATGACAGGTCTGCCAGTGGCGCAATTTATACACTGAGAGTTAGTTACACTCTCATTGGAAATTTGACCTTGTTTGGAAAGATAATGTGGAGTTGAGTTGTCGGGCTATTATTTGCTCTGGATCCCTTTTCTCTCTTACTCATTCACACATACACACCTCTCTCCTTTCACCAACCAGTCGTGCTTTGTGCAGACTGTATGTCCCGGCTTTCAGAGACATTCATCTCCATCGATCTGATCACAAGTGGTCAGCTCTAAGTTCTTCAGTGAGTGAGTGAGTGAATAATGCAGTGTAACTTCTTGACAGGACGACCGATCTGATTTTCAATTAGAGCGGACTGTGTTGTCACAACCTCCCATCTGCTTCCCTACCATTACCAGGGCACTGTCTGTGATGAAGCCAAACATTTTCTTGATCTCGACCCCTGTGCTGCCAAACCGCTCAGTAGAACACCTACAATGTCTTCTCCTTTAGTTCTGCCATGTGTGGGCCTCAAGCAACAAAGTTCCTCTTTTATCTCTTTTCCTGGCGCCAAGTCTCGCAGCTATCGCTACATTCTCACAAACGCTTCTCACGGAGAGAGGGAAGTTTTTCTGGATATGATGGTGTCTTTATTCAGCGGTCCATCAACACTGCCCTCTTTATTGGCTCAGCTTTATCAAGTTTATGTCATGCTTCATTTAAAAAATGATGCCTTACACTTGACTTTCAATAAACCACATTGTCATAGCAAAATGTACCTAAAGCTGTGCAACAAACCCAAACTCCTCTGTCTCGCTCTCGTCATGGTTTAGCCCGTTGGTTGGGTTTAGCAGTGTGGATTCCTCTTTGTTAAGTGGCTGCTGTTACAGCCAGTTACCTCCAGGCGGCTTCCCCTGCCTGTTAACTATTTTCAAAATCTCCTTTGCAACGGAAACAACATCCGAGCAGCCTGCATTAGGTTCATGTGCTTCATGTATGTTTTCTTTGCGCGGAATCAGTCAAATTTTCCTGACAGTGCTCAGCTCCATGTGCAAGTTCCCCCAAAACAAATTCCCCTCGGACACTATTTTGCAGGGGCACCATCATTGCATCCAAAACATGAAATTGATTTTTCTGCAATGATTTCTAATAGTTTTGGAAGGCACAGACACGATGTTGCCCTTTCTACATTTATTAGAAAATGCTTGTGTGTTTTTTCTAAAAAGTACCAGACAAACAATGTCTTCACTTAATGGGACTTACTGCTCGTGCACCAACAATATCTTTATCATGATCTGATACTAATAACTAACTTTTTTTTTTTGGTGCCATTTATCATTTCAGGCAGTTTCACTAATTTTTCTTTAAAGAAAAACACCTGATCACATCGACACAGTTACACACATGCACGCCTGGAAGCTGCCCGGTGCAACGACAGTCCCTTAACCCCACCGCCTGCCGACCACTGAGCAACTCCAGTTGGGGTTAAGGGTCTTGCTCAAGGGCACCACAGTGATGTTGATAGGGGTTGGACAAGTGCTGCTCATTCAGCTTTTTTTGTGGGTGAATCCTGAGTTTAGTTATGTTGTCTGGGGTCCTCTGCATTTTACAATGAGGATTCACCATCAAATGCGATGTTCCAGCTCCTTCTCCATATCCATGGCCACTCTGTGATTTAGGCTGACACATTAGGATTTTGTATCCTGTCTCGCCGGCTCCTTTTCTCTATCCTTCCTTCTGAAAGTGAAACCTAGCCCGTTAGTTTTCTACTCCTCACACACATACAGAGCAGCACCATACCTGGAGCCTCTTTGCCACCGGCAAATCACAATGATTGGATTCATTTTTTCACTCATCAAAAATGTAGTTTTCAATTAAATTTCACTTTTTAATTAAAACACAACTCCCTCTTGGGAAGACTTGTCATGTCACAGTTTTTGTCTACCTACAGCCATTCATTTATGTTTACTTATTCACACTATGTTTTCTTACGTTTGTAGCCATTGTTTCATTCCCTCCTTTTTTGCTTTAGTTCTTTCTTCTTCTGTCAGCCTTTTGTCATTTATCAATACATCCTTAATTTTTTGAATCTCCTTTTACAGCCATATTATCCCTTCGTATTTGCCTCCTGTATTCCCTTATTACCTCCGCCAAGGAGGTAACCCGTGTTTGTTGAAAAGTACTGAGCCGATTTGCACCAAACTCGGTGTAGGGATGGGTCATGGGCATTAAATTCTGCTGCAGATCGAGGCATTTTTTATCACTTTGGTTAATGTTGCGAGATCTGCCATTTTTTGACATTTTCAGCAATTTCTCTGGAAATTGGACCTTAATGTAAAAAAAAAAAAAAGGCAGACATGTTTATGGTGTTGAGCTCTACATCTACATCAGTATTTCACTCAACATGCAACTAATAAAATTACACAATAATAACAGCGGCTGCAATATAGCAATGACACAGTTCATACAGCTGTAGATCTGTATATATGTATAGTGCTGACATCATTATTTCACACAACAGGTAATAAGAGCATACAGCTCTAATGATTAAAGACAAGGAATAAATAAATGAAGCTAGCTTACAGACAAAAGACGTGCAGGATTGTTGGACCTTGGCGGAGGAATACGCTCTAGTTCTTTGTTCGCTCCTTATTTATCCCCAACTTCTGTCTTTCTCTTGTCATGTGCTCTGCATACTTTCCTCATTCAGTTATTTCATCCATCACTCCTTTCTTATTTCTCATTTTTCTTCCCTTTCTGGCTACAACAGCAGGGCCAACCCTATAACTAACTGACTGACTGACTGACTGACTGTTTTTGACTGACTGAATTTCCCGTTTCCCCATTGCCTGTTGCTCTTTTAGAACGAATTGGCTCAAACAGTTTCTATTAGGAGGTGACTTAGAGGGGCAGAGTGGTGGAGCAACAGTTTGTCACCCAGACAGAGGCTGTGCTCTGTGAGAGACAGAATAAGAAATATATGGTGTTTCTTCTAACTTTTCTCTGTGAGTGATCATTTTCAAAGTAAACAGAACCGAAATCACAGCTCAGTCTTTGTCTTTAACTGATGTGTTTGGTGATTTTGTCAGACGACGTCATGGTTATAAAATCAGGATTGTAGCTGCAGCTTGGAAATGTCTTTAAGTTCTGGTAAACGTATGGTCTTAATGGGCCACGTTTCAAGCTAAAAGAACAGCTTTATTACGAAGTCAGCTGTGTTAAAATACTGTATATTTGAGCACAGAGAGGAGAGGACGCGATGAGCTCAGGTGTTTACGGTGGTTCCACAACAGTGTTCAACTGCATGCTCAGTTTTGCACATTGACCATATGCGGTCCAGGCATGTACTGGGTTTTGACCTGGTCTTGTTTGTCTTCCTTCCTTCCTTGTTTTTCTCCTGATGCCCTTGCTTCTTTCTATTTTGTGTTCAGTCACATCTTTTAATGTGTGCTGGCATGTTTAGATGATCAAGTGCCATCCACACGTCAAGTCCATCCTCAGGCTGTGTTTCTACATTCAACTGAACACACGCACGCACGCACGCACACACACACACACACACACACACATACTGAGTCATGTCTTTTATAAGCAGTGTCCCCCAAAACATCCTCACAAGTTGTTTTGTCAGCACATGGGGCCATAAAACTGAAAAACTGCGCTTCATTAAATGTTGCAAATGATAAAGTGGAGGATAAATTGCCAGGATATCATTGTGTTTAATTAACAGCATGGATCTTACAGACAGATGGAAACAGACCGACTGCCTTCGTCTTATATTCTAACAGAATCAGCAGGTCAAATGATTCACTGACTTTAATTAGATTCTTCCTTACAGTTCTGTGTTTCTGTATTTGTTTTCACTGTTCCGCTGTAGTCTGTCTGAATCCATGGATCTTGTCTGTGGTGCTGGTTTGAGTCTTGAAAACGTTTAAATCTTAATGGGATTTTTCTGCTTAAACTGAGGTCAAATGAAAACAAAAGGGCACGTCTGAGCCCCGCAAGTATAGAAAGACTGTCTATTTTTAGCCGTCTTAATTAACAGCCTGTGATCATCTGCTGATCATCAGACACTGAGACGTATGGCCAGAGGCGAGTGCATATGTATGTATATCCGTGTGTGTGTGTGTGATGGATTTTAAATGACAGTGTGGCAGGCATCAGTAAGAGGGTGACACCGTCAAGTGACAGCCCATTGCACCCACGTAGCTGTGTTCAGACTGACAAACAGACAAACCTGCTGTTAATTCTCACGCACACACGCGCACACACACACACACACACACTAAACAAAGACACTTTCTCACTTACATATATCCCACCCACACTTAAATCTAGAGAAAAGAATTGAAAAGTATACAGGAATAACAACTCACACACTCACACACACTGTGACTGGCTCTCATTCCTTCACACACACACACACACACACCAACTATTGGCAGTAAATTAACACCAGTTTCTTGGCACTCACTTCATTGACCTTGCTTATATTCAGTATGTCATCATCATCATCATCATCAGCTACAGAAGGTTCCCTTCCATTCCACATGATAATGTCACTGAAAATGTTGCGCTGTCATCTTATAATCCATTTTATAAAATCTGCATCTGTCACCATGGTGAACTGGAGGCAACGACACAGAGGATTTTAGTGTCGTGTATATTTCTTTAAATGTTAAAGTCTTCAAACAGTGCTGCCAGTGATGCTGACGTAATTAAAGGTACAAAATGAATTAATTCTTCTTTCTTGTTTCTTTCTCTCTATCTTTGTTTCCGACCTCCCCTCTGTCCACCACTACGCTCCATAGCAACAACCCTGCTCACCGTTACTATCTAGCCACAGACCCAGTAACAGGGCAGCTCTATGCGTCAGACACTAACTCGCGAAGAATCTACCGACCCAAGATGCTCAGCGGTGCCCGTGACCTCATCAGTAAGAATGAACTTGTTGTTAGAAATCAAAGCATTCAGTTGTTCATTTTAATGCAGTTTACTCACATGAAATTCTTAGACCACAGCAGGTGAAAAGACTCAGGATCAGGACTGTTGAACTAATGCATGATGTGTGTGTGTGTTCAGGTAATGGAGAAGTCGTGGCTGGTACAGGTGAACAGTGTCCTCCATTTGATGAAGCACGGTGTGGAGATGGAAGAAAAGCTACTGAGGCTCAACTGCTGGGACCTAAAGGTGCATGCACACACACACGCACACACACACACACACACACACACACACACACACACACACACACACACACACACACACACACACAAGAAGTAACTAGATCTGAAAGGACATATCAACTGGGTTCAAGCCCGCCAAGCCATCCACACCTGGCCGCCTGTCGAAGCGACGCAAGTCAGACCATGCAATGCAAGTCTCACGCTGAGAGCTGCACTTTTACAAATTGTTGTAAAAAAAAATTGTATACATTTAACTGTTGGGGATACATTTCTGAAAATAGTCACACATATAACTCTTTTGCTCAGATGCACTGGGAAACAGTTTGGTGAAATTTGCTTAAAAGTTAGAAGTAGAAAATGTTTACAGCAACATATTGAGTATCACTGCAGACTCAGTGTTTGACCAATATAAACAGCATTTGAAACACTTGATATCTCCCCTCTAAAGAACATTGGTGCTAATTTCAGTAGCATTTGTACGAAGAATTGTAAAGATATAAATAAAAATTTGTTTTGCATATTCCGAAGTTTTGACTGCTAGCTACAGGAAGTTGTTCTGTTGTAACTTAGACATTCTTTGGAGGAATGAAAGTTTTTTGATGAGTTTGATCATGAGCATCCAGAGATTCTATTTGCAAAGTTTCGTGCAGATTGGACTCAGTGCCTACGAGGAGTTCGAAGAAGTATGTTTTGCACATTTCGCATTTTTGCAGAAAAAAAAAACATAGGTGGAAATGGGCGTGGCTTAATTATACATGTTTTTACTGCTTGAGGGGAAAATATAATCAAGTCAGCCACTGTATTGTTTACAGAATTGGTTCTGAAGCTTCCAAAATTGACTGTACACAAGCATGCAAAGTAGCTCTGTAAAAATAAAACACTGCTGGCTTAGTAGTAACATTAGTAACTTAGCTTCTTTCATCAAGCTCAGCAAGACGCAATGAAGCGCAAACAAAGCATTTAGCATCTCCGCGGTGTTTAACTCGTCTGTCTCCTGTTACATGAAGAGATGCAACATGTGAAAGTGAACATACTGTATTTGAATATAATAACAATAAACATAACAATACACCACGAGTTACCATATGTTCAAACAGTTTTGTTCTATATATGTACGTATTTTGGGTTGATTCTGATCTGCACAGCTGCTGTTCTCCTCTTCTGAATACTTCTGACATTTTTCATTCATATAATTATCTTGGCTGACTTTTCTTAATACACTCAGGCTCTACATGTTCTTATTTATGATTGTTCAGTACTGTCTGTACTGCAGCTCCATCCTGACGTCCCCACAGGAGAATAACCACACTTTCATTTCTCCTTTACATCCTGGATTTGATGTATTAATATCAACTGGCTGACAATATATTTAAATTGTGAGTCTGTTCTTTGCTTCTATTTCCCACAGGGATCGCAGTTGATAAAAATGGCATGATCTACTTTGTGGACGGAACTATGATCAGGAAGGTGGATCGTAATGGAATCATCTCCACAGTGCTGGGCAGCAACGACCTGACCTCTGCACGACCTTTGACCTGCGATACCAGCATGCATATAAGACAGGTACCGTGCAGAGACTTACATGAATATGCTTCTCTACCTGTCCATTCTGATTGGTAAATTTTTCATATCCTACAATAATGTCACACTTGCATTGGAGCTAAATGTTTCCAGTAAACACAAATCACTTTTGCTAATTAGCTGCACTTGTATGTGATTCAACTCTCATTGCATGAATTCACACTCTGATTTGCAGATGTAAAAATTCTGTCCATGACTTCACATTATTTGATGCGGCTGCGTGAATGTATTTAGCAAAGATGTGAGTGTATGAGTTTCTTAATTTGTGAGTCGTAAAACAGCATTTGTGCACCTGCAGTGAAGGATCTGAGAGGGTGTAACTGTTGTGTTTGTGTTTGTGTATACAACTCCAAGGGCATCTTTTCTCTATGACCTCAATTTTACTGATACACATGTGACTATTTTATACAAATACTACTAATTCCACTGTCACAGGTGCTCCGTTGTTTTGCTCACACTTTGTTTTCAGAGTGAGAATGTACAATCTTACATACACAAGATGGACTTGTGAACTCTCTGAACTCTGACCGTGTTTCTGTCTCTGCAGAGTTTAGCTCAGTTTGACTTGTAGCATTTATCTAACTGACCTCTTGAGTTGACTTGTGGAAACAGATGAACTGGCAGCCCACACATTCACAGGTTTCACAGCTCTTTCAGCACATATACAGTATTCAATTTTATAACTATACCATCCATACAAAATGTTTGTTTATGCACTATATGCTTCACATGCTGATATTGTTGCAGCCTGTCATTGTATTACTCCTTGTAGATAGCTTTTTGCTTCAATGATTCATAATATCATAAAACGTCAATATTTAGTAGACCAGTAAATATTGTATGTATTTTTAAACTTAACAAAAGAGCCCATATTATTAGAATACACATTCCCTTGTAAATATTTATAGAATTTATCAAAGACATTTGATGGAAACAATACATTTAATGAACGGGCTAAGATTTGAACTTTTCGTACTTTAAAACTTCTGCCCCCTGAGGAAGAAAGTACTCGGAAATGTTAGCTGGTCAAGTTGAACCGGCTATCCGCAACTTTTTCTGAAATGATTGATCCCCCTGCTGCCTCTGTACTGAGGCGGGAGACCTCCGTCCTCACTTGACCCACAGTCAATGCTGTCCTGCTGAACTCTGAGATAATTTATTATTTAACAGTTCCATTAGGCTGTGGGCACTGATTCATTCAACTCAGAGTTTACTCAGACAAACAAAGTTGGCAGGATTCGTCCAGGAAACACACTATTAGAATCAATAGTACCAGATTACTAAATACATAATAATTAAATTGAATTATACAGAGTCAGAGTAGCATGTGAAATGAAACTCTCTCTCTCTCTGTTTCCCATCTGTCATCTATACGTCCAGGTTCGTCTAGAATGGCCCACAGATCTAGCCATTAATCCCATGGATAACTCAATTTACGTCCTGGACAACAATGTTGTGCTGCAGATCACTGAAAACAGACAGGTATTGTCTATCCCCACACTGACAGCAGTGCATGTTTTACAAATCTTCTGCCACATGTGCTGCTTTTTGGATTTTCAAGAAATAATTTTTTGATAAATGTGCTTTTTTTGGATTAAGTAAATCATATCAATAATGACATAGCCTCATTTTACTAAACCAAAAGAATACAAATAAAATACAGTGTTACTCAATCATCCTTAACCAAAGTCCATGTATGTGTGTGTTCAGGTTCGTATCGTGGCCGGTCGTCCCATGCACTGCCAGGTGCCTGGTATAGAATACACCATGGGGAAGAGAGCTGTCCAGACCATGCTGGAAGGAGCTACAGCCATCGCCTTGTCCTACAGCGGCGTCCTCTACATCGCAGAGACGGATGAGAAGAAAATCCACCGCATTCGACAGGTAACCTTCAGGACACACACAACTCATTCATGTGCAGTCATTTCCTGATTGTCAGCGGAACAAAGGAGCACAACTTTCCCTCCAAGCCAGTAGTAGTGACATAAAAGCCAGGACTCTACTGGACAGTGCATTAACTAGCAGAGACTAGATGTACCTGTTCTACATGTCTTTTCTTAACTGCTCCCTTTAGTCATTAAGAGAGTGTGAGTGAATTGAATGACATGTGACAAAGGTCCTTGGTTTGTACCCCAGATACCACCCAGGTTTGTTTGTTTTTTTTCATTTTCTCACATACACTAACAGACAAGTCAAATAAGTCCACAAAGTAAGCAAGCAAAACAAAACAAGAATGCATAGCCAAACAATCCTACAGCTATCTGTCAGATCCAAATTATTATCTGCATATGTACCACATTCATACATGTCTTCACCATATATATATATATTTACACATCAAGATCCGTAAATCCACGAGCCAAGCCATTTCCAAGGATGATATTTTAATTTCTTCTTCGAGATATCTCTTGCCAGTAAACATTTGTCCAAAAAGGCTTTTGGTGGTTCTAATTAGCCTAATTCCTAAAATACAATACATTAATTACACTCCCAAATTGGAGGAACCGCCACCAGAAGGACTTTAAGGGTGATTTCTGAGTTAATATTTGCAAATAATTTAAACCCTTACACCTACTCAATCTCTCTCTAATATAAATTGTGTCATCTCATAGGTTTCCCTCCTATCATTATAGATGGGTTGTCCCAAATTGGTCTCCATGGGGACTGTGTCATAGACTCTTTAGTATAGCTACATAACTTCTTCTACATATTGTACAAAAAGAAAACTTAAACATGTGTGGGGAGGAGCTTTACTGGGACACCTGATAAAAGGGAATATTTGAACTGAGTGGATGTGGCAGATTGCTGCTCCGTACTGACGCAGGATGGTTTATGCTGCCTACATCAGACTCATTCTCATTCCCATTTGTAAAATTTCTACAAATTAGAAATAGAAATAGAATACTAGTAAAAGCAAACAATGATAATACCAATGGGTAAAAATGGGACATATAAGACGTATAAGAAGCTTTTTTCCGGTCTTATGTGTCTTGTTAGGGAAGGTCAACTGGAATAAGGTCTGTCATTAAGCTTCAATACAGCATTATACATAGTACAAGTATTGTGAGAGATATTACTTTCAGCGAGCTTCAAGAAACTGTAACAATGGTAAAGAGGGTCAGTGGGAGCATTTACCTTGAGCTACGCTATTTCTGTACAATCTGTAGTTTTTCCTGATAACTATGAAAAGTATTACACTATATGATATTTCAGTCATTTGTATGAGGCTCAAATAAGGACTGACATAAGGTTAGAAGTGCTTCAAGTGACAGAAACTTAACTTAAAAAATAAAAATAAACCAACATATATCGATATTTTTTCGTCAACTCAACGATATGGCCCTTAAGGTTTAAGAATTCATCAATATGAAGCCACAGGAATTTGGTGGACTTTCCTGACCATTCATTTTGATAGGAACATGTTCAACATTATTTTGATTTCTAGTGAAACGAAAAACAATGAAGTTTGTTTTGCTTATATTCACTGTCTTGAGAAATGTATGCATATTTTTTTTACTTCTGTTTCCTTAGTTTTAAAATGTCTATTTCTGACCCCACCAGGTGTCAACTGATGGAGAAATTACCCATCTAGCTGGAGCTCTATCTGACTGTGACTGCAAGGTACTACACCAATGCTTTTTCACATATACATCAGTTAACACTGAAGAGTGCCATCAGTCCTCCATGTCCTTCTTTTAGATCTTAATGTCATATCCTAATCTTAACTCACTTGTCATAGTCCATCTGTTTTGTCTGTCAGCTCAAAATGAATGTGTAGCTGTCAAAGAATGGTATGGATTAGATCCTCAGTGGTGCACACCTCTCTCCTTACCCTCCATTACACATGTCAAGTTGAAATTTTCATGTAATGTTATTCTTTGTCTCTCACTTCTTTTCTGTCTTTATTTGCTACTTCTTTCTTTCCATCTCCCTCCCTCTGTCCTGCAGAATGATGCCAACTGCGACTGCTATCAAACAGGCGATGGCTATGCTAAAGACGCCAGGTTTAATTGTCCTTCCTCTTTGGTGGTGTCTCCAGATGGGACACTGTATGTGGCTGATCTGGGAAACATACGGATTCGAGCCATACGGCGCAACCAACCACCCACTGGTATGTATACACATTAGAAAAGCACTCACAGGGACCATACCAATGTTGTTCCCCACCACTGTATGGCAGAATTTAGCTCCATTTGGCCAAAGCACTTCTGTCCACTGAAGCACTACAGGGCTTTTAATTTGAGACGATCATAGGAAGTGTTGAGTTTTTTCTTAACATGTAATGTCACCTGTTACCCTCTGCAGGTGAGGTAAATAATAGCCCCGGTCACTATTTGAAGAAACACGGTCTTTGACAACTGTTGTGGATCAGCTGTAAACGGCCCCTGATGATGTAATAGAAACTATTTGTGCCTAATCATTTTTATAGAGCAACAGCCAATAGGAAAAGTCCAACACTAAGCCAACCAATGGTGTATCTTGATATAACTTAATCAGTCACTCAACTTTATCACTCACTCACTCAGTCACGGACATTCACGGCAGCTCCATGGCCGGTTCAGCCAAAAAACTAAGACTGTGTTTGGAACGGTGTACTGACGTACTGTTCATACTAAGTGTGACGTCAGAATGAGTGTGTAGTGCATCCCAACTGCACAACATGTGAATTTTGTGTACGCGAGGAATACCCGTGTGTGAGTATGTCCCATGAGCATACTGAACATACTCAACTGCCCCATGATGCATTGCGGCTCCTCAAATTACGATGGCGGGCTACGAGGTGGAGGCTCAGTAACCGTGAAGCGCTGCTCTCGACCCAGGACGTTACAGTACACCAGCCGGCTGCTTTCCCCAAATCTCAGAAATCTTTGCAGCAGATTTACAAACAGACGTTACTTCTATGAACGGACCAAAATGCATGAGTTTATACAGTCACAGTCCCGCCTGAAAATATATTGAAACTTTAAAAGTGACCTATTAACAGCGTTATTAGCGAATATTACAACAGCTTTAAGCCTTCCTTAAAATCCCCACCAGTTGTCACTGTTGCTGCTGGTTCATGCGAAATGCATTCTGGGATACTGGCTGTACACTTCAGTGGGAACAGTCAGCTTGGTAATTGCATATTCATTTTGTGTAGGTAGTCATTTAGTAGGTGTAGGTAGTATGCAGGTAGTGTAGGTAGTATGCAGGTAGTGTAGGTCGTATGCAGAATATAAACAGTGAGTATGCAGTAGGCACAGCCTAAGGGTCCACTTCACCATGGTTTTACATCCCCCCTTCTTATGGTTCATGTGGTGTGATGGGGCGTCTACATTCAGATGCATGCTATGATGTGTGTACACTCTAACAAATGGAATGGGGATCACATGGACTCACTATTTGAGCCCGAAAAAATGCTGCACACCAACAAGCGATCGTGAATTTGCAATGATGTTTTTGGATGGAAACCGTGGCCACACAGCATGACTCACTGAAGAGTCTACTACAGCAGTTTACTGAACACCAAACTGAACTGTGCATGGTCTCGCAGGCTGAATGCGGTTTGGCTCTGATAGCTGCAGTCTACAGGAGCTTGCCAGCAGAACTGCCCCAAATATGTTCTATACCCATTACGAACAATGATCAAACTAAAGTGACTGTCTGCGTGTTTTCAGGGTCACTGGCTTCAGGTCCCAGCTCATATGAAGTGGCTTCTCCGGCCTCTCAAGAGCTCTATGTGTTTGATACGAATGGGACTCATCAGTTCACCATGTCTCTGGTCACTGGAGACTACAAATACAACTTTAGCTACAGGTTTGTGTGCATGGAAATGAATACATATTTGCTTTGTAGTCTCTGTTTTTTTTTTTTTTTGTCCTTTTCAACCCAATTTTCACTTGGTCATTTTCTTCCCTCCGTTCGTTGACTCTCAGCAATGAGGAGGATGTAACTGCGGTGACAGACAGCAGCGGGAACACCCTCCGTATCCGTAGAGATACCAACAGGATGCCTGTACGTGTGGTTGCCCCTGACAATCAGGTGAGCTAAGCAAGTCTTGACACAAAGGCTCCACCAAGGGGTATTTTGTTTGTATTTTATTTGAAAGCCATTGTTTTGTCAATTCATTACAAGCGTTTTCACCCAATTTTTAGCCGTAATAACAATTCGATTTGAGAGGGAATGACGAGGGATCCTGTTCTGTGAATTGCTGCTACATGGCAAAGCCAGTATATATATTGACTATTGAAATAAATAAAGCATAAAACATATATACTGTTGTATGTAACCTGATGTTTACTGTCGACTGACAGAATCTGAACATATAACTCTGTTTGCCTGTGACTGTGTGTGTTTCTGTGTGTGTAGGTTATCTGGCTAACCATCGGGACTAATGGAGGTCTGAAGACTCTCACAGCTCAGGGTCAGGAACTAGTCTTGTTTAGTTACCACGGCAACAGTGGCTTGCTGGCAACCAAGAGCATCCAGATAGGCTGGACTACCTTCTATGAGTGAGCAGCATTACTGTGTTTATATCTGAGAGCGTGTCTGTACAACTGTGTTTTGATGGATGGATGGATGGATGGATGGATGGATGGATGGATGGATGGATAGTTGGGTTTTTAAATTTCAAACGCCATCTAAAACTGTGTTAATCAAATGACTCACTAACTGAATGGTTTTATAGCAGGTATAATTATTTCCAACATTTCTGACAGAATAGCATCAGCTAATAATATGATCTGCTCCTGCTCAAAGCAGCAGGAAGTGGGCAACATCAGTCACACTTTACAGTCAGTCTACCGTTATAAAGGATTTATGAATGGTTGCAAGTAGTTTATTAATTAGCTTGTTAACACTTTGCGTAACTCATTAGTAAGATTAATGAGTACTAAGCATTAACTTGATCCTGCTAAATAGTGAGACTGCATCAATGTATAAAAACTGTGTTGTAACTTGTTTATAATTGTTTATTTGTGATTTATAAAGTGTTACCAACCAAATTATTAAATCTGTGTGTGTGTGTGTGTGTGTGTGTGTGTGTGTGTGTGTGTGTGTGTGTGTGTGTGTGCGTGCATGCGTGCGTGTGTGTGTAATGTATATTCAGGTATTTTTTTAACAGTATACATAAAGCACTTTTCAGTAATGGCAGCTAATGTCCTTTTATTGTCCCTTCCTCCATCCTTCACTATCCTTGAAGCTATGACAGCGAGGGTCGTCTGACTAATGTGACCTTCCCCACCGGCGTGGTGACCAATCTCCACGGAGACATGTCGTCGGGGGCTGTTGCTGTGGACATTGAGACATCTGGGAGGGATGAGGACGTTTCTATAACAACCAACTTGTCATCAGTAGACTCCTTCTACACTCTAGTGCAGGGTAAGGTGCTTACACAAGCGCACATGTGTGTGTGACAGAGTAAGGAAGAGTGTGCGTTGTTCTCCTGGCACTTACCCAGCATAAATACACAACGCAAATCACACTGAGCAATTGTCCAGTGGTGAATTTTGTAAATTAGATTGCTTTCCACAATATTTTCCTGTGGCTATTTTTGTTGGGGCTTGTACCGAATACAGTTTTTTTGCGATTGCTTACTCCACCTATGTGGATTGCGTCAGAGTAAATCACACCGGCACTTTTTGATACAGTTGATAACAAAAGTTAAAGTAAACTGCATTGTCAGCTTTCTAGCTCCAAACCCCGGAAGTATAACTGTGAGATGAGGAAGTAAGTTGTGGATTGATCTGTCGTCGAATCACCTCTGATGATTATGGATTTGAAGAGAACTGCAAAAAAAAAAGCAAGGTTCATCATCCTCACCATCCTTCATGTCAGACATTCAGACAGGGAAAACTATAATTTAGCACTGATGTCCTTGTTAAATCTGAACTAATGAGCCAGTTGAAGTGCGGCCTCGAGTGTGTGGCAGTGATTTGTTTGGTTGTGAGGGGAAACTGAGTGGATTCTCTCCCACAGTAGAGCAGTATTGATTGGCATGTAATAAGTTATTCAAAGCCATGTCAAGTGTAGCATTCCTCTCCATCAATCCAAGTGCATTATTTATTGTTTAGCGTCCTCACTATCATCTATCACTGCACAATATGCCAGTGTGTGATTGGTCTATGTGGAATCACATTAGGTACATCCCAGAAGTGGTAAGCTAATATAGCTGCTGTGCTTTGTGACGTTCATGTTGTTGTTGACTTCATTGTGAAAACAGGGGAACGTGTTGGTAATGCAGAGCTTAACGGTGATGATAAATACAATAAATGTTCATGTCATTGCATTATCATGTGCTGTCTCTGCCCCTTCATAACATATTGCGCAAAGGTGGAAAAGTGATGTGGGTGGGAGCGGATCCACCCTACAATATTAATAAAACATACAACCATCAACAAACTAAAATATCACTGCGCTGTAAACAATAGTTTAAACTTCAGTAACATGTTTAACAAAAGGAGACAAAGTATTCAACACTCACAATCATAGTGTCAAATAGTTTATTAGCTGTGGCAACAAATGTGTGGATGTTTTTTTTTTTCCTTTAAAATGATGGTGATGATGTCAACATACAAAGTTTTGATTAGATAAAAAGATAATGAGTCAAAGAGGAATTGTTTACCTGATGGTATGTCAGATGGAAGGAGGCAAAATGTCTATAGCCTAGGAAGCCCTACACACACACACACACACACACACACACACACACACACACACACACACACAC
>NW_019525549.1:282319-290100 GCF_002814215.2 Seriola lalandi dorsalis | reverse complement strand
TGCGCAAAGGTGGAAAAGTGATGTGGGTGGGAGCGGATCCACCCTACAATATTAATAAAACATACAACCATCATCAAACTAAAATATCACTGCGCTGTAAACAATAGTTTAAACTTCAGTTACATGTGTAACAAAAGGAGACACAGTATTCAACACTCACAATCATAGTGTCAAATAGTTTATTAGCTGTGGCAACAAATGTGTGGATGTTTTTTTTTTTCCTTTAAAATGATGGTGATGATGTCAACATACAAAGTTTTGATTAGATAAAAACACACACACACACACACACACACACACACACACACACACACACACAAACACAGGCAGCCATTAGTCCTGCAAGAGGTCAAGGGGAATCTAATTAAAAGAGTCTGGGGCATGTTAATGTGTCTCCATTAACAGGTTCAGACAATGGCTATGGAAATGAATTGTATGTATGTATCCCTTTGTATCTTGCACTTTCTTGTTCTCTTCTCTTTGTCTTCTTGTGTTCTTTACCCTCAGTTTGCTTCAGGTTATTACAGTTTTTTTGCCTTGAAATTTGAAAAGAAAATCAATGTGAGATGTTGCTGTGGTTCATTCATGATAATTGTCTTTCTCTCATACAGACCAGCTTCGTAACAGCTACCAGGTGGGTAATGACCATTCACTGAGAGTCATCTATGCCAATGGGATGGACACACACTACCAGACAGAGCCCCACATACTGGCAGGTATGCAGATCTGAGCACATTTCCCTGAATATGTAACGTTGATTAATCAGATGTTTTATGTCAAAGTGCTTCTGTTTTGAAGAATGTGTGGTGTTGAATGACTGTGCAGTCTGTGTGAAAAGTATTGGGTGTAGGCTCTACATGCTGAAGGCCTTTTACTCTTTAGTAAGAGTCAATGCGCTGCTCGCAGCTCTACAGTGAAAAAAGGTTTTATCCATTTGAAATATTGAAATATTTTGGGTTCATTATAAACCTGTGTTGGGACTAATCAGACTGTGACAGAGGACCTCAGTAGAGTGGGCGGTCCTTCACAGGATGCAACTGTGTTCACACTGCTAAAAGAATGTGTCTGCACCTGAAATTAGAACTGTCCACTGGTGATCGGAGCAGCTGTGGACAGATGTTAAAGCCATGTCTGAACACGCAAATGGCCACAGGCAGTGTGCAAGGCATCCAGGATATTGCAATGAAGTTAGAAACAGTCTGAAAACCACAAATGTTAAATTGAGGGATTATACAAACTGACTCAAAAGCATTGAACTGTCGAATAAACTAAGCAGTGTTGCGTAAGTTCGCACTTCACAGGAGCTCGCTCGAAGTTTAGTTCACACAGATTAAAATGAACTAGTTCACGTTCATAGTTCACAAGTTAGAATCTTTTTAATGAGCTGCTCAGAGCTATTGTTTTTCAGTAAATCCTCCTCCTACTCACCCATCACCCCCCAATCATTATCACTTTCCAAACAACATGAATTTCTGTTTACTGCTACAGAATCACAGACAGAGATTACTTCTAAAAGCCAAGAATGTCGGTATCTGTTTTACCACTTAAACAATGTGTCACTAAGCAGGACAACTCAAAACTATATTTTGTATTATGCAGCAAGTGAGAAAAGGAGGGTTAAAACAAAACAAAAGAGTACAAACTACACGGCTGTTCACGCCAGACTATGACTATGACTATCTGCTGATAGGTGTGTGTGTGTGTGTGTGTGTGTGTGTGTGTGTGTGTGTGTGTGTGTGTGTGTGTGTGCGTGTGCGCGCGCGTCTTGGAAGCAGTTATAAGCAGTTTTATATGCTAAACTGTGGCAGGCAAATTAAATGTAATATTAATTTAATGCTACAAATAATAAGTTCCTGCATTAATGGAAAAACAAGTCAGATATTGCATGAGCAACCGGCGATTGTTCTAATGATCGTCGATCAACAATATCATCATCCATCGGCACAACCCTAGTTCATGCCCAGCACTGAACCTATGTTGTCAGCAGGATCCACTCTCACGTCATCACCCACAGCAGACGTCATGGTTATGAAGAACAAATAGTATTTTGCGGCCTTTTGTTTTGATTTTTGCTTTTTGTATTCATGTCTTCTTCATATCCATTTCTAGGTGCTGCTAACCCAACTATAGCCCGACGCAACATGACACTGCCGGGAGAGAATGGCCAAAACCTGGTTGAGTGGAGGTTCAGGAAAGAGCAGACCCGAGGAAAAGTCATCGTCTTTGGGAGAAAACTCAGGGTGAGGGCTCTCCAGGTGAAACTGTCCAGAAGCAGAGAACAATAGAAAGCCTCATGACTAACTAGTGATCTAAAATCATTGCTGTTATGTTTTAAGGGTTAGCTTGACAAACATGTTCTTTAATTGAACATGGGATTTGGCTCAGTGCATGTGGTGCAGTGGATAGGGAGCCGTTTAATCAACTATATGTTTATTTTAGAATTGATGGTTATACTTCAACTCTTCTTTCCTTTTCTTTCTTTTTTTCAGATTAGCAAATATGATACTCATTTAAAATGACATTTGTGCGATTCTCAATGAGAAGCTTTTTGTCCTTTTTTCGGTTGTTGGCAGTTGGTTACACAAATAAATGGGCCTCAGCTGTTCCTCTGTGTACCTCCAGTTTAATATGGCACATTAATTTGGTGTCAGGTTTAACTGCTCCAACCAATCATGTTGTCCCTCTCTGTGTGGGGGGGTTGTGCGTTACAGGGGGGTTTCTGTTTCTGTCATGTTGTGTCTGTTGTTCTTACGAGCTATTAGAGAAGAAGAGAGGGGGAAGGGGCATTCGTCAACTTGAATATTGCATGAAGTGCTTTCTAACTAGCGCAGCCTAATAGGAGGAAAACTGCAGTCATGTGGCCACTGGGGAGTTGGATCCACACAGTGGTGCCATTGTCAGCATGGCCCAATAAACCGTAATGAATGTAGCAGTATGTGTGGACCACTAGTGGTAATGAGGAGGGCTGTATTGTGAACTAGCAATGATGAGTTGTAGATAGATGTGATTTGGAAATGGGTGAGCACAAATGCAACATGTATACTGTGTATGTCAGCTACACATATGTGATTCATGTGTATGAGAATTTGTGTTCACTAACACAAGTGTGTGAGTGAAATGCTAATTGGGAGTTCAAGCACCTATTGTGTTGGAACCCTATTGTTTTCTGTATAATAATAATAATAATAATAACAACAGTAATTATAAAATAAGCATAATAATAATACCTGTTATTATTATTATTATTGTCATTATTCCTTTTTTTGTGTGGCCTGTTGTTGTCACATTGAGGGAAAGATTAACCCAAATGCAGACAATAGGAAAAAGGAGGTTGATGGGAAAGATGTTTTAATAACAAAAGAAACTTACAAATCAGTCTGAAAATCAGGCAGGAACAGAAACCAGAAAATCCAAACATTGAGAACTTTGCAGGTAAAACTGAAGCAAAACAGAAAATCCAAAAACACTAGAAGCATGGAAGCAAGGGACACCGGGACACATCACAACACAACATCAAGTACAACAGACAAACTGACAAGGACAACAGGGAGCACAGAGACTAAATACACACAAGGGAGGAAAGAGTGATCGAACATGTGAAACACATAAGGGCGGGGCAGACAATCACTGAGGAGGGAAACAGCACAAAGACAGGAGGCAAAATGTCCACGAGACACACAAGGGAAGTCATTTCAAAATATAAACAAGATATCAACCAAAAGTCCAAAAATAAAGAGTCCAAAAGCCAACTGAAATTGTCCTGTCAGGGAAAACCATGGCAATTGTTTTGTTTTGCATTATTAGTAGTATCATTACGTAGCTAAAAGCAGTCATACATTCAAATATTTTCTCTTCACATATTCCCTATATTGAACTGCATCTCCTGGTAGAGGCCATTTCCACCTATAATTCTTATTCTGCAAATTGGCGAAATACACAAAAACAGTGTTTCGTACTAGTGTGTAGATATGTATGGCACCACTCCAGCAGCAGCCAGGGCCGGAGGCATTGTGTTTTCAGGTTGTCTGTCCGTCCCTCTGTCCGTCCGTCTCATTCTCGTGAACACGATATATCAGTAACGTATATAGAGAATTTCTTCAAATTTGGCACAGACATTCACAATGACTCAAGGATGAACTGATTCCATTTTGATGCTTTAAAGGTCATAGGTCATGATGAGCTCACAAAACACGATTTTGGCCATGTGAACGCACTTTCTACACGTGAATGGCTAGAGGGCACTCTGGCATTTTAGTGTAATAATTGCTGCTTAGGGCTTCAGGCAGGTCAGACTTCCAGAGGACACATTACAAGATGCAACAAGGACTACAAAAATGTGTTTTTTCATACAGCCCGCAATATTGTTATATCTTAAATATATCCAAAGTAGGAGTTAAATCCCATCAACAAATTATAATTAATATATGAAGTACTCACTGTACACAGTGTTAGGCCTCATTGTCCTTACAGCAGTGAGCTTTAGACTAAGCTGACTGACTCCTTTGTGTCAAAACAAGGTGCAACAGTTTGTGTGGACTTAAAAGCAACACTGCCGTGGAAAAGGTGTTTAGTTGGTTGAAAAAAAAGGCAGAGGTCATTAGCAAGCAGGCAAACACCAGAGGCAAGTAATGCCTTGATGTTTAGGAGTCATGAGAAGAAAACCAGGTGACATGAACAACAGCTGCAACCCTCAGGCAGTGAAGCACATTAGTGGATTTGGCAGATGATGGGGAAAGGGGACCACCTGTTCAGCCCTGTTGTTTAATACTCTTGGCTTCCAATTGCCTTGGGTTAGTGAAGCTCTAGGTCTGAACTGCGTCTGGGTGCCTGGGCCCTGTTATACTTCCCTGCAAGTCTAGTACTCTATTAATAAGAGCGCAACTAGTATACTAGTACTGATACTATACTGCTCAAATTAAGGGAACACTTAAAAGACACATTAGATCTTGATGAACAAATTATTCAAGTTGATAATCTTTATGATGTACATTGTAAAATTTGTTGAGAACAAAATAACTTAACAACGGTCAATGGAAACCAAAATCATAAACCCATTGTTGAAATCACAGGCTGATCCAAACCTCCATGAATTTCATCACAGCAACTCATAATGTGACTCAGTAGTGTGTATGGCCCCAGCGTGCCTGCATGCACTCCTGACAACATCTGGAAATGCTGCTGATGAGTCGGTGGATGGTGTCCTGGAGGATCTCCTCTCAGACCTGGATCGGGGTAGAGGTTGAATGATTCTATGCAGAGGATCAGAGAGTCCTCTGTGGCGTTACATTATCATAAAAGTCACAGTTTACGTAGACCCTCATGACCGAGACAGGCCAAGCCAATCTGCAAAATGATTTGTTTCCTCTGATTATGGGGCGGCTCACATTCTGCATGTCTTTGTGTCTTTTTTATCCAGCTGGCTGCTGGCTCCAGCTGGCCACCATCCCAATATCCTCCTTCTCTGCCCCATTTACTCAATTCACTGCATTCAACTGATGGTAATTTACAAATGAATGAGTGGCTAAATAAAAAAGATGAGAAAAATGACTTTTGAAGATTTTCCAGCAAGATTCTCTCTTTAATGAAACACGTCTGTAAAATGATTGATTGGCTAATTCCTGGTATTTCTCCTTGCTTCAAGGATCCATAAGGTGAGTTTAGCACTGGACCTGGCTCCAATTTACACAGGCTATCAGTCTTCATAAATTGGAGTTTGAGCAAACAGCATATCATTTAGAAAGCGATAAAGAGTGGCGAGCTGGCGCTGTGATACTACGGTGTTTTATGAGTCTTGGATCAGACATGTGTTAATTCACTGGCTTAGACGTAGATGTTGAACAGCCAACAAGAACTTAACATCTGGTATTTATTTTGGTTGTTGTTCGTTTCGCCAGGTCACTAATCCTTCATCATGAAATATTCCTCTTGTTTTTGTGGACCAATATTACGAATGAACAGGAAAAACAGACTAAGATTTGAGATGATAAGGAAATCCTCTGTCAGTCTGTCAGTCTGTCGTCATTTCAAAAGTATTTGCATAATTTGTTAATTCAAACGTGACCATTTATCTCCACAAGTTCAAAACCAAGCATCTGGCTGTACAGTGAGAAGTGGATCGGTGGGTCCCTCTGTGCAGGTAGCCAGGACATTTGCTGAATGATTTCTTTAGTTTTTGGTAACCTCTTAACCTTTGCTCCTGTACTGAACTGAGCTGATCTGAACTGAGCTGAGCTGAACTGAGCTGAGCTGAACTGAGCTGAGCTGAACTGAGCTGATCTGAACTGAGCTGACCTGAACTGAGCTGAGCTGAACTGAGCTGATCTGAACTGAACTGAGCTGACCTGAACTGAACTGAGCTGACCTGAACTGAACTGAGCTGACCTGATCTGAGCTGAGCTGAACTGAACTGAACTGAACTGAACTGATCTGACCTGACCTGAACTGAGCTGACCTGAACTGAGCTGACCTGAACTAAGCTGAACTGAACTGAACTGAACTGATCTGAACTGAACTGAGCTTAACTGAGCTGATCTGAACTGAACTGAACTGAACTGAACTGACCTGACCTGAGCTGACCTGATTTGAACTGAGCTGAACTGAACTGAACTGAGCTGATCTGAACTGACCTGATCTGAACTGAGCTGAACTGAGCTGATCTGAACTGAGCGTTTTCATGCTCCCTAGAGGACCAGCTCTTTCCATTTTGGACTCTCAATGAGCTTTTCCTTTAGTGCCACACTCAGGGCACAGGACATGGCAGAGTATAACCATATAAACCTTTTAGTCTGATCTCATAACCTTTTTCCTAATGCCAACTTCATGACAAACTGTAGTTTGATCTATCTAATGCTTTCGTATTAACATCGCAGCACGTAGTGGCCTTTCACAGACTTGACTTGGAGTTTTGAGTCATGTTCAGAAATCCCCAGAATAACAGGGATTAAACACCTGCAGCTACTGAGCATTTAACATTGCTGCTGAGCAAAGATTAATATGATCAAAAGGGTGTCTTTATTCATCAGTTATTTGTGTGTCTCCAGGTGAATGGTAGGAATTTGCTGTCTGTGGATTATGATCGTACGCTGCGAACAGAGAAAATTTACGATGACCACAGGAAGTTCCTGCTGAAGATCATCTATGACACCCAAGGTCATCCTACACTTTGGGTTCCCAGCAGCAAGCTACTGTCAGTTAACTTGACATACTCCAGGTAAGCTCTTCTGTACCAGTGTATTTATTATTTTACATATGATTGAATTAACACTTGTACGACATATCAAAGTGGACTATATGGCAGAACATTGTTTTACACTGTAAAGGTGTACCTGATAAAGTTGCCACTGGGGTCACATGTACGGCCAAATAAAGTGAGCATCCTTTTGGCATGTTGTTTCATCTGGGGAAATTCAAACCCCTGTGGCACTGTGACAGTGGGAGCTGCTGACAGGGAGAGAATTATCACATTGCATTTCAATGAGGTCATCCTGTATTCCCTCCACATCAACAGAGAAAGATTCACATCCAAGTGCTGATTAAATTCTGAGATTCAGCAC
This sequence comes from Seriola lalandi dorsalis, assembly GCF_002814215.2. Lineage (NCBI taxonomy): Eukaryota > Metazoa > Chordata > Actinopteri > Carangiformes > Carangidae > Seriola > Seriola lalandi. The sequence continues at coordinate 282,547 of NW_019525549.1, read as the reverse complement.
AGTTACATATTTCCTTATTTTCACAGAAAATGTTGACATTTGGGAAACTGGAGATACGCTCTCTTTATTAGGAACACCTGTAACATCTAATACAGTCCAGTGCAACATGAATTCAACTTTTACTAAGTTTATCCATTTTCAGTTTTTGTTGACAGTGTAAGAAATTAACGTGTGACTTCAAAACAGCATCTGTGACAAACTACAGGGCTAATACACTGACACCCAGTG
>NW_019525549.1:280243-282220 GCF_002814215.2 Seriola lalandi dorsalis | reverse complement strand
ACACACACACACACACACACGCCTTATATTCTGTCTATGGGTAAAATGTGGTTTCACAAAGTTAGTGATGAAAACAAGCAGTCACAAAAACCACACTTAGAGTCCCTGGAGAGGAGAGGAGAGGGGAGGAGAGGGGAGGAGAGGAGAGGAGAGGAGAGGAGGGGAGGAGAGGAGAGGAGCAGAAAGAGCTTGTGATAGTTAAAAAGGAATAAAACACAGTTCCTTACTCTCTTAAGGAGGAACAAAGTGGGAATAGAGACGGAACAGTTAAAAGAAATAGCATGAAAAGGAATACCTTACATTTTCAGTGGTAAGATATATGTTTCTTTTCCCTCCCAAAGCCACTGAGATGGTCATGGAAACATCTGACTTCAGGTCATAGTTTATGTAGCTTGGATGCTAATTTGGCAGAGACTCTTTTCACCACACTTTAGTGCGGATGCGACACACAGGTGGTGGACACAGATTAAAAGTTGAATCGATAAGCTCTCAGTGTGCTTTCAAATCGGCAGCTTGACAGTGACATTAAATGGTATTGAAAATGCAGAACAGCAAAGAAGCATCTGTTAACTTAGACCTGGCAATTCTGGAGGGGGAGAGAGAGACTTGGTTCACTGTTGAAAATGGATCACTTTAAAATGGATGACTGACTTGGTGGAGGACTGATGAGCAAAAACTTTCTTTCTAAAAAAGCAATGCATACAAAGACAGCTGCCATAGTCTCTGAAAGAAAAGAGGAGTTGTGAAGTACAGAGAGGTGACTGAAGTAAACGAGAGAGAGAGATACTTAAAAATGAGTGACTTGTAAAAACAACCCACAGTGAACCTACATTGTCTCTTAAAGTTCCTCCAGACAGGTTATAAACTCCTTAAAACTGCAAAAATCCTCTGCTATGATTCATATGTTCATTAACATGATTTTCACACATAAAAAGTAAAAAAAAAATCTGAGAAATCTGGATCAGGCCTTGTGCCCCGCCCACCACCTGCTGTCTCCAGGTGGACAGGTGAAAGAGCAGAGAGTATCAAGATGGTTAAAGGAGGAAACATCAGAGAGACTCAGCCACATGTTTGAACCTCAGTCTGTTGAGACCAGAACCAGAGACTAGCAGACGGATCAGAATGGTTAGCGTAGTTAGCATCTTTTATTTGTTTATGTTGTTTGTTAGCTTGTAACTGCCAGTGGCTGACACAGGCAGTTACAAGGTTGTGCTAATGCTAACTCTCTCTCTCTGTACTGACAAGGTTTCAGGTTTATTTAGCCCCGCCCCCCATCCCCACAACTTGACAGGATTGGTTCCTTAGGTTTGTGACGTATGAAACCCTGGCTGTCTGAATCTGTGTTTATGAGACTGTCATTGGTTCACTGCAGTCCAAGGTGGAAACACTCAGTCATGGTGCTGATGATTATTTCACTCATCAAATGTCTTGTATTAGATAAAAACATCATATAGATATTAACAAGCTTAAACACTGGATTTTCATCAGAGGGTCTTTCAGGACAGAGCCCAACACTAAACAGCAGCTGGAGCTCTAGAAAGTGATGGAAAAAGAGTGACAGAGAGGGATATTTAAGAGAGTGCAACAACAGAGGTACGACTGTGGGAACAAGACCCTGGGGATGGTGGTAGCTTACTTGAATCATGTTAGACAGAGAAGGAGCGAGACTGACACAGAGAGAAATAACAGTGATTGTGGGTGAGGAGAGAGAAGAAATGATGGGAACAGGAGTAATGAGATGAGGAGAGAGGAAGAAATAATGAGAGTTTTCTAATTAAAAAAACATAATACTTATCGGGAATAAAAAGGGATTGTGAGATTAGAAGACCCAAAGGGGCTTCTCTATAGATCTCACCCAAAAAAAACTAAAACATCTAAAATTTTGAACAAAGTTCACCAATTTAAAAAAAACAAACATAATAGTACAACATACATAAGAAAAAAAAGACTATTAAAGTCATGTCATATGTATGCAAG
>NW_019525549.1:203029-280223 GCF_002814215.2 Seriola lalandi dorsalis | reverse complement strand
GGATTCAGGCGATTTTACCAGAGGTGGCCAGCATCATGAGGGGGTGATTTAGGCAAAAAAAACATTTTTGTCAAAACATGACTTAGGCCATTATTTTAGGAAGGTGACGATATAGATATTAACAAGCTTAAACACTGGATTTTCATCAGAGGGTCTTTCAGGACAGAGCCCAACACTAAACAGCAGCTGGAGCTCTAGAAAGTGATGGAAAAAGAGTGACAGAGAGGGATATTTAAGAGAGCGCAACAACAGAGGTACGACTGTGGGAACAAGACCCTGGGGATGGTGGTAGCTTACTTGAATCATGTTAGACAGAGAAGGAGCGAGACTGACACAGAGAACAGTGATTGTGGGTGAGGAGAGAGAAAAAATGATGGGAACAGGAGCAATGAGATGAGGAGAGAGGAAGAAATAATGAGAGTTTTCTAATTAAAAAAACATAATACTTATCGGGAATAAAAAGGGATTGTGAGATTAGAAGACCCAAAGGGGCTTCTCTATAGATCTCACCCAAAAAAAACTAAAACATCTAAAATTTTGAACAAAGTTCACCAATTAAAAAAACAAACATAATAGTACAACATACATAAGAAAAAAAAGACTATTAAAGTCATGTCATATGTATGCAAGAATGCCAGTATAAATGAGGCCCCAAGATACAAAATTCAAGAAGTCTGGCTCCTTAAATGAGCTCCAAGCCTGAATTTAAAATGTGTGAGAGAGCAGCAATATGCTAGCAGTTATTCCATAGCTCGGCTGCCATGACATTGAATTCTTCTAAATCTCGGAAGGTGTAAATGATGTACATGTCTAGTTTTATGTGCGGATCACTGAAGATACCGTATCAGGTTGATACACATGTTTCTAGATAAAAAATACATGTGGAATATACATTTATTTTGGAAGTAGGAATAATAAGTATGTTTCTTAGCTCTTCTTATTGAATAGTCAATTTTGTTTCTGTATCTCTTAAACACGGACAGACTGAAGGGGGTGGATACATAAATATAGTATTTTCCCTCTGACGGCTGAGCTCTTTAGTAAACCTGGGTCTATGATATCTATACATTAATAGTTTAGGAACATTAGCTAAAGGAAAACATCCATTAAATGCAAAGGTCATTGGGGCCATGAATGACTGATATGCAACATGAGGACACTGAACCTTTTCAAAGACATTTCACCAATCAGACACTGGAAACAGCTTTCCTCTCTTCCTTTAATAATCTGCACTTAAGTCCTCATATATTTTATTATGTTTTAATATCTTGTAATTTACACTCATAGTAAAATGAGAAATTAGAATATGATCAGATAAGTCAGAGTAAATACCACTTAAACATCACCATCAAGAGACTAGTTCAAAATGTTATCAGTGAGGGTTGCCAGTGAAGAGGTCACTCCAGTTGGTTTTGAGATTAAGGGCTAAACACAGTGGGAGCATAAACGGCTTTAAATCTGCTGTGAGTGGATTAGTCTCACTTTTCAACAGATCAATGTTAAAGTCCCCAAGTACAAAGAATTTCAATTAAAAGTGAGTCAGTATCATTACCTCAATGTACCGGAGCTTGTGTAAATAAATCAGTGCACCAGCACCAATTCATGTCCTCCAACAATAATGAAATGCACATTACTTGGGAATTTTCCCAAAAGATCAAAAGCATCACTTCAGGAAAACCTAAAACTGAAAATTCATGATGAAGTGAGGATGAAAATTCTCTGTTGATCATAGTTCTTAACAAGGCTGTGAATGTTTAAATGCAAGGTTGAAATCTTAGCACCTTAAGAATCTGCTTCTACATCATCATCATCAATGACTCGTGTTTCTTGACTGCTGACATTTGTGTCTTTCAGAACATCTCAGACATTACTTCAGTATACAGTTCTCCCAAAGCAGATTACTATGAGTTAACCTGATATATTTTCTATATTTATATTTATTCTATATTATTTTTATTATTATATTATTTTATATATATAATTATATTAAGTATCTATTGTGCTTTTCAAGAATTGTAAATGTTTTTTGCTGTGGCAGTGTTTTTCTAAATAGTCCAAATGATGAGTTATGTTTTATGGAGGCAAAGAAGGAACAAACCAAGTAAACTATAAGGAAGCATTCCCAGAAGAAAGTATTCTTCTTTTTTTTTTTGCTTTTTTTTGTCTGGGTTAGAGTTTTGAAAAGAAAATGGAAACGAGATCCTGGTCAATACTGAACAAAACAGGAGAAACTGACAAAGGGAGACAGAAATGAAGTGAAGACAAGTGAAAGAGAAAGATGGAAGAAGGGAAAAAGGGAAGGCACAAAACAAGAAACACAACAAGGGAGTTGAAGACGAGGCAAATAGAAAAGAGACTATCCCCTCAGTGAATAAATGAGGCATATTTTATTACTCCATGTGTCATTCTCACCTTCGCTTACACTTGTTTTTCATTCACTTCCTTTTTCCATCTGTCACTTTCTCTCCTCCCTGAAAAAGTTTACTGGGAGCCTCTTTGTCAAAAAGCAGGATTGGTCTGTGAGTCCACTCTACAAGAATTAAACAATCAATCTGCTTCTAGGCAACACAAATCCAATATAGTGGTATACAAAAGAGAAACAAAAACACTAATGCACAAGAATACATCAAATCACATCAGTTTCATTCAGAGAAGGAAAAAGCCCTTCTCTGACCTGTTTAGTTGGAGGTCCGGAGCGAGGCGAGGAGAACATGATGTCTGTGTTGAAAGTCATGGATTTGTCTTGTGTTCTGGACAGCTGGAGGAAACTGGAGTCACATTATTATACAAAGATGTTTAATTTTCCTCATCCTGTAGCAGATCTACAGTATATGTGCCCATGTTCTAATGTTAGTGCAGTGTGGAAGACCCCCAATGGGACAAATGGAGTAGCAGAGCATCCAAGTGGAGGGAAAATGTGATAGATTTTTTGGGTCATGTTTCAGTGTGAAAGCAGCTTCCTTGACCTTTGCTGCCATGTCCGCTTTATGTTGGAATGCTGGTGACATCGTAAAAGCAGTGTGCTTTTGTGTGTGATCAGGTCCACTTGCGATCACACACAATTATCAGGCTCAATTATCAGGATCAGACCCTGGTAGAGTCACACATGGGTGCTGTTCAGACACATACAGCAACCTCCAGGGCTCTAATGACCACTGGAGTCTGGCTCCAACAGTGAGTCCGTCCCCATAGACTCCCATGTTAAAATGTCCAACTTTACAGCAGAAATCAACATGTTTACAGCCTGGTACAAAAACAGCTTTGGTCTCTATAGTTAATTTCCTCCTTCATGACACATGTATATAACTCACCTGGTTACATTTTGTTATCTTGCTACAAGGATTTGACCATTTATAGAAAATGATGAGTGATGAGACATTTGGTGGGAGGGTCAGCTTTCTGAGAGGACTCTGGAATCCGAGGAGCCACCCTCAATTTTATCACTAGATAATAATGTCAACATTAGTCAATTTTGCCCCCAGTATTTTGTTTTTTACCTCCAATATCAATGTTTCTCACATTCTTCCTTTCTATGGTATCTGCACATGGCAGCTTCAGTATGGTAAGTCAGGGAGCAGTAATAAAGTGGCAAATAAGTTATATTCAGGGTAAGGCAACTAAAACACTACGGGAAAGGTTGTTGTTACAGTCAGTAATAGAGTGATGTGCTACATGCCCATCCACCACCCCAACTCCACACCTTTCCTTTCTACTTTGCTGCATGAAGGGCACTCTACTTCCTGGATTGATTGGCTGTAAAAAAATAAATAATAAAATAAAAAATAAAAAAAACACATTAACATTGAATCTTCTATTATTGTTACTGTGAATCAACTATGCCAAAAACGTGGTGAGAGACACACACGCACACACACACACAAACACACACACACACACACACCCCTCCCTCTCTCTCTCTGTAAGAGGACAGTCCCAGCACCAATTTCACTTGCATCCACCTGTATCTTAAAAGGTCAGATCAGCTTGACAGTGAGGAGACCAGACAAAGGGAGTATTTTTTTACACAAGAGTTCAGCCAATGGAGCCGCCACAGCAGAAAAACTGTAGTAATACCCCACTAGCCCCAGAAACCACATCAATTCTCTCCCAGATGTTGGCAGGATTCTTTCCATTTCAGACCTAAGAGATGCAAGTCACCTGAAGGGTTCCAGGCCCCGGTGAACAAATTACCATAAAAAATCTTCCCTGCACTGGAAACCAGACACAGCACAGTGGTGATGTGTGTGCATCTACATAAACACACACATGCCTCAGTAGCTAAATAGCTACTATTAGCTGGGCTAACAAAGGGCTGCAAATGAAACACCACTTAGCTGCCACATGAGCTGGATTTTGCATAAGGACCAGATCTAGTATCGTATTCATCTATCGAAAGCGAATTAAAAGATGTACTGCCAGCTGTGCTTGGTACATTCATTTACTTATAATGTGGATTGATGTGGATGTAGCACGTCCCACAGTGTCATCACACGTACCATTAGGTTCATTACACAAACACCACTTTTATTTTCTGTGTAAGCAGCGACAGGCAGCAACTTCTGTGAGGCAGATGAATATTATTTGCTTCTCATTATAGTGTTTCCATGATATGATGCAGGTTCCCCCATGCCCATAATATCTATATTATTTCAGTTATCTTTTGTTGTTCCACAGCACAACACTGTGTAAATGTAAACTGCTCTGACGCCATGCTGCATACTTTCCTTTCTTCTGCCCTCTCTCTAACAGTCCATGGTCTTGCTGCTACACAGCCAGCACCAATACATCTTTGACTATGACTCAGGGGACCATCTGTCAGCCGTCACTATGCCCAGCGTGGCTCGACACACCATGCAGACCATCAGATCCATCGGATACTACAGGAACATCTATACCCCCCCAGAGAGCAACGCCTCCGTCACTGTGGACTACTCTGAAGATGGCCAGGTCTGTGTGTGTGTGTGTGTGTGTGTGTGTGTGTGTGTGTGTGAGTGTGAGTGTGAGAGTGTGATTTATATCGCTTTTTCTTTTTTATTTTTACAGAACAGCATTTACACCACTGGAAAATACTTTTTTTTCTTGATGTTTGAGTGTTACCCATAATACTTTTGCAGTCATTGTAGTTCACTTTCTCACTTACATTATACTGTTTCATGACTGTAAGACAGTCATACATTTCTCGTGGACAGCCGTAATGAACTTTTTGAGTCCTGAGTTTTGTTCGAGTCCGATCAGCGACCCAAGTCATTTTAATGATATTAAAACTGCTCATATCTCTCTCTCTCCCTCTCCCTCTCTCTGTCTCTCGCTCTCTCTCTCTCTCTCTCTCTCTCTCTCTAGCTCCTCAGAGTTGCCCATCTGGGCACTGGCCGTCACATATTGTACAAATATCGCAGACAGGTATTTGATTTATGTTTTTTACACAGTCATTAAACATATTAATTATAAAAGGAACAAATCATTATTATCAGTTACCTGCAGGGCTGCACAATATGCAAATGAGATGCAAAAAAATAAATAAATATATGTTTTGCCAGATATTTTAATTCAGTTGGAATAGTTCTTTTTTTTTTTTAATTTTCACTGAAATAATTATAAAAATGATGATGATGTGATTTTTGTTGGTCTTCTACCAAACAAACATGTTCCTTTACATCTGGAGAGAATGATTTGTAGTCCGGGGCATCTCTGCAGTGCCACAACATTATGGTGCTAACAATGCACAACAATGTGACACATTTTAACTTCAAAAAAATTGCTGGTCCTATGATTTTTTGCAGCTCCTGTGATTTGGATATAGCACTTAACCATATTGTGATTTTGATTATATTTCGAATCATTGTGTGGCCCTGTATGCAAATTTACATTCGTATTGTTAATATATTTGTTTATTTTTAAGTACATACTGTATGTAGTTGATGATTATGATTATTATATATATAATCTTATATATCAGTATCATCCTTTCCCCTGTATTTGCAATGAAAATTCAAATTGATATAGTAGTAAAATTAAAACGATTAGATTCAGTTTCATGTGAATATGATATGAATGAATATGAATAGTTACATATTGTATGTAATTGTAATAGTAAATAAAAACAAGAACAGGATAATTAGATATATAGACAGCAGATGGAATAGATGCATCAAGGCTCTGTTTCCAGTAATTTAATGCCAAAGTAGGGGGAGATCAATACAGTCTGCAGATGGGGAACTCTAAAGAAACACTCACATGGACCCAAGGGTGGTGGTGGGGGGGGGGGCATGATATGCATGAATCTCAGCTGCAGCAGAGAATGAACAGGGACTCTGACGTTGGCGTTAACTGATGGTGTAGCTTATCCTGGGTGAAAAGGATCTGATGTTCTAGACGGTCCATTATTGTAAACACATACTGCACTGTTTTACTTATCACATCAGAACAAGCTGGCAGAGATCCTGTATGACTCAACGCGGGTCAGTTTCACATATGATGAGACCGCTGGCGTGCTGAAAACCGTCAACCTTCAGAGCGAAGGCTTCATCTGCTCCATCCGCTACCGCCAGATTGGCCCGCTGGTCGACCGGCAAATATTCCGCTTCAGCGAGGACGGGATGGTGAACGCACGCTTTGACTACACCTACGACAACAGCTTCAGGGTTACCAGCATGCAGGCTGTAATCAATGAGACGCCACTGCCAATAGACCTCTATCAGTTCGATGATATATCTGGGAAGGTGGAGCAGTTTGGGAAGTTTGGAGTCATCTACTATGATATCAATCAGGTAAGACAGGACTGTTGTCCTTCAAAGATGAATAAATAAGAAAAAGTACCTCATAAACCTCAATATTGAGTTAGAGGTGATACTAACTAACTGATCAGGCTTTTAAAGCTTAACATTTTCCTCTTCTCCTGTGTTTTATTTGAAGTGTTGATAAGATAGAAGATATATTTGTGGTTTTAAGAACCAAAAACCATCTCAATGTAGTGTTACATCTCCTCTCTCAGGCTTCTCTCTGGAGCTCTAGTAACAACAGGTTGGTGAGCCAATCAGAGGAGAGGAGGCTCTGAGCCTTTCTTCTGATTGGCTGACTGTTTTCTAAGTGATCCAATAAAAATGTAGCAGATTTCAGGTAAACACGCTTCGGGGAATGGCTGAGGGCGGTGACTGCTTTGTTGTGACATCACAAAGTCCCTCTCTGTGGACTGAAGCTTTGATACTTTCACAGTATTAATATAGAACCTAGACCTGCTTTATAATCACACAACACATGGACATCTACCTTTAGACAATATGGACCTTTGAAGAAACTGACATTGATAGCTGGCATCCTTCATACATCCTCAACCTAAAAGTTAAATGAACCAATTGTTTGGCTTCACCCACGGTCCTCCACCTCCTGACTGGTGTGCAGCTGAAACAGTGGCTCCCAGTGAAAACCTTAATTGCGTGAATTTACTGTTTATCACAGTAGGAGTTTTTCACAGCTGCACTTGGCAGTGAGAGTCATCGGGGTGGGAGGTATGGCTGGAACATCATATCACAACATTTTGTCTGATAAAATGATGTATTCAACAGACCTTACGTTATGCGAATTACAAATAAAATGCATCCCTCAAGAATACAATGAAAACATTTACCTACTGTTTTGATTCAGATTACTGTTTTTAGTCAAGCTTTAACTTTCAGTCTGATTCTCAGGAGTTATCGCCAAATCACAACAGAAATCTCAACACAGGCCTTGAGTCATTCACCTGAATTCCTCAAATACAGCTGCTCATCATTGCGTTTGACAGAAAACCTCCCTGAATGGCATCTGTTCAGTGTTAATGTGGTGTCTCGTCAGTCTATCTGTTGAAGTCTGATCAGCAGGGCTTGTGTTGATTTTCTGAACTCCCCGCTGTCTCAGATCATCTCCACAGCGGTGATGACCTACACCAAACACTTCGACCAGCACGGCCGCATCAAGGAGATCCAGTATGAGATCTTCAGGTCTCTGATGTACTGGATCACCATTCAGTACGACAACATGGGCCGTGTCACCAAGCGTGAGATCAAGATTGGACCGTTCGCCAACACGACCAAATATGGTTACGAGTATGACGTTGATGGACAGCTGCAGACAGTCTCCCTCAATGAGAAGATGGTGTGGAGGTAGGATTACAACATTAAACTGATGAAAGCACTATCATTTCATGATGCCAAACGCTGATAGTACCATTTTCTGGCCTTGCAGGTATAACTATGATCTGAATGGGAACCTGCATCTGCTGAACCCTGGGAACAGCGGTCGGTTAACGCCTCTACGCTACGACCTGAGGGACAGGATCACTCGTCTTGGAGATGTTCAGTACAGGCTTGATGAAGACGGTTTCCTGAGACAGAGAGGAGCGGAGATATTCGAATACAACTCTAAAGGTGGAAATTAGTATCTTGTGCTGAGTATTCAGTCACACCAGCAAAGTTCATCTCTGCATCCATATGAAGCGTTAGAAGCTTGGTGCTGGTTGGCGAGTTACTGCCAGTTAGAAACATGCCAGCGCTGCTCAGTCACAGTCATGATCACAGTAGCTCTCCGCGGTAGCTAGCTTGCTAACTGTCAGTTATTAAGCTAGATAATGATGATAACAGTCATGTATTTGTACGATCAACTTCCGACAGATGAGGATTAAAGAACGGATGCTAACAAGAGATAACAGGTTCCTCCGTCTCTGTTGCCTCCATGTCACTGTCGAGATGGCTTGCTATTGGTCAACAGCATGAACTTGTGTCAGAGTTCACCAAAGTTGAACTTGACCAACAAAATAATTGCATGGATTTACTTCACCTCATGACACTGACTTAACCCCACATGTGTAGAATTATGTGATCGTACCTATAAACATTTCTTTTTTGTTTGCAGAAAAATGGAACAATCCCATTGAAAGCTTGTCTAGTTCTAATTCTTCACATCCTTTTCTTCCTCTTTATCATTTGTAATTCAGGTCTTCTAGTTCGTGTCTACAGTAAAGCAGCCAGCTGGACCATCCAGTACCGTTACGATGGTCTGGGTCGGCGTGTGGCATCTAGAAACAGTCTGGGCCAGCACCTGCAGTTCTTCTACGCTGACTTGAACTACCCCACCAGGATCACCCATGTCTATAACCACTCCAGCTCAGAGATCACATCCTTTTACTACGATCTGCAGGTAGCTACACTGGAAAAGTCATTTGAAATGTGATGATATCACAGCTAACCAGAAGTTCACAGCTTCATTACTGGAGTCACAGTACAGATCCTCCTGGTCAAATATTACTCCAATACAAGTGAAAGTTGTTCAGTTAAGTTTTTACTGGAGTTAAACTCCTGGAGTACTTGATTTTATAAATACTGAAGTATTCAAAAGTACATTTTTTATGTGAGTGCTGTTACACCCCAAAACTACCAGGACACTAAATTAAGACAACAAAAGACACAAAAATCAGAATGCAACAAAAACCCCAGGCTGAGAGGCGGCAAGCCCTGCTGTTGCTGCCACCAGAGCTTTAACCCTTTCCACCCAGGCCAGGTGGATCTCATGGAGTAATCAGGAACAGCGTGGGCGGGGCTACAGGGGAGACAGGACAGGGAAGGGACAAAAGCACCAGGAAGACATGCTGCCTGTAACAGTGCACAGTAGTATTGTTCCACATTTTAGGAAACCTAATGACTCTGAAACAACCTGCTGACTGACTGACTGACTGACTGACTGACTGACTGACTGACTGACTGACTGACTGTAGAGCCTATAGAATAAAAAGGCTTTAGAATATGATACAAAGACTAAAAACACAACTGAAGTCGTTGTTTTCATACTTCTTAAAACACTGAATCTGAAAGAGTCTAGCTTTCTCCCAACACAGCTGTTCATCAGTCACATTTGGATTTAACGCCCATCTTTTGATTTATGATTATAGTGTGTGTGGAGGAGGTTCCTCTCCACCAATCATAGGATAAGCATAGTAAATAGCATCACAATCAGAGAGGAGCAGTCTGACATCACAGAAAAATACCTTTGGAAAAATCAGGTTAGGGAACCTGTGATGAACTTGTTTTGTTTGATGAGAATGATTTGTGAATCAGCTGCACTAAATGATTAATAGTAATAGTGACATCATTATTTTGTTTATAGCCCTCCTCTTATCACTTGTGGAGTTGTAGAATGATAAAAGACACCATAATTATTATTATTATACTCATATACTCATCCTTTTATTCTATGATTATTTTCTGGATTGTTTTCCTTTTAAAATCCTACTTTTATTTGTGGTTACTTATTTTATTTCTACTTTTATTTTTGGTTTTACTCTCTTCCGAACATCTCCTCTCTTTTAGCATTTAATTGTTTTACCTTTACTATTTTGTGTTATGGGTGTGTGTGTCTGTGTCTGTGTGTGTGTGTGTGAGAGAGAGAGAGAGAGAGAGAGCTTGTGTGTGAGGGGGTTGTTTTTTATTGATTTTAATCTGTAAAGCACTTTGTGTTTGCATGAAAAGTGCTATACAAATAAAGTCTGATTTGATTGATTGATTGATTGATTGTTTATTGCTGCACAGGGCCATGTGTTTGCTATGGAGATTAGCAGTGGAGAGGAGTTTTATATTGCATGTGATAACACTGGGACACCACTGGCCGTCTTCAGCAACAATGGACTGTTGCTTAAACAGGTAAGTGAGCAGAGGAAGGAAGCACCGTGTTGCATTCAACCAAATCGTTTTTCATGAATTTCCCCTAGGGGATAAATAAAGTATCTATCTATCTATCTATCTATCTATCTATCTATCTATCTATCTATCTATCTATCTATCTATCTTTCTATCTATCTATCTATCTATCTATCTATCCATCCATCCATCCATCCATCCATCCATCCATCTATCATCTATCTATCTATCTATCTATCTATCTATCTATCTTTCTATCTATCTATCTATCTATCTATCTATCTATGTGTGTCCATATCAGGTGATACATTTCTGTTTGTGTTTGTGTAGGTGCAGTACACGGCGTATGGCGAGGTTTACTTTGATTCCAACCCAGACTTTGTACTAGTCATTGGTTTCCATGGAGGCCTGTACGATCCTCTGACACGACTGCTGCATTTTGGAGACAGAGACTACGATATCCCTGCTGGGAGGTGGGCAGTCTGTCACTTACTCACTCATTTTCAGTCCAAGTATGATGTGATTCCGTGTTCCTGCTTCGTTAGCGTCACATCTGACCTGACTGTGTTTGTGACGAAGGTGGACCACTCCTGACATCAGCACATGGACGCGTGTGGGTAAAGATCCTCAGCCCTTCAACCTCTATATGTTCCGAGGCAACAACCCAATCAGCAAGATCCACCAGGTCAAAGAATACGTCACAGGTAAGAAGAAAACATGAGGAGGTACAGCCCAGCCACGTTTTGTGGGCCGACAAATCATTTGCAAAACAGTGATTTGTTTGATGAAAAGGGTTAATTATAGAAAAATGTATAAAAATATGAAAAGTTTTTAAATATTTTAAAATGAAATGATCTTTAAAAACATGCATGAAAAATGTTTAAAAACTCCTTGTTGGTTTTTTTTTCTTGCCTTAAGGCCTATGACTGTGATACGTCACTGATAGAAACTTTTATGTTGTCTGGATAATATCGCATACTTTATTGCGAGCTAAAAGATCACATCCACGGCAAAAAACTGGAGTATGAAAATGGATAGCTGGTTAGCAACAGGAAGAATTAAAAGGAAATAAAGTTTCCCCTGCTTCAGTTCAGTCCTAAATATTCAATTGTCATCATTAAATTATGCTCTGAGAATGCATTATTTGGCCTCTGTGGGGGTTGGGGGTTGGATGGTGGCTGCCAACATTTTTGACATTTTCAAGTGGACCATGAGTTGGAAAAGGTTGGGACCCGCTGGTTTAGATGTTCCATTAGAAGAAAATTAAAGTTTTTAAGTATAGTTGTCCTTCTATTCTGGGTCCCATACTGTTCACTGTGGTTCATACTTTTACTTCACATAAAGACAGTAATGGGTTGGGTTATAGTCTAAACTGTTTTTTAAAACTCCTGGGATTCTTTCATTCATTTGTGGATTCAGATAAATAAAAAACAAAATACCAGTGCTCTAGTTCTGTAGTGCAGCGTTGTATTACTCTTCTTCAGTGGAACAGGAAACTAAATGTTTATGTTGTATCCTCAGTTTGAATAATGAAGTGGGAGGTTTTATGAATTCCCACATGCTATTCTAATGAAAATTAAATATATGACAGTCTTAGAGTTAATTGCTTTTGCTCCACTGCCCAGCACTGAGAGCTGAACATTAAGGTGAAATGGGCGCAACAGGTGCCAAAGTGTCTTATTTTTCATCTGCCAGGTGGAACATAAACTTACTGTAATAGAGATTTGAAATGATGCAGCATTTGGGTCAGAGAGATTTTGGATTGTAGTAATTGGAAGTAATGGGCTGCAACAATGTGAGGCATCTATCAAAGGAAAGAAATACACAAAGCCACAGTATTTATCATTACTGTATGTTCTTCTTCTTCACTTTTTCTCTCTCTGTCTATGTAGATGTCAATATCTGGTTGGTCACATTTGGCTTCCATCTCCACAACGCAATCCCAGGATTCCCTATTCCTAAATTTGACCTGACGCAGCCATCGCTGGAGATGAAGAAGAGCCAGCTGTGGGATGACCTGCCTGTATGTATCCTAAGCACTCTTAGATAGAGTGCTTGAATAAATGATAGATGATTTGGGTGCAACATCCCGCCTGTCTGAAGCTGGGCTAAAGGAGATGCAGCACTCACACTTGAATAGTCTTGATATTTCATATGGAGCAAACAACGAACAGGTTCCAGCTATAAGCATCATCAGCGTAAGAAACTGGGGTAGATCAGATAATATATTTAGAAACAGCTGAGGTTAGAACATGATTGCTTGATGAGGTGCATCTGTGAATGAAGCACCATAGGGGGCGTGGCTACATGACATCAGCAACAGAACAACAAATAGTTAAATTAGACGTTCAAGAGCAAAATCTTCTATAAACCTATACCATCTCACTTCTACACAATAAGAAGAGGTAAGCACAACTTACAATTAAAAACACACAACATCAAAGAGGCATACAGAGTATTTCACCTGTCATACGTAGAGCAAAAGACAATCCTAAAGAACACCATGGCCAGGGATGTCCCAGAATACAAGATGTGTAGATAGGGCTCTAAACTATCCACTATATAAAGGCTAGAGAATAAAGGTGTGTCACACAGATGAACAGCACACAATGATGGGAACAAAACCAGGACAAATAGCTTGTATGAAATTAAAATTAAGAGCTATATGTCCCCATTAACAAGTGTGAACAATTACAAAAAGTTGTGATAAAATAATAATTAATAAATATATTATTAATAAATATTTAAAATAGAAAGATATGAAAAAACCTTAAAAAAAACTCTGATACTGATACAATACAAGAGAACCGCGTGGGGCCCATGTATATGATGATGGAAAGAAATGACTTTCTATCTAACATACTACAGGTGTAATGAGGCTTATAACCTTATAGGTTATAGAAAAAATACCAGGTTTTAAAAAACAACTCAGCACTAATTCCTTGTTCAACCCTTTAGTTTTTAATGAGTGAATCCAAAGTGCTTCAAGAAAGGGCTGCAACAGAAAAGGTTCCCCACCGCTCTGCTTCTGACCACACCCCAGTCAGTAATAGCTCAAAGAGGATTTATTGTTTTGGCTTTGGTGATAATTAAAATACAGTAATGCATAAATCGAATAAAATTAGCATTAGGAGAGAAAAAATAAAAAGCATTTTTGCATGCAAAATAAAAACACAGTAAAGAAAAGGATATGACATGGAGACGAAATTCATGAAAATCAAGCTGAAAATACAAACTGAAAATTGAGAAGGAAATAACCATTTTATGTGAGAAACCAACAGTGAGAAGACGAGGAAATCAAGAGACAACCTGACATTGATAGAAAAAAGAAAATCAGGAAATGAAGGGGAAAGAGGATATGTAGGAGGAAATGGAGTGAGAATAATGAGAAAGGAAATGAGGAGAGGAGACAATAAAGAGTCATCCAAGCAAACCAATCATTCATGCCTTTCTCAGCTTAAAGCTGCTTCTCTGCCCCTTTCTCTTTTCTTGTTCTACACTCAGTTATTATTTATACACTTGTTTGGTGGACAGGTTATCAGGAAGTCACACTTTCTGTGCTGAAACTCAGAGAAACAAAGACTCCAGTGTGAACTATGGCTAATGAAGATGAGAATAGACGTGGCAGCTTCAGAGAGGAACGGAGAGAAAATAAGTGAAAATGAGGAAGGAAGCGAGAGACTTGGACGGAGCAACAGTGTTAGCTCAAGTGTGAATGTACTGAGTGTTGTAGCGGCCTCTCTCACTCGGAGATTCACAAGCTACAGGGGTGTTGATCGGCCATACACACACACACACACACACACACTAACTATGCTTTAGTGCAGTATTGTTCTGCAGCTGTTTCCTTCTAGTTCATTTCAACTAAGAAAATAACAAGATTTTTTTTTGTTCATTTATTTATTCAATAGGGACGATCCAATTTCAGACAGTTTCAAAACGAAGCATGAAGCTAATGTGTTGCACAGACATAGCTGTTGCTAATTCTCCACTCCTGTCCCTCGTTGGACTTTTACATGTGTAATGTAATCTAAACAGGCAATGGCCAAAATAACACAAAACAGACAACACAATTGATAATATCATACAATTAGCTTAAATATACAGATGTTCAGTCTAAAAAGAGACAAAAACAAACTACAAACAGTCAAATAAAACCATTCACAATAGATAGTTACCTAGAAATGAATGAAATTTATATCTGGAGTTAATTTGATGAGTTGACAGCCCTTTATGGAGGAAGCTGATTTAGATCTACGATATATCATTATTATTAGTCGCCATTCACCGTGTTCCTAGTTACTCTGTTACTGTGTTACTTTTGGATATATCTGGAGAGAGAGTCTGGGGCTAAACTGTTGATCCATTTATTAAGTAAATTGAGAAAGCAAAGATGAATCAAGTAGATTGTAATGTTTCAGTATGTGACCGTGATGCCAATCGGACAGGCTTTTTATCCATTATTTTCAGTGCCTGATTGTATAAGGATAAGATGCTCTGAATATGAGTCTAAACACTCATTTGTTAGACTTAGTTCATAGTTACTGAACAGCCACTGTTCATCTTCACTCTACTCTACTACTCTAGAAGAGTCGTGTTGCTTGTTACTGTTTTGCCAGGGCAGAACATGTGTTAAGAAAGAGAAAAGCTAAATAACTACAAACCTTCAAAGGCTGTTTTTTGTGTTAGTTACCTTCAGCTTGTCTCAGTCTGCAGCATTAATACAAGAACAGTTGGGGAACCTACAGTAACTCCCTTAACAAACAGTAATTCAGACAATATTATGATTTCTGTCTTCAGTTTCTTAAGACAAACAAAGCTGCAAAGTGCATCACGTTTTTCTGCTGCAAATTCTTCTTAATGCCAGAAATATCTGAGACACTAGATGAGATTTAGTAACCCATGCGTTTTTCCATATTGTCTGTGTTATCGTGCAGTGTTCGTTTAATGCCGTGTTTTTGTAATACTTTGATAAATCTTAGCATCGCATTAATCCAAACATGACTTCTTGGTTCTCTCGTCACCAGTCTATATCAGGTGTCCAGCAGGAGGTGACTCGTCAGTCCCGGGCCTTCCTATCCTTTGAGCGCATGCCAGAGATTCAGCTCAGCCGGCGCCATTCTGACCACGCCAAATCCTGGCTGTGGTTCGCCACCGTCAAGTCTCTTATTGGAAAAGGAGTGATGCTCGCTGTGATCCAAGGCCGCGTGGTGACCAACGCTCTCAACATCGCCAATGAGGACTGCATCAAAGTGGCTGCAGTTTTAAACAATGCCTTTTACCTTGAGGACCTACATTTCACAGTGGAGGGACAAGACACACACTACTTCATCAAGACCAGCCTGCCGGAGAATGACCTCAGCGCACTGCGGCTCACCTCAGGCAGGAAATCACTGGAGAATGGCGTGAACGTCACAGTGGCCCAGTCCACAACAGTGATGAACGGGAGAACACGACGCTTCGCCGACGTGGAGCTGCAGTACGGTGCGCTGACCCTGCACGTGCGTTACGGGACGACGCTGGATGAAGAGAAAGCACGAATCCTGGAGCACGCCAGGCAGAGAGCGCTGTCGAGTGCCTGGGCCCGCGAACAGCAGCGCGTCAGAGACGGGGAGGAAGGAGTTCGGCTGTGGACGGAGGGAGAGAAAAGGCAGCTGCTGAGCAGCGGGAAAGTTTTGGGTTACGACGGCTACTACGTCTTGTCCATAGAGCAGTACCCTGAGCTAGCCGACAGCGCTAACAACATCCAGTTCCTACGCCAGAGTGAGATAGGTAGGAGGTAACACAGCAGATTATCAACCCCTGTGACTGTCAAAGACTAATACAAAGTTCAGTTTCAACAGAAAATGGATGCCACAGACTGAACTGCCTTCAGACTCAAAACTAGCCACTGAAGAAAAACCCCACGTTTGAAAATTTGCTTTGTTCGGAGGATGATAGTAGGATTTACAGACTGATGATGTAACAATCACTTCAACGCAACTGACACGAAATATTACAAAACTACAATTGTGAGGGTTTAAACCCATTTTCATGACCTGCAAGAGGTTCTTTTTTTCTTATTCTTTCTCTCACCCTGCCGTCTGCCTTCAAACAGCCCACACGCATGCCCCCCCCCCCCCCCCCCCCCCCCGTTAGGCAGGGCTAACCTGAGTGCTGTAATCATGTGCTATCTAGCTGTGAAACAGTGGGATGTAGACTCTTTTAAACAGCCAAGTGAGCATTTCAGCAGCCATCACAACTAGATGTGCCCGCAAGCATTTAGACAGTTGTAAACTGTCAACGTAACAAATGTCTGTGGACGACTCCCAGATGTTCCAGGTATCATATCTCTGTGGGTCCAGATGTGTCGCTCTGGGTTGTAGACCCATATGAGCCCGGTCTGTAGGATCTGTTTCCATGGCTGCAGCCACTGAATGGAACCCTTGTGGAACTGTTGTGGACTTTCTCTAAGAGAGACAAAAAAGGACTTCGATTTGTATGAAGGTAAAAAAAAAAAAAAAAACAAAGACTGACTTTCTGTTTGGATTTTTTTGTTTGTTTTTATATATAAACTTGCATTTGCTTCAAACAAAAATGGGATATAAAAATTAACAAAAAAGTGTTTACATACTATTACCTATACCACTATTACTACTATTACTACACCACCACCATCGGAATGGACCATGATCTGAACTAAACAAAACCAGAAACTTTGAGTTGTGCTTTTGTTTCTTTCTTGCTGACATCTACGATCTGTTCGGTCAGTTCTAAAACCACTCTTCCTCATCCCCTGTGCTTTTTACAAGGTCTATAAAAATCATACAGTTTCAGACAGCATAAACAGCGGTGTGAGGACGCAGGGCAACAGTGGTGCCACAGCCGTCTCTCATTCTATGTGGATGTATACTTCATGGACCGAGTGGGCTCACCGGTCCTGTAAACACTGCTCCACTGTCAGACCAGGAATCCTTCACTTCTGTAAAATGTGACTCAGACTCATAATGCATAGACCTTGTGCTTTTATCAGTCAAAGGTAGTAGTATTGCTTGCAATAGAAACATGTTGTCATGGCTTCGGGGCCGCGGGGTTACTGTGAGTAGTAACTAATTGTTGCTTCTCTCCTCGTTTTTGCTTGTTTCTCCTTAAAGGGACAGTGCATCGCCATCAGTGACATTAATGAGTAACAGTAATAGATCAAAAATCAAAGTGGATGTTTTCTCATTGATTGTGAGTCTCTGTACTCTTGTAGAGGAGTTTTCTTTGTGTCTGTGTGTGTTTACAAAGGTGGGAAGGCAACTTGAACCATTTGAAAAGAAAGGACAGGAACTTTACTCAGAGAGTTAACATCTACCAATCTTTTTTCAGAGAGAATGAAGACAAGTTGACAATGTTTTATGGGTTTATCTTTTTTTATTTTGAAGGTTGAGAAATTCCACTTATCCGTACATCAATATTAGTCTCAGAGAAAGTAATTTATGTACAGTGTTTCTACGGTAAAGAATAAAAATATTTGAAACTATTGTTGTTTTTTTTTACTGTATCGTCTTCTATCCACTCTAAAGAGCAAACTGAACATGGTGTCATAGTGTAATGAGAGACTCCACTGAACGTGCCACCACATCACTGAGGAGTAACGGGTCAAAGGTCATTAACGCAAGTACAGTTTTGAGGTTTTATGCTACTTTATACTTCTACTGCACTACACTGAAGTATACACTCACCAAGCACTGTATTAAGACCTGCGTAGTCATGCTATTATCAGATCAGCCAATCATGTGGCAGCATAACATCATCATGCATAACATGATGTACAGGAGCTTCAGTTAATGTTCAAATCACACATCACGATGGGGAAAACATGATTGTTGGTGTGAGACAGGCTGCTGCTCGGAGTATTTCTGAAGCTGCTCGTCTTTAGCCAGAAACAAAAACATGGTGTGGAGGAGAATGTACGGACTGGTTGGAGTTGACAGAAAGACTACGGTCACTCAGATAACCACTCTTTACAAACTGTGCTGAGAAGAAAATCATCTCAGAATGAACAAACTGTACAACCTTGACCACCACAGGTTCCACTTCCTGTCACCAAGAACAGAAACTCGAGGCTGCAGTGGAGACAGACTCACCAACACTGGAGAGCTGAAGATCCGGTCTGAGGGATCTGGATTTGCAGCATCCAAAGAATCCATGGACCCAGCCTACCTTGTGTCAACAGCCCAGGCTGGTGGTGGTGGTCTGATGGTGTGGGGAATGTTTTCTTGACTCACTTTGAGCTGATATACAAATATGAACAAATCACGGTTTGAATGCCTAATTTTGCTGACCATGTTCATCACTTTATGGTTTACCGTCTTCTAATGGGAACCCTCAGCGATTAGCAGCTCACAAAGCAAAAGTCATTTCAAACTATGTTTACCACCAGCCGCAACAGCGTATGTCTATGGGCAGATTTTGTCACCACAGTAGCATGAGGAAACGTTACAGATGTGTAGTAGAGATTAAAATGATCGAAGGCCATGGTCACCCCAGAGGCTCACACACCTATTATTAGTTCCAGGAGGGCAACAACTAGTGGCAATTCAGTTGTACTGGTCGACTGTAATGAATTATGTAAGATATGTATTGGTATTTGTTAGGTCAATAGTTGGGGTGTGTGAATATTTATTAAGCTTGTATTTTTGCTAATCGTTGTATGTAAATATTTCATGTATATTCATGTGTGTGGATAGTTTCCAGCCCTGAATTCGGCAGACCACCTTTGGAATGTAGTAGAACAGGAGATTGGCAGCTTGAATGTGCAGCTGATGAATCAGTAGAAATGATGTGATGCATCATTTCTACATGGAGCAGAGTCAAAGTTTCAACATCTGGTGGATCCATGACATGAAGAAGTGAGGAACTACCCAGAGTTAGGGTGCTGTTCCTGAAATAAAGTGCTCATGAGTGTATAGTGTACTTTACTCCACTACATTTATTAGATTTTATTACATTCACACATTAAAAATGTCACAATCTTATTAAATAAACTGTTAGGGATTACACCAAACATTTTGTCAAGGTCTATCTGGGGCCCCTTGACATGGCTCTGATATCTGTGAGTTGTTATTAAAGTTGCCCTCTGAGCTTCTGTGTCAGAAGTAAAGTTATCCAGTATTTCACAAAAAATTGGAAAAGTCTAAAAAAAAGAAGACAGATCTGCATGTCACAACTTCATCTTTCTACTCTCCAACCTGAATCATCATCACAACCGCTCTGAACCACTGAACTAAACGCTGCGTAGCTCAAACTAACTCCGCCTCAGTCAACTACACTGAAGTTCTTGATGCATTGTTTGATGATGTGATATTCAATAATGGGCCATTCACGGTGCTTTTTGTAGTGACTACTTGTATTTTTACTTAAGTAGGATTTTGAATGCTGGACTTTTGTTTGTAATGTATTTTTTTTACAGTGTGCTATATTGTGTACTTTTACCAAGTAAAGGATCTAAATACTTCTTTCACTACTGACCCTGTGGATATTTTTACCTCATTGTTTCTTTGTTTTTTTTCTTTATTTTAAATCTGAATCATAGATCATAAAATTCTCTGAAATACTCCTGAAATCTGAAGTTAAAGGGCTGCAGAGGTGAAAGAAGTACTGAGATACTTCCCTTACTTAAGTAAATGTTGTGACACAATGATGTAAAAATACTTGCACTTACAAAGCACAAAAAATAAAACTTTAAAGCTCAATTCCAGAAAAACATGGAGGGAGACTCTTTTCCACAATATCCGAGGTGTCCAGCAGCTGTCAGAAAAACGTAGTACAGTGAAAAGTTAATTCCATCATAACATAAGGTGCCTTACAACTACTTTAGTGCAGTACTTCCATTACTGTGTAATTCATGTTCCAAAGCTGTAGCTACAACCTGAAAATGTGATCTATGACTGACAACCACATGTCAGTGTCACAGGCACAACTGCAGACCCACATCTCCATTTATTTAAATTGAATGACATGATTTTAGAAGAGTTCTCCTTGATTTAGTGTTTCAGGAATGTTTGTACACACCTTAGACAAGATTCAATTATTTTATAGCACATCCAGTTGTGCAAACCACAAATGATGCATAAAGAGTTTACAAAATTGTTCATGAATGGATTTGTCGCTAGGTAACTGGAAGAATGTCGAGTGAGACTGTGGAATGAATGTCTCATGTGGGATTGGCACTGCATGGGCTGAAACCAGATTTGACACACCAGCACATCTACAGGCAATTGTCCATGCTACCTGACCGGTGTGTCTGAGGACTGTGGGGGGGACCACTGGATCACCCAGAAGACAGACACAGGAAGAACCTGGTCGAGTGGTGGATTTAAACTTGCCCAGTTAACTATTTCATTTATTGTTTCTTCCCTCAATCCCTGGGCTCTCACAGAGAACGTAGCATTCTCAAACAAGAGTGATCAGAAAGATCTTAAAGTCCACAGTCTTAACTTATTAGTTAAATGAATTATTAGGAAGAGAAAATGAAACCGACCAACTTGCACATACTGAGTACGTTCTGTAATTGAGTGTTTCAGTGCACTTATTTATTTAGTCCATGAAGACTCACTCTCACCCTCATCTCAGTCTGCCCCTGCTTCTTCCCCTCCAGAGCTCCAGCGCTTTGTCACTCCTGTTTTGTTCTTCCGTCAACAGTGCAATATGTATGTGCTGGTTGAAAAATGAAGCCAACACTGAAGAACCAAAAAACTGCAGTTCCTCTAACGACCACTAGAGTCTGGCTCAGACAGTGAGTCAATCCCCATAGACTCCCATGTTAAAATGTCCAACTTTACAGCAGAAATAAACATGTTTACAGCCTGGTCTCTAGAGCTAATTTCCTCCTTCATGACAGCTGTTTATATAATTCACCTGTTTCCATTTTATCAAGACTTAAAATTGTATATTGTATTGTTATATAATTGAGGGCGTGGCCTCTTTGAGTGACAGGTGGGTGAGCATATGCTTGCTACAAACCAACACACCAAAGTCTTCCACACATGTCCCACCTCTTTAACCATATTTGGATTAGCTGGGAGTTAGGGGCGGAGTCAGGCACTGCTAAATCCAGCAATGAAAAAGGTCAGGGTATTAAGGTATTATCTATTTTCTCATCAAAATCAATAAAAAAAAAAATAAAAAAAAAAACAAGAAAACATCATTGCAAACATATCAGCAACTAAATATCAAATTTTGACATTTAACACCTACTGAGTATATTATCTCAATACTTTACTCATGGTTCTAATTATGTGGTTTGTAATGTAGCAGTTACAAGCTTGCCTCTTGTGTTCGTGGCTGGAAACCCCATAAGGCGACCGGTGTTAACTAGCTAATGTTAGTGAGGCAAGTAAGCCAAAGAGACAGAGACCGGACTACAGCTAGCAATACGGAAGTTAGCCGCTAACCAAATTCTACAAACCTTTTTATCTCGTGTCGTCCCAGACAAACTCTGAAATAATGACCAACAAACTGCCAACAATATTGTTATGCAAGTGTTCTATGCCTAAGTACAACCTGAAAGAGCTACTAGCAAGGCTGTAGACTCTTCTGGAGTCTTGTTAAAACTATTCATTTTAAAAGACATGCACATAGAACTTTATGAGCACCGGCAAATCGCACTCATTTAAAATAAAAGCACTGATTAGGTACAAATATGGTACATACATCTTAAGATAATCAAAATCAATACAAGCACATTTAAAATGGTACAAGAGAACAATACTGAACAGGGTGACAGTAGTTAATTTAGTAGCAACCACTTCTTCAGCTAGGGAACAATTAATAGACATTTAAAATAAGACTCTAGAACACCAGTTGTTAGTGAGACAGGAACTCTTCAAGATTTTTTTTCTTTAAACTTTTTCCCTGAAAACCATGCTACATTGTAAAGTATGTACTAACACTAGGGGGAGACCTATTAAATGGTGTAGGTGTTTCTCTGCAGCGCAAACAAAAAAGGTCAGTGGTTTAGTCTCAAACACAAGGAGTGAAACGCTACAAGTTGACCCACATGATCCAGGTTAGTTGTAACAAATCCTGGGGTGAAATGTATGACAAAAACATGAAGGTTTTTATTCAACAATAAAATGACTTTGTAACATTGTGTGTATTGTTGTTACAACTAACCCAGACTCTTGTAGCCATGAAGTCGCTTAATTTACAGCTAACAGCTAAAACATTAGCACTTAGAACTAGCATGAAAAACATCTACATCTCACATATGCATGACATAAGTTTGAAGAGTTTAACGACAAAGCAGGTGGCTATTATAAATATATATTTTTTTAAAAACTACCTCAAAATGCATTTTTCCCTCTAAAATAGTCTGTGTCTGTCACAGGGAGCTACTTCCTCACATGTGCAATAAAGACTATATTGAGTACAGAATGAATAAGGTGATTTATAACTTGTTCCTGATTGGAGAAATTGGAAGTGTTACCACTGACCCATGTTACAAACATCCTCAGTCTCCAGTGTACACTGTTAGTCACCTGAATTCAAGTTCACCCAAGTGTACTGCTGCTCCTTCCAGTTTAGCTCTAATGCTAAACTGGATTATAAGCAGGCCATCACTTATTGCATTTGTACATTAATGCACCTCTTGTGCGCTCATCAATCTGAATTTTGTGCCCTCCTACCTTGTTGTTTTGTCTTGTGAGTTTAAAACACCACCATCCAACACACCCTGCATTCTATATAATGACTATATATTCCACATAGTAAATATGTGGGAGTTTGTATCCAGACTGAGTTGTGATGCAGGGAAATTATGACAGCATTGTCTCCATAAGCCGTAAGTGTTTCTTACCAAATGCACTATCTTTACCTGTAGTAACATTTGCACAAAGGTCCCGTTGGGTTTCAGACCTCTGGTTTCTAGGTGAATAAAGTGGTCCTCCAGCAGCATATCCATGTGGATCAACTTTAGATTTAGTTGAAAGTCTGAGAGAGAGTGAGAGTGAGAGAGAAAATAGGATCATGGGAACAGATAAAAATCATAAGAAAACACCACAAGTACCATAATATACACAATATAATAAAACAGACAAAACATTATAAAAAGTCACTGTAAAAACACAGAACACAATAAGAACACCAGACACTAAAAACACAACACACTATACAGTGGCAAGTTACATGTCCAGATGCAGCAGGGTTATTGCAAACAGGATACAGTCTTAGTTTTTAGTCCTCGTGCACCTGAAGGAGAACCTGCTGATTAAATATCAGGCTGTCAGGACAGTCAGCGGGACACCTGCCACTTTACAATCAAAATGTCAGGACAGATTCATTAACAGATTCCTAAAACATAAATCATATTTTTTGTCCACATTAAAAACACTTCACTTCTTAAAAGTACAAACTTTGCTGTCCCTTCTTAGAGACCACCTCAGAATTTGCATGATATTTTAGATCTTTGTCGATGACTGTTCCAAGATATTCATACTGATCAACAAATTCAATTGCAATTCCATTTCTGACAGTCTGAGAAAGTTAGTGAGAAGCCCTCCTCCTAAAGTCAGTAGCCATGTCCTTGGTTTGAGACTTTCAGCTGGACAAACTCCTCCACAGCCGGTCCATGCTGTGTTGCAACCATGATGGAGCAGGCTGACAATAACTCATCAGCAAATTTCAGGATGTGCCTATCCCCACGCCGGCTTCAACAGTCGTAAAGAATGTAGAGCAGAGGGGACAGAACACAGCCTCGTTCTGACAAACAACCATTTCCTCTCATCCTCTGAGATCTGCATGTTAAAAAAAAACTAAAAACCTGTAAAGAAATTTACATCATAAAGGGACACAAGGAAACATCAAAAATCAAAACAGCACCACAGGAGTAAAACGGGACAAACCGAACAGGAAGCCAAAGCACAGCGCAACACTGGGGACTTGAACCGAAAGCCGAAGCATGAGGAAACACAGGGGACACGAACAGGTAAGGGGACACGAACAGGTAAGGGGAAACGAACAGGTAAGGGGACACGAACAGACGAACCGACACAGACAAAGGGCAGCACAGAGCCTAAATACACACAAGGGAGGCAAGGGTGACTGAACACAGGTGAAACACATTAGGGCGGGGCAGACAATCAACAAGAAGGGAAACAGGGCAAAGACAGGAAGTACAAACATCAAGCGACACAAGGAAAGTAACAACAAAATAAAACAGGAAATGACCAAACTCAAAGTGAAACTATAATAGAAAAAGCTCAAACACAAAATGTGCATCATGGAAACCCATGACACATGTGGTTGTATGGTGTTAAACACAGATGAAAAATCTAAAAATAAGAGTCTGGCATGTGTGCCAGCTCTTTCTAAGTGTTTAAAGAAGAAATTGATTAATGTGATTGAGACATCCTCAACTCCCATCCTAGCCCTATATGGAAATTGCATGGGGGCCAGAGCATTCCCAACCCACTCCAACAGTTTCCCCTTAACCAGCCTTTCAAATGACTTCATGACCAATGATGTCAGAGCTACTGGGCTGAAGTCCTTTAGCTCTTTTGAGGTCTCTCTTAGCAGCAGGGACAACAATGGACTCCTTCCATAACCGGTACCTTACACAACATGCCCCCACCAACATAGCCCACTGCATTGGTGTAATGCAGGGCTGTTTCCAATCTGAATGCCCACTTACACTCCCTGTATGGAGCATAATTACTAAGGGGCAAGTGGGCAGTGGTCAGCTTTTCCCTGTAACATTTCTCTTAGTCATCGTCCATGTGTTTATCAGAGTACACTTAGTATTGACAAAGCAGACACATCAGGAACATCAACCACCATTTAAAAGGCATGACTTTTTCTAGAAATAAATATAGTAGCATATTCAGAATTATAAAAATAACTAGTCTTTAATTAAAGATGAGGTTTAAATCATATTTGGTTTGTACAGTAACCCGTAAAAGAACACAAGCCAACAGCTTTGCCTCATCTAGCTATGTTTAGGTGTGGCTCTCAGCATTACACTGCTGTGGGGAGAGCAGCTGAGCAGCTGGTGACAATAAGGAGTGAAAATTTAAAATTGTGATCAGAGCTGGTGGCCACAGAGGGCTACCACCCAAGAAACGTGTTCTAGAAACCATTCACTCTAACATCTGTCAAACCCTAGGATACACAAAGTACCTGGAGCCAAAGAAGAAGACAGTGCAGTGTAGTAGTAGTTGAGTAGAAGGAATACAACAGCTTCCATTCACTTTGCCAAACAGCATTTAAAGGACTCGGCGCATGAGGAAAAATATTTTCTGGTTTGATGAGACAAAAAGTGAACTCTTTTGACAGAACTGCGAGCACACAGGCGCACAGCTCGTCACCTGGCTAATACCATCTCTATGGTGAGGTGTGGTGTTGGCAGGGCGACCGGTCAGAATTGAGGAAAGGATGAATGGAGCCAAATACAGAGGGGTCCTTGAAGAAAACCTGCTTGACCTGAGACATGGATGAGAGTTCATCTTTCATTATGACCATGACCCAAAACAACACTGCAGTGGCTTTGGATAAAGTCTGACTGTCCCCGAGTGGGCCAGCCAAGGCCCGACTTAAACCCCAGAGAATATCTGTGGAGAGACAGATGATGGCTGTTCACAGGTGCAATCTGACGGAGAGGATCAGGGAGAATTAGATAAACTGCCAAAATCCAGGTGTACAAAGCTTGTAAAGACAGACCCAAGAAGACTTGATGCTATAACTGGTGTATAATTAACAAAGTACTGAATTAACTCTGAATTCTATTGTGAATGAGAATTTTTTTTTGTTTTTTTTTTTTTGTTTTTTTTTAAATTTAACTATGAAAGAATCCAAAAAACACATTTTCACTTTGTCATTGTGGTTTATTGAGTGTACATTGATGGGAAAAAACAAAAAGTGAAGGGCACTACACTCTGAAGCCACTGTGCATTCATGTATTCCACACACAGACATGTTAGGAACAAATGATTAGGTTTTATATGCTTGTCCTCAACAACATATTAAACAGTATGACAGCAAAAATAAACACTTTTCAGCTTAATGGAAGAACATGTGGTCTAATCATCAACAGATACAATAAAAATAAAATGTTTCTAAAGAGCCTTTTAGTGATAATTAAAAGAGAATCTGCTGGCTCTGGATTTAAACATTCTTGCTTTCGACCCATCACATATTGCAGTCAGGCATCCCTGAATACATTACAATCAAACCAGTGTATTCTGAGCCTGGCAGCCCTCTGAGCCTAGGTTGGGGAATTTGGGGCCTAACACCTTCTCTGGCTGATGCCCTGCAGTCCACGGTGTCACCAATAGTTGTGACATTTTTTTGTGACATTTTAAACAATAACGCATTCAAATCACAGAAACTTTGTCTCACCAACTGAAGCAGCAACACTTTCAGAACACAATTGTTTCAATACCCACATCAGCATTATAAAGAAATTCACACTCTAAAAGTGAAATTTGTACCGAGGTTGGATTAACAGGTCTCGTCATTCTTTATAAACTACTTGTAACATAGTAGCGCACACACAGACTGTGCCCCTGAAAGCCCAACTGTTCACCCAGATGCTACGAAGCCGACAGTAACACAGCGGCTCTCAGGTTCCAACAGAACAAGACTGATTTATTGGGCAGCATCCACTGTGAATGTGGAAGGTCAAATGAACTGAATATCAAGACACTTCTGTATTAATGTGGAACCTGGTTTGAAGGAGAAAAAACTGATTTCAGGTTTTCCCCTGTGCAGACAGCCATGAGAAGATCTGATTGACAACACAAAAGAGTTTAAAATCAAACGCTCAACACAGAGTGTTCAAAGTTCTTGTGTATTCCTAAACCCAAAGGAAATTTTAAAAGACAGAAAAAAATAAAAACTCTGAAAGCAGCATGGAAAGACCTTCCACTGCAGTCAGCCAAAAAGGGTGAAGCCTCAGATTAAACTATCTTGAATATCCCGTTAAATCAAAATATCAAAGGACGCCAAAGTCGAGGTATCCTTGAGTTTTCCTTTGGACAAAGCAGGGGGCAAGAAGACATACAGAAAAGAGGCATCAAAGTCCCTTTCAATCTCGTCAGTCTTCCTCTGCCTCCCCGCTTCGTTCTGCGGCTCCCCAAGGTGAGCCGTTTGCATTTTCACTTGGTTGCGCTGTTCAGCATTCCAGGGTGGTTAATGGAATTAAAATCAATGACAATCTCAATCTTCCTGGGCTTGAACTGCCTGCCAAGACACAGAGGAAAAAACAACACACACATAAGTCAGGAATGCACAGGTATGGGGACACACAGGAAACACCAAATAAAAACATGAAGCACCAAAGTCACCTTTTCATTGTCTTTTCAAGTGACACTTTCATCTGTCCCCTGATAAATTTTCACATGGGTCTGGACAAGTTGTCAACAGGATGTGTGTGTGTGTGTGTGTGTGTGTGTGTGTGTGTGTGTGTGTGTGTGTGTGTGTGACAACCATAAACCATCACTTGTCCCAACATGTAGTCGCTTCGCTCTCTGTGACTCCTTCCAGGAACTGTCCCAGAATCCGATGTTTCTTTACTTTGCCATTATCATCTGTAGTTGTTAGTTTATTAATACTGA
Source organism: Seriola lalandi dorsalis (assembly GCF_002814215.2). NCBI lineage: Eukaryota > Metazoa > Chordata > Actinopteri > Carangiformes > Carangidae > Seriola > Seriola lalandi. The sequence continues at coordinate 251,983 of NW_019525549.1, read as the reverse complement.
ATGTGTCGCGTGTCCAAATAGCACAAAATTATGAGCCCACTGCACTTTGGGTCCCCAGGATAGAGGATGTAATTTTTTTTTTTTTTCCATGACCCATCAACTATTAATCAGTGTTCATTTTTATGACCCGACCCTTCGATCCATGGATTAACCATAGCGCCAACGGGTCCATGTGTAAACTGATTACTGAGTGTTGAAGAATTAGATGATAAGAAAAAAAGACCGCAATAATATATTGATATTGTCTAAATGTTTTCTTCAGCTGATCTATTCACACAGCCAGGGTAGAGCCTGAAAAGCATTGTGGCAACGACCTCTGTATGTCTGACCACGCCCATCATCACAGCTGACCACGCCCAACTGTGGCGTACCAGTGATGTACTGTGAAGTGCTGGAGTGATAAGGGCATGGCAGAGCAATCAGCAGAGAGCAGCACAAGCAGAATTATTAGCCATGGTGTAGCTACTCTTCAACCTGCACTAATAAATGTTTTACATTAACAACTATGTGTAAGGCCGGGAACACACGGCCTGTGTGACATGCACCTCACACCTCATGGCTGCGTCACATGATCTGAAGATTCGATGTCTTGCTATTTTTCAAGCTTTACGTGTCTATTAGCAGAAATTACAGTGGCTGACAAGGGCAACGGAAGTGGAACACCTTGAGCGTCGACCCAAGAGGCCTATGACTGGACGTTTGACTTCAGAGAACAAAGCTGAGTAAATATTAGACGGCTCAGCTGTCCACTTAAGAGCGTCGGTGAATCTCTGATCTTTAAAGTAAACTGCTTTCTGGGTGTTTCTACTGGTTTTAATCCCATGGTGTGTTTGTTATGGAGAGGAGGACACCTCTGTGGATAATTCAGCTGCTGGTAAAAACCTGCTGAACGTCTGCTTCATAAGTTATCAGAGAAACAGTCAGAACAAAGGTTAGCATCAATCTCAGCTCCAGCTCTTCCCTGAGTCTCTGTCCTCCGTACAGCGTCGCTCAAACTCTGACTTTAAATGTCAAACTGCTTTATTCAGTGTTTTTAACAGTTGGAATCACCAGGTCTGTTTGATTTCCTGAACCACTGACACTGAAGGAATCCAAACTGGGAGGAGCTTATGGTAATGGTGGGGAAGACAACAACTCCCATGATTACATGCTATTTCATGATGTCTTTTCTCATTGTTTTGATTGAGAGACCCTTTGAAACAAATGTTAGAGTGTGAATTTAATTCAATAAACCAGGAAACCCCTGGCATGTGTTGGAGGACTCTGGCTGACTTTAAAAATGTGTAACCTCCACCTGCCTCCTGCATGTCCTGACTGCTATTGTTATCTGTGGTGGATCAGATAGAGAGGCGTTGTGTCATAGCTCACATCTTATTCATCATTCATCTGACTACGACTATGAGTTGTGTCCATGAAAGGCTGTTGTTACCCTATTGCCTTGTTGTTTCCTACTACTGTTTAGTAGTGTTGTTTGGACTTGATACTTCTGGTAAGTTACAATGGAGGTACAGAAAGATTTTCAGTTATAATTAAGCTTTGATTGCAAGTCTTCAGTTTCAGTGTGCCTCTCATTTCAACAGGACAAAGATGTTTGCTGAGTGATGCTGATTTCTCTGTTCACCTACAACTGCGCTGAATACAAAATGTACCTCCTTAGCCCATTTGAAAAGCATTAAGAAATTAAGGAAATACCTAGAGGATGACAGATGGAAAAATTTGATGCAACAAAAGAGATTAATTACGACATCATCAAAAAACAACAGTGCCTGAAAATCTGTGTGAAGAAAGCAACACACTTTTTGTGGACCAGAGAAAAGCTGCTACTCACCTGTGCTGTACGCCTGCCAGGCTGAGCAGTCTTCTGGAGGCAGTCATCTCCGGCGTGTCACGGTACTTGTCAGAAAGATAGACCACTTCCTTAATACCTGGATAGACAGAGGGGTAATGAAGGGACACAGAAGGCAAGAGTGAAAAATAAAGACTTAATCTTATAGCTGCCTGCTACTCCTGGTGTGAGTGCTCACTGGTCCTAGTGTGTGTGTGTGTGTGTGTGTGTGTGTGTGTGTGTGTGTGTGTGTGTGTGTTATAAATACAGAGGTCAACTTTTTCAGAGTGTGTAAATCATACTTGGACAATAAAATGATTCTTTTTCTTTATTAATTGTTTGCACAACTACTATGAGAGTGGTCCCTAACCTTTTTTGCACTATGCATCGGTTTTGCAAAGACAGATTTCTCATGGACTGGTTGTCGGTCCTATTTTCTTAACCAGAACAGGAGAGGACCATGCACTGAACCCTGGGGGTCGCTTGGGACAGTGGAGTGGTGGAAGAGGTGCAGCTGTTGATGAACTGTTGTCTGTTTGTGAGTGTGACCTTAGCCAGGAGAGGGCTGAACCAGTGATATTGAGGAGGATATTGTGAAGATCTGAAGTGGAGTACAGCGGCGGCGTGGTCCAGTTGGAGAGTGCTAGCCCAAAGCTAGCGCTAGCTTGTGGCCAGGAGCCTGGTGTCTGGGGAAAGAGAAGCGGTGTGCATCCCAGAAGTATCCATGGGATGATCCATAGCATAACAGCGGCAGCATGCAAACAGCTGTTGAGGAGGAGAGGTAGCCCGGCTAGTTACCCTTGTGATCCTGCTCGGAGAGTGGGGGTCAGCCTGGTGCAGTGGTGGTAAGCAGAGGAAACCAGCCAGAGCCCAGAAGGGCTGAGCACCCCGGGACAGAAAGATCCCGGGAGGAAAGCAGGTGGGCTCATGGTGGCTTGAGATGTGGCAGCCTGGTAGCAGGACAACGGGAGTCCTGTAGCTAGCAGGTGGATATGTTGATCCGGAGATGCTAGTCAGTAGTGTTTGTCTGGATTGGACGATGGCAGGTAGATAGCGTGTAGCCAAAGACTCACAGCAACTTTACTGGCCAGGTTACAGCATCAAAGGCAGAAACTAGGATCAGGGACGGTGCAGCAGCCAAAATGCGCCAGCATTTGCCATCTTGTTTACGTGGAGGCTGGTACTGAATAACAGCAGTCAGAGTGCTCGTGCAGTGCAAAAAATATTTTCTTCATCAATCTCGTCTCATTACCTCAAAATGACAAAATAAAAAGCAGAATCTGTTATTAACAGAGCTACTATTAATTCTAAATATTTTGAATGTAAGTGGTTTTAAGAAGAAAGTTCCCAATTTTTAGACACTGAACATCAGCACCTTCAAAAACCAGTATCGGTTTACCAATATTTACAGTGAGAGTGTGTGTGTGTGTGTGTGTGTGTGTGTGTGTGTGTGTGTGTGTGTTCAACACCCACCTGCCTGGATGATGAGCTTGGCGCACTCGTTGCAGGGGAACAAAGCCACATACATGGTGCAGCCTTTCACATCAGCACTGTTCTTGTTCATAATGGCATTCAGCTCTGCATGGCACACTGTGAGACAGAGCATTGAAATGTTCCCCAGTCAATACAAGACACTGCATGTTTTCTTGTTTTAAGTTCAACTAGAATGGCAATTAGTAGAGCGCATACTTCTGCCAATGCCAAACAATTTCACAGAGTTTATCATCTAGATCTAACATAAATATGTCTGTTCTTTTACATTAAAATCCAGATCCATTCTTTTTCCTTGTCAAAGCCTACTGCCTACATTACCGGCTAAAAGTTTTCTTATTTGCTTTTCATTAAACTTTTGAGATTCGGTGTGCTATGCTAGTAGCAGCTAATGTAGCCTCTAAGAGGAATGAAGAGCGAGTTCGAGGTCTGGTGAGCTAAACTGCTCCAACTGACATGACCTCAAGTGATGTCACATGAGACAATCATTAAACTTCTCCCTCTGGAGTCACAAAAGACTTTTTACAACTTTTCACATATGTAGTAGCACACCCCAAAAATCAGTTTTAATTATCACTACAACCATGATCATTTACTGTGGTTAAGTACTGTGGTTAATTTAACTTGTGTTAGGTACTGTAAGGCATCAACCAGTAACAGTCTCCCAGACGCATGTGCAGCAAAGCGATGTGGATTTGTATGTGACTGTATATAAGACGCTGCTCTGGAGATTTTTGAGTCTGTAATACCTTTTATAAGCAGGTTTTTTTTAAATATGGCTAAACCAGCTTAAAAAAGTTAACGGACCCCTTTTCCACTGCCAGACGAGTTTGCCTTTCTGTTCCGAGCAATGTCACATGACCACAGAGCTCACACACTGAGTTCCAGGAGAGAGAGAGTGAGCTGTAGCTGCTGAGTCTCCATGTGAACTCAAACTTCAAAGTTTTTTCAGGGTTGCAGCTTCACTCTGTCATCCCTGAGTTCAGTGAAGCTTTCTGTTTCTGGTTTAACAGCACCATGATGAACAAGTGACCATCATGTTTACAGTTTTTGTGCTCTGAAAGACATTACAGCTTGGAAAATAATGATAATAATAATAATAATAATAATAATAATAATACATTTGCTTTTCCCTTGTTAACAGAGTGGGCATGCAGCAGGCCAACCCAGTATTACTACTGGTCCCTTGTCCTCATCTGTGACACAGATGTGTTGGACATGTCAGGGTTCCCGCACATTTCTACCAATGAATTTTCAAAGCTTTTCCATAACTTTTAATAACATTTTTCCCCATTTGCATGACTTCATTTAAGTAGTTTAACATAGGTACGCCCACATACTTGATGTGCTAGTCCTACGACAGGCTGTGTAGCAAAAATATAGCATGGAATTTGGAAAGGAATGTCTTTGTCTACACACGCATTAGACTCAGAATTCTATTCCAATTCTGTGCCACATTTTGCTATACCACCTACCCTAGTGCATAGCACACCAGAGTAAGAGCCTCATTATTGCACCCACCCATATGCTTTTACTTTCACTAATCATGCATCGGCTTAAGCGAATGTCAGCATTTGCCCCATTTATCAATGTAAAAGTAATAATGCATAGAAGTTTTAAATGACCAATATCAAAAAACCCTATCTAAAAGTTAATTTCAAAACAAGGAATGCATTTCGTAATATAAGACATGTCTTGGAAATTTTTTGAATCAGTCCCTCCAGGATTTCACAGGCTTTTTTTGGGATTGTTGTGGGTTAAAATACATGATTTCTTAAAAATTCCGATGAATGTTGCAATGTTTTTTTTGCAATGAAACTGCAGGATAAAATAAAAAATCACAAAAATAGTTGGCATCTTCATAAAATATATATATATATATATATATATATATTTATTAACAATTAATTAAAAATCAAAGGCAACTTGTACTAGTGAGAATAAACCCAGTGCAGTCCAGGTGGTGATCTCTGCCTATGAAACAGTCTGATCAGAGTGAATGATGACTGAAAGGATGTTTTCTGTCTTTTCATCATTACTAATTAAGGTTTTAATTCACTGAGCAGCTCAGAGGCTACCGGCAGCGACCAGCATCTTTTAAGATGGAATGTTTTTTTGAGTGTTTCTTGATGCATGATCTATGTTGGGAAATCAATCAATATACTTTAAATGTCAATATGACAACTTTTGCCATTTGTTTTTATTAGTTCTCTACATGACTCTTTAGTGGTGGGGTTCCACCACAATGTTGCAGCGGTACAATACAATTTAACCCATTTTCGTGCAAAACATCAGCTTTACAGTCTTTAACAGTAATGTTTGGTAAATGTGAGACCTTCATGTCACATGTCAGCTTCACATGCTTCAAAACCAGAAACAAGGAAGAAGTTTGGTGACGTACATCAAGGTTTTGCAGAGGGACTGGCATGATTGGTTCAACTCACGGGATGATTTTTGCGTTAATAGAGACTTTCTGGAGGGACTGATTAACATATTTTAAACAATAGGCGAAAACAGCGTGTATTCAAAACTTTTCCAAAGCATTCACTTAATTCCAAACCTCGCGATAAAGGCCTTTAATGTTTGTCTTGTTTAAGTGTTAGTTATTATGCAGAAATATTGTGTGAATAGACTGATTTTCTCTGGAATTTTCAGTCCATTTGTTGACGGTAAAAAAGTAAAACAAGGAGACAAAGAACTCTTTGTGAATGGAGAAAGCTGTAGATGACTTATTTACCCTCTGTCACACCCTTAGTTAAGCACTAAGAGATAAGGAAAGAAAGAAAAAGGAGAAATTGTGAGAAATACGAAGTACAATATGAAAGTATCTGATCAATGGAGAAGGAGTTTAAGATTTCTTCATTATTTATCCTGTACCACCCTCTACAGGCCAACGCTGAGACATGAAGAGAACTCAGCAGCATAGTATGGACCACTAATGAATTAGTCTTTGCTCCACACACAAATGCCCTTAAAGTCCAGAAAACCTCCCACACAATGTCACATGATTACTACGGACTTCTGTGGTGTGGTAGAGGAAACTAAGAGCACTTTGTTATTTTGTTGTGTATTCACTTTTTTTTTTTCATAAAGGTAAAACCAGAATGATTATTGTCCAAAATGAAAAGAGTGTGTGCGCAGATGCATTCTCACCATACGGGTATTTAGTTTCAAGTCGGTCATCAGCAACACGTGCCCATGGCAGCAGGTCATCATCACATCCATTGGGCATACCATTGTAACCAATGCCAACTATCTTATTCTCCTGGTTCACTATACACGCCCCGACCTGCAGAGAGGGACACAGATTGAACAGGCCACTACCTTCAGTAGTATCTCACACAGTAAGGGTGTGGGCATTCTGCTTGCTGTGTGGTCTTGTATGTTACATATTCAAACTGCTGGTCTGTGCTCGTTTCTAAGGTTGCTCTAACAGCATCTTCTTATTTTGTTTACTTGCAATGACTGTTTTAAAAAAAAAAAAAAAAAAATGCTTTTATGCTAATTTTTCATAAATTGAATGATTTTTTCTATACACACACAGGGAGCTTAGTTTCTTAAATGTTCACATCTGTTTAAATCTATGAGAGTATTAGGAGCATATTGAGGGAAAAAAAATGTTGAGATTTTTAGTCATAATATGATAAAGTCCTTATTATATGAGAATAAAATCATAATATTACAAGAATAAAGTCATAATATAACAAGAATAAAGTCATAATATTATGAGAGTAAAGTTGTAATTTTAGGTTCTGTGTTGTTTTAGAGGGAAATATCAGAAGCTTTAAAATGAGGAAAGTGGAGCATCCTGTGAAGTTCTACTTTAGCAGAGGTTTTACAGATGTGGAGATATTTCATCTTTTGGCTCATCATCATCATCATCATCATCAGGACATTGAAAAGCTTGTGAAGAAACTGAGTTTATTCTATTGTTAGACCAACAGCAGCTGCCAGAAGCAGCTCAGGCTGACACTTTCACCCCGTTTAATGGTTGCTGTAATATTCCCAAAAATAGTTTTTTGTCTAAAAGTTTTACATTTTTAATTCTAACTTTTTTGTTTTTAATAAATATATGATTTTATTCTCAAAATTACAACTTTATTCTTGAAATTTCTGATTTCTTTTTTTTCCCTCAAAGTGGCCGTAATACTCCGCATAATAAATCCGCATAAGTGACCACTTCTCCTTTGCCAAGATCATCCTTCCACCTGACAGGCGTGTCATATCAAGACGCTGATTACACACATCCGGCTTCGTCACCTGTAAGATCGTCTGAGAGCAGCCATACACCAGCCATGCACCAATCATCAGAAACCATCTCTGGCTGGAAGCTTATGTGGGCCAGCAATCCACAGGCCACAATAAACAACCTGATCAACTGTATGAGGCGAATGGTGGTGACACCAGATAAAAACGCACATCTGTAGCCCAAGATGTGAATTTTTTTCCAAAATACAACTGCAAATTTTAAAGCGACATTTTATTGTGACCGGCCCACAGCACACCTGTGCAATAATAATGCTGTGTACTCAGCATCTTGATATGACACACCTGTGGGGATTTATAATTTATTAATGAGGATTTAAACACATATGTGAACAACATCTGAGAGAAATAAGCCTTTTAATGTGCTTAGAAAATGTCTTAGATCTTTTATTTCAACTAGTGAGAAGGGGAGCAACAACTGAAGTGTTGTGTTTATATTTGTTCAGTGTATATGGTTTCCTTTACAAGAATGAGATCTGGAAAAGCTTCTTACATGTCTTCTTACACCTAAATAGGTTAAGTGTCTCGGAGAATGTTTTTTTTCCAAAATCAATTACATACTTTGCACACACACACACGCACGCACGCACGCACGCACGCACACACACACACCTGTGAGCTTGGGTCTTTGCTTCTTTGGGCTGACAGGAAGGCAACAGCCATAAAGTACTCCGGCCATTCCAGGTAGTCTTCTCTCTTTCTGGTTACACTGCTAGAGAGAAATGCACAGAAAGATAGAGGATGTAAAGTTTTGTGATCTAAATGAAAGATCAATCCTCCATTTACTGAAAACACAGCTCATTTCTGAGCAGTAATGATTTGCAACAAGATTACTACAAACACAATCACTTCACAGAGTAATCTTTTGAGGAGAAGCCTTATGTGCATAATCATCAGCAAAAGCTTGAAGATCATGGCTCACAGTCTGCCACTGTTACAGGCAGCAGGGGAACAAGCTGAAGCTGCCGCTGTTCTTTGGGGTGTGTGCACAAGCTTTCCAAAAAAATGTTTTTGCTTAATCCTGGTTTGGCTCAGTTTTGGCAGCACGCCCAGTGGCTCTTTGACTTCTAACTTAGTCTAAAAGTAAAAACCCTGCTCAACACTGAGTCATCTAAGAGACCCATAAGAAACATCACTTTTACACAAATACATGAGCCAAATTCTTAATCCACCACTGCCAAAAGGATACTGCCAGCAGAGGCGGGCAAAGTAGACAACTCAATTACTGGAGTCACAGTATAGATCCTCATGGTCAAATATTACTACAATACAAGTGAAAGTTGTTCCATCAGATTTTTACTTGGGTTAAAGTACTGGAGTACAGAACTTTAAGCCTTAATAAGATTTAAACGAGCAAGTTATATAAAAATTCACCCCTGTAAAGTTGTCGTGAAGGAGTAATTTAGTTATAGAAATCAAAACTGTCTTTGTACCAGGCTTTAAACATGGTTATTTCTGCTGTAAAGTTGGACATTTTAACATGGGGGTCTATAGGGACTGACTCACTCTAGGAGCCAGCATCAAGCAGCCATGCAAAGAATTGCAGTTTTTGGTACTGCTGTACTTCCATACTTCCAAAGCTGCTGCTGTATGTATATATCACATTTTAAAAAATAAAATAAAATTCATTCACCGACTAAAAGCTCTGCTTCAAAGAGTACTTCATAGAAATGTAGTGGAGTCAAAAGTACAATATTTGTCTTTTAAGTGAAGTGAAGTAAAAGTATGAAGTTTCTATAAAAAATAAATAAAAGAAAAACTCAAGTAAAGAACAGATACTGGAAAATATACTACATAAGCAGAGTATTCAACAAGCTAGCTTCATGTAGAACCAGGTACACTTTTTTTTTTTATGAATTAACGATTCAATTGAACAGATACGGTGACAGGATGAGAAATGGAGCAGATTCACTCAGTCTGGTGTTTTAAATGAGACACTAAATCACTGAACGGAAAATTAACGTGGCAACTTAACAAACGCTGGGGAAATCCAGCAGCATGCGGTACAGAGGACACTCCACCAGCTTGTTCGTGTCAGTCTCATTGCCTGTCTTGTGTCTCACATTTCGAATGTAAAGAAATAAACTAGTTACCCGTTTATCTGACCAGGCCTCGGCGGCTGCATTTCTTCCATACTCTTCCAAACACTGGAGATTTCCCTGCTTTTCTCCGGACTGAGGCTTGTGTACTGAACGGCTGGATGTGACAGAGAACAGGAAGAACTCTCCCGCGCTAACTGTGGTCCCGCCCCTCCCACAGCATTTTGATAGGTACACAGCCACAGACCTACAATTGAGTTCCGTGACGTAAGGTACGGAAGCGTAATGCATTCACTTGTGAAAAACAGAGCAGCAAGAAAACTTTTCTCAGAGTTATGAGATAGTGTCTTTAATTCATAAAAAACAAAACATATTTTTTTAAAAGAAAAATTCTCTCAAAAATTTTTTTGAATTAACTAGATATTTATCTCAGAATTATAAGAATTTTTTTCGGCTAAGTCTTTTGGTTCGTCTAAAAGTACAGGTGGCTTGCTACAAAGCAAACAAACAGGTAGGTATGGTGATAAATAGGTTTTATTGGGTTTAACAAAGCCAAGTAGACAGAACAGTTTGCTAAGATTGTAGTGGGATCATTTATCATAATTTAGTTGCAGGGCGAGGTTGAGGAGTCAGTGTTCTTCAACAGACTGGAGGTGATCTTCAGCCTTCAAATTTCAGACACATACACACACACACACACACACACACACACACACAAATTGTGAATGAATTGCGTACCGATTATGTTCTCAATGACAACACAAAACAAATTAACATTATACTAAGTATATAATAATAAATGTAGTAGCTACACCACCAACATCTCTGTAAGATCAAGAAACATTCACAAAATTCAAGGTTGGAGAGGAAACTGTGCAAAGCCAGTGAATGAAAATAGCAATCTCTTGTTGGAAAGAAATCAACAAGACTCTAGTAATGTTACAGTCTGACACAAGTTGGAACAGATAACAAGGTTAATCCAATTTGTCAAAACAGATATAGAGAAAGCTGTATAACAAATGAATGAATCAGAATCAGGGAGCACACCTATCTCATAACCTTGATGTGGTAAATTGAAGAAATATTGAAGAGCTATAATTAAGAACTTACATATTAGTGATGCTCTCTAGCTTTTCCTTGATGTCCTCCTGGACAAAGAAACATGACAGACAAGAACATATTAAATATTAGGCAGTTTTACCTGAAGAGAGGCTTACTGCTGCTCCATCCAATGGCCTGGAAGCATTAGACACACATGTAGATGGCTAGCTAGTTTCTTATCTAGTGTTTGCATACTTCATTCAAAAAATCAAAAAGACCCACTGCCACCAGAAAACATGGTTAGAATGTGTACTGTTTTTCTTCTGTCTCAGACACAGAAACACACAAATCAGATTTGATAACAAGGCCATGAAAAGTCTAGTGTTGGTGGAGCATTAACTACAGTGGCAAGAAAAAGGCTGTGAACCTTTTGGAATGACCTGGTGATGTGATCTTTATCCAAGTCAAAAATGTAGACAAACATAGTGTCACTAAACTCATATAACACAAATAATTATAATCTCCTGTGTCTTTATTGAACACAGCCTTTCATCATCCACAGTGGTGGTGAAAAAAGTAAGTGAACCCCTTGGACTTCATAACTGGTTGAACCTCATTTAGCACCAATACCTTCAAACAAGAGCTTCTGATAGCTGCAGTTTGGACCATTCTTCTTTATAGAGCTGTTTCAGCACAGACAGATTGTCAGGATGACTGGTGTGAGCAGGTCTCTGAACTCAGTCAACAGCATCTCTACTGGATTAAAGTCTGGGCTCTGACTGGACACAAGGTGGATTTGCATTGTTTGAAGTCTTTCTGTAGTACATTTTCTTTGATGACTTTTGGAGTCATCTCAGCTGGACTTCCACCTCTAGGGACAAGAGCCACAGAACTGAATCATCTCCATTTATAGACAGTCTGTCTGATTATGGACTGGTGAAGATCGAAAGTCTCTGAATGACTCTGTGACCCTTTCAGCTTCATGTTCATCAACTCCTCTTGATTATAAGTCTTCTGAGATCTTTTTCATGAGGCATGGTTCACATCAGCTGATGTTTGTTGTGAACAGCAAACTCTAAATGTTTGAGTGTTTTTTTTTTAGAAGTCAAAGTGTCTCTAACCCAAACCTCAAAACTTGCTTCATTGATTGGTCTCCAGGTTTGCTAGCTCCTGACTCCAGTTAGCTTTTGTTGATACCATTAGTCAAGGAGTTCACATAGCTACAGTATTTCAACCCACAGTGCAACAGTTTGAATGATGTTTTCAATATGGACAAGGACAAAACAATGATTTGTTTGTTATTAGTGAAAACAGATTGTGTTTGTTCATAATTGTAACTTGGATGAAGATCTGACCATATTTACGGACAAATTTAAACATAAACAGAAGTAAATCCAAAGGATTCCCTTACTTGTTCTTGCCACTGTATCTATTGGACAAAATAACAGTAAACCACACAGTTACAGTTTAACACAGTGACCCAGTACAACACTAAAATCTACACTACTACTACTACTACTTTTCTGATTGTTTTTTTGAAAGGGAGGGAGCTGGAAGTTGATCTGCACTTTGACCCCCCCCCCCCTTAAATAATGTCAGCTTATCATTTAAATGCACTGTCAGCAAACACAACCATTATGATGATGATGATGATGATGATGATAATGTCATTTACAAAATAAGACCTGGTGAGTCCTGTTCTCAAGTCTCACCTTAGAGGCAGCAGACATGGAGCTGGAGGTGGTAGATGCTGGAGGTGGTGGTGCGACATTTAACTAAGAAAGAGAGATGAAATGGAAAAGACACGCATCACAAATGGTCATTTTTATGTGAAAATATTAAAAAACTGGGTTAGTACTAGTTTCAAGCTAGTGATAATTTAATCACCTGTGAAGTCGACCAATACTAGAATTTACCTCATTAGAGAGTTTCCAACTGTGAATATAATTTACTCTTGCTTTGCAACAACTCTGCCTGTTTCTGCTGGAATCAAGATGGTCATGGCTGGCTCTTCCATGGCTGTCGCTCCAACGCCATCAGAGGATATTTGCATTTATTTGGATGTTTGTACCTGGGTGTGTTTTGAAACTTTGAGGCTGCAGTGGACACAGACTCAGCAACACTGGACAGTTGAAGACCTGGTCTGGACCTGGATTTGTGCTGAGGCAGCAGATGGTGGGGTCACAGTCTGAACCCATGGACCAACCTGCCTTGTGTCAACAGTCCAGGCTGGTGGTGGTGGTGGTGGTGGTGTGGGGAATGTTTTCCTCTTAATACCAATCAATCATGTTCTGAATGTCTCAGTGTATCTGAGTATTGCTGCTGACCATGTTCACCCTTCATGGCCACAGTTCACCATCTCCTAATGGCTCCTTCCTGCAGGATCATGCTCCATATCTCAAACTAGTTTCATCAACATGACAGTGAGTTCAGTGAACTTCAGTGACCCCCCCCGTCCCCAGTCTGAAGACCTGAATCCAACACCTTTGGGATGTGGTAGAACAAGAGATTGGCAGCATGAATGAAATGATGTGATGCAGTTATGTCGACACGGAGCAGAGTCTCAGAGGAAAGTTTCACATCTTGGTGAATGCATGCCACGAAGAACTGAGGCTGTCTGAGAGCAAAGGGGGGAACTACCCAGTATTAGTAAGGTGTACTCTGTCTACTCTTGTAGTGCAGAGTCCATGTCCGCACAGGGATCTGCAGGAATCCTCGCAGTCTTGGGCAGATGACAAAATCTATGTCACGTGGACCCCAAAACCAGGCAATCAGCAACTACATTCTGCATGGAAATGAAATGAAACCGTCACAGCACTTGTATTACCTGTACATTGCTCAGTTCCAGTTTAGTTTCCAGTAACAGGACTCTGCTCATCAGATTTTCCCAGCTCTCTTTGCATATGGTGATGACTTCTCCTCCATTCTGGAATCTGGTCTTTAATTACAAAAGGTGGCACTCATAAAAAAAAAAAAAGGCAGTTTAGGTGCAATTTCATGATTCTTCTTTGCCTTCTGTCTGTCCGACAAAAGAAAAATCTAAAATAATAGGGATTAGATATTTAACAAGTAAAGATTGTCTTATCAACCTTGTCTGTGTTTCTCCATCTTTCAAGTTCCTCCAAGCGTTTCTCCAGGATCCTGAGCCTGTCTAGTCCAGACAGAAGACTCTCTATTTGAGCTTCCAATGCTGAGAGCCGTCCCTCCACAGCGGACAACTGAAACACAGAAAAGACAGTTACATTACATTACTCTGATCTTCAGACCTTCAGTACAGACCTCAAACCACATCTCTAAAGCTCACCAATGATAGAGACTTTGCATTGTGCATTGTAAAACCACATATATCCAGAGTTTACTGTCTAGAAATAAAGATAAAATCTACAATATAGAAAAAGCTGCAAAGCCATAAATATAAAAATAATAAATTGTCCATAATTAACTGCTGAACCGTTAACCGTTAATAAGAATTTTGACTGATTAATACAGATAATCAGTTAAACAGCTCAAATATCCTGGGACATCAGGACCATCTGAGCAGGTATTCTCTGCCGCAGGTCTCACAGTTAACAGACTAACACCAGACTAACCCCACAGCATGATCGATATGTTGCTCTTTCTCAATAAAAACCAGTAGAAAAGCTGTCCATTCTGCTGGGGACTGAGGTAGGACTGGCCTCTTTATTTTATTTTGCGGTGTGAAAAGTTCAACTGTAGTTTCCATTTTGTGAACCTGTAGTTTCTGATCATTAATCAGCTGCGAGCGGAGGATGAGGAGAAAGAGGAGGAGGAAGAGGTTTTTGTTTCGGTGCTAGAGGATTCAACGCGTGTTTTGTTAACAGACACTTGTCTATTAGATATTGGTCAGTAAACAAGTGTTGTCTATCAGTCAGAAAAACAATTCTGAATAAGATAAGATACTCCTGTATAAGTCCCACAGTGGGGAAATCTGCATCCTACTAATAAACAAAGGCAGTAAGAGTAAATACTCACCAGTTTTCATTAGTATTCTCTTTAGTAAGGGTCAAAAATATAAAGATAATCTCCACCATATCCAACGTATTGGAAGTGGACAATAACCACAGCCCTTTATCATCTACATCCTTCTGGCTCCCTCTATTGGCAAACTGGCCTAAACTTTTTACTATATTGAATCTATTAATGAATGTGTATCAGAAGCTTTCACTTAGTTTATATAATGACTTGGTGTTTACTTAAAAAATGTTATCCTTGTCCTCCTTCCTTTCTGCCAGCTTGATCATCCCTTTTCCAGGAGGACAATGCTTCTGTATGGGAGGGGTTTATGGAAAAAGTGGAAGGATTTTTTTTTAAAGCCCATTTTACACTGGACAAAAAAAACCCACTAACCCCCCGATAACATTGGGCTTTTGTTGTCATGTGAAAATGTACAATCAGCATTTATTCCCGCTCAAATGACTCTGCAGTAGTCAGGGGTATTTATCGGCTCCAGCTCTGACCAGGAGTGACAGAAACATCAACCAGAAACACCTCGGCTGCAACGTCTGCCTAGAGCGTGCTGCGCTCAGAGCTGCAAAAGAAGTTTTAAAAAACACACAATCACCGAGCGAAGCATCTCGCACGGAGGCTCTGACACCGACAGGAGCACCCACCCGGGGATGAGACGCAGCAGATCCAATATACCAGTCTGCACGACAGCTAGCAGAATCTATGAGGATATTCCCTCCTCTGTGTCTCTGTGTGTGTGCTATGTAATTGCATGTGATGATGTTGCTCCCTGCAGTTTTGTGCCTGAGTCCAAACAAAAAGACAAACTCGTCTGGCAGTGTGAATTCCCTACAGCACTAAAAAACTTACACGCACACATTTTTTGTGTAAAAAGGGCATATGTTATCCATGACAAATTAGCATTAGCATAATATTATGGAGTTATAATTATATTAATTCACATTTTCTAATCATTCGCATATCTGAATCGCCCTCCTGCCTATTAGAAAGGCTAACACTTCTTGACATCTTTGTTAATGTTCTTGTATATTTTAAGGACATTAGGCCAGTTTTAATGTGCAGATGTGCTGACTGTTCAATGCAAGTAACTGTCAAAAGTATGAATGGCTTTCAGATAAAACACAATTCAAGGCCCTCACATCTCTTGCCATGCTCATTGCATTTACTAAAAAAAAGCTACCTGATAATGGATCCACTGATAATGTTGTGTTTAAATTGTGTTTAATAATTATTAGCTTGTTAGCTACATACTAGTGCATGTCTTGATCATTGACTGGCGTTCAATACTATACACTACTGTGTCCCCTAATTATTTCACATGTACTTACACTGTCTGCATCAGTCAGCGTTGGTTGAGCTTCTTCTCTGCCATCCTTGTGTGAGGCTGGACTTTTGACTCTCGGCTACAACACACATACACATGCAGTTCCAACAGCTGTTTGATGAATGTTGTTTGTCTATGTTTTTGTCTATTGACTATGTCTAATGTTATTTCAGGTTTCATCTAAACTTCATTGACGTCATGGCTCAGGTAGCTATGGTCACATGATTTGTTTTAAGTCTATTATTGCTAAGCCTAATGACTGTACCAGCTACAAACAGGTCACTCATTCGCTTCAACTGCCTTTGTTGTCAGTCAACAAGAAAAGGGATCAAGACTTACCTGAAACTCCGGCTCGACCTGTTCCCCGCAGTGTCGTCCAGTCGACTGCATCGCAGGGTTAGGGTTTCCAGTCCTGCTCAGGTTCTCTTTTTGTGTTGACAACCTTGCACTGTGCTTGCATTGATCAACCTGGGGAGTAGGGAAAGAGGGGAGTCATTTTTATGGTATGCTCAAGTTTCCTCTAGGCTGGTTGTAACAGTATGGCTCAAATAGAGTGCTACATGGATGACTCCAACTCCATGCTGGCGGTGGACAGGGCCGGCGGCATATTGGTTTCAGGTTCTACAACCGTCCGTCCAATTCTCGTGGATGCAATACCTCAGTAAAGCCTTGACAGACTTCGTCAAATATTGCACAAACATTCACGAGGAATCAAGGACAAACTGATTACATTTTGGTGGTCACAGGTCAAGCTCAGAGTGACTTCACAAGAACACATACATAGGCATACAACCGCCAGGCGGTAATTCTTGTTCCATTGGATTTTAGATTATTGTTGTTTATTATATAAAGTGTGAGATACTTTTGTTCAGCAGGATCATCTTTGCTAGTGAACACAATTTTATGATGTCTTAAGCCTAAATACAATCACCAAAAGTTAAAGGCTAATGTTATAAGCTAAGAACCCACTACACTACGCTCACATGACTTCACCGTCACCACCACTAAACTTCACCTTGTAGTTCGATTTAGCTCTGACCTCTTCTACAAAGGCCTTTCCTCTGACACAGTTAGAGACAGTTCGTATAAAGGTATAAAGGCTGTGAAGGTGGACTGGGAAGTAGATCAGTTTTCATGTTGACGTGATGATGTTTAACGTCCCTGACAACCTCTTTAGTCTCATTTAGACAATTGTAAGTAAGACAAATAAAAGTTTAAAAATATCACAACTGAGATATTTAGTGACATATTTTATGTTATAAAAATGTGGAAATGTCTATCTCCAACATCGAACCAAAATCCCATTCACAAAACTCATCGACTTCAGGACGAGGGAAGCAGAGGTGCAAAAAATGCTAATTTATACCACCAGTCTGTAGACCATTCAAGCTGGTAACAGTTCATCAAATATATGGTGCCTTCCCCACTGGTAACAGCCCACTCTGCTGCACCCCTACTTTGTCTGATGGGTAACTTTTACTGTAGCTTTGCTTATTTTATTTTTTTAACATTATATCACACTAGTTGTGTCACCAAACAGTACTGATCAAATGAGCAGTTTAATGATTTTTATGATCCAAAATCTCACATTGTTTTATAATAAAAGTTTTAGATAAATTAGATAGATAGATAGATAGATAGATAGATAGATAGATAGATAGATAGATAGATAGATAGATAGATAGATAGATAGATAGATAGATACTTTGATTACTTTGCTTTCACATAAACACTAATGCAAAGAAAAATAAATCATTCAAAGGCTGTACCTTCTTCAGTTGGTTGTGTTTCTGCAGGACCAAGTTAATGATGTCACAGATGACAGAGATTTTCCTTTGAGAGAAACCCCATTGGAGAAACTGCTGCTTGGTCAGTATGGGCTTATAGTGGAAGACATCTCGCAGTACCTACACACACAAAACACAGACATGCTCACAACTGAATGGACCACTATAGGCTAGCAGATTAACTGAAGTAAAAGTAAAGTAAAAATCCACTGTACACTAGTAGCTTAATAATCACTGAGCTTTGTAGAGGGAGACGGCAAATGTAGATTAAGACAACTGACAGCATTTTATTATATACAAAGGTCTTTATGCACCTGTGAAAACACAGACTGTATGTTTGTATTACTGCACCTTATAAAGAGTGTCAGTGAATCGGAGGTCAGTTTTGCCAGTCAGCTCCAGTCCAGCTGCCATTAGTTGCTCAGTAAAAGGTGGAGAGAAGGAGGTGAGGGTGAAGCTCACGATTGGTAGAAAAGCTAAGGGATCTCCTTTGGAAAGACTAGTGGAGAAACAAATAACAACATGCAAAGACTGTAAGGAAAAACCGAGTCTGATGATCTCACTTTACACATTACCCTGCTAAAAACCCTCACTGATCATAGCAGCTCTAGTATTAACTTCCCACAGTTCTGTTTAGGCAGAGTGACAATCTCATTCAGCAGCTACCAAATCTTAGCATGAGTTTTTTTTTTTATTGCTTAATGACGTGATTATAAACTCTTTTAGCAATTAAACTGTGATGTATTACATTTTACAACAGGATGAAATATACAAACACTACAAATCTCAGATTATTGAGTAAGTCATTTTAGTCTCATATTCATCTTGAGTGAGTTTTGGACTAGATCTTCTTTGTTTATCTTGGTGCCAAAACCCAATACAACAACACTGTGAGTGGTAAACTGCCAAAGTAAAAAAAAAAAAAAAAGTTTAGGTCATCAAAAACTGAAAAAGCATGTAAATTTAATAGAAAACAAGTCTTTTTCCAGGGCTGAAGAAATTGATTTAGGCTTCAGCACCTCATCTAATCATTGTTTCCACCTCTTTCCTACATAAATCCACACGTTAGTGTGTTCTGGTTGCTGAAGCTAAAAAATGAAATGTACTTTCTTGTGTGAGTATCACAGAGGAGCTTTTTTTTCTGTGCTGTTGGAGAAGCATGAACATGAACGGTTGCTCACTATCCACTGCCATCGGCTTGTCTATAGCGCAATATTTCAATTATTTATCATAGTTGTTGCCCAGCCCTAACAGCACAGTCTCCAGACCTGAACCTCATGGAGCTGGTGTGGGATGAACTACAGATGTGTATAAGAGACAGCTCTTGGATGAGAGGTGAAACGTCTTCACAGACAAACAACCTAGTCCAGTTGTTTCGATTTAAAAAAAACTCCTTTAGGATACTATGACCTGGACAAATGAGAATATACACAGGCCGTTTGAAGATCAGTTTGTTACGATATGTGAGTAAATGTAACCAGTAATATCACACATGAGAAGCTCTCAGCCCCTTTGATTTCGCCAAAGTAGCTCTAAGGATAAAAAAGGTTGGAGAGCTCTGCCATAGCGAATGATTGTCATTATTTTTGTACTCATCAAACCATTCGTTGCCCTCTCATGCCCCGTTTGTAGGCATCTGCATTTGCAATGTTTCTGCACTCATTTATTCCCTTTTCCCTTTAGTTTGGCCCCATCTGTACTCTGATAACCTTATGCTCAGTTAGTTAAATATTACCTTGTGGTGGTAGAGCTCCTAACGCTGACACTTGTTATTGGTGAATTTAAGTAGGATCGCTGAGCTTCTGTTTTGTTATTAAAGTGGTATGTCGTTTGATACTGTTACTTAAGGGGCCTGCGTGTCCGTAAAGAAGTGTTAATGGCTGTTCAATGGCCTACCCATTATAGTCGACACATCCTTGGTACTTAATCACCCGCAGCAGAGTTTCCAGTTTACGAAGACAGCCTTGGACGTCTCCAGTAGACAGCATCTTTATCTATAAGCAAAGGAGAGAAGCGCTAAACCTAAACGTCTTTTCTAATGCTCATTTATCAAAACATTAGCTAGCTATATGTTTTAGCCGACTTTACAGTTAGCTACAAAAAACGTAACAAACCTGTCTGTTTTGGAAACACAGATAAAGACGACGATGATACAATAACCCGGATACTTTTCTTTAAAAACAGATTCTTTGCAGCCAACAGCAACACCAGCGGGTAGGTTTGTTTCTGCCGGGTGGTCAACGACATGAAGCAGGATTGGCTGTTGCAGACTCCTCCTCCTCCTCCTCCTTCTTCTTCTTCTGCTTCTTCTTCTTCTTCTTCTGGTGCGGCTGCTGCTGCTGCTGCCACTTCTAGTTTTTTGGCGGAGTACAATACCAACTTTTAGATGCATGACCGCCACCTACCATACTGGAAGTATGTACAACAGGATGTAGTTTCCTTAACTTTATTAAAAAATATAAATAAATAAATAAGTGAAACACTACATTATATTAAACAATCAAGTGTTCACTAAGAAATCAATTACTCCTCTCTGAGTTTCACACACACACACCCTATCTCTATTTGATCCTTAGAACTGTGTGTTCATTTTCCCCCTACTTTCTTTATTGTACAGACGTTCATATACAAAGGTACAAGCACACACATAGACGATAAAACAATAAAAGAAAAGACAATGACAAACAAAAATATTAAATTAATATAAAAAAAAATCACATTTTATGTGTAACAAAGCCAGAGTTTGTGTAATATGCATATTCATTCAACAGTTTTAAAGTCTTAATAGCTTTTTTGTTTTTAACATCAGATGAAATGATCCTTTTCTTTGATAAAGTGCAGGAAAGTTGACTTGGATCTTAACCATTTTTCTTATGAATATGGAATTTCCCAAATGTTTCCAAAAATAATAAAATGTTTTATTATATATAATACATGTCGCTTTCAATCTTATCTTGACAAAAATATAGCATTACATTGAACATAACTATTTAAATCATAAACCAAATCAAACCAAACCAATCCCATCTCCCCACCTATATCAACGGACCATAACAAACTAACAAACCAAACAACTTTCAACTCCCAATTATGGCACATCTCTCCTACCAATGGATGCTCCCAATTCCCCCCACCCTCCCATGTAACCCCAAGTACCCATTTTCTACCTGGAAAGAATAGGAAAATAAATAAATAAATAAATACCACCTTACTTGTTTATTTCACACACATATATATATATAAATTGTTTTTCTCTCTGTATCTCTCGCTCAACAAATTTATATATATATATATATATAATGTATATATAGCAATAACAAAAAGCTGTCAGTTGTTCTCTGTAGTAGTGTATGCCATCATGTTATGTTGTTATGTTGGTATGTTATATTATTATGTTTTTATGTTATGTATGTTGTGTTGTTATGTTATGTAATGTATGTTATGTTGTTATGTTGTTATGTTGATATATTATGTATGTTATGTTGTTATGTTATAATTTCTTGTTATGTTATATATGTTATGTTGTCATGTTATGTTATGAATGTTGTTCTGTTATGTTATGTTGTTATGTTATATATGTTATGTTGTTATGTTATGTCATTTTATGTATGTTGTGTTATGTTATGCTATGTTATGTATGTTATGTTGTTATGTTATGTTATGTTATGTTATGTTGTGTCAAGTCTTGTTATGTTACGTCTCGTTACGTTATGTCTTGTGATGTTATCACTTTCTTTGTCTTTATCTTGCTTTACCAAATAAAATAAAATCATGATAAAAAAAACATAACTATTTCAATATTCACTTTTAGTTTCATATTTGGAAAACTGGCTACATCAATCCAGAACATTGTAAATTTACAGTGAAAAAATAGATGGGAAATATTCTCTTTTTCTAGACCACAAAAATCACTCTTTTAGTCAATATGCAGTTTGGATCTTTCTAACATATGTTTAACCAGATAAATTCTATGCAATATCTTGAAAGACTTACACTTGCTATTGATAAAATATTTATTTGAAACTTGCCTTGCCCACTGTATATCACTAAATACGTAAGACCAAAAACATTAAGATGATGCGATAGTAACATAACGAAGAGTATTCCCTGATATCTTTGTGAGAGCATTTCTCTATTAGGATATTCGTTTCACCAATATAATATAATAATACTTCCCACCGAATCTTCAAAATTGATAGGTATGTTTACAATCCCAGAAGAACTATCTACTCAATGACTCTCCACAAACATACCAACACGTTTTTTCACGTATAACGAGCTGACGTCATGACGTAGCTTGTATGCACAGAGCTTTCTGCTTTTTTCGTTCTGTTTATCAGTTTATCATACGCAGCTTCTATTTTCATAGAAAGTGGATGCGTTTCACTCATTATTGTAAAATGCTGATTTTTTTTTCAGTTCATCTTTTTCTGTGATGACAGGGGAGAGAAGGGGCGGGGCAGAGGTGACAGGAGGAGGGAGAAAACAGATAATAATTGTGTTGGCAATAGACTACGGTATGGAAGCTTCCTCCTGAACAAAAGAAGCAACTGTTCTATTTTTGTTTGTAGTTGGCTAAATGAAATGACACCAGGATAAGTTTGATAGCAGGGAAATCACATTTCCAGCTGTCCTTGTGTGCAGGTCGGGTTGTCAGAGGAATCACTAAACTCAGGTAGGTAGCCCGGGTTGCACCGCTCTCTCGTATTCGTTTGGAAATACTGTGTAGTGCTTGTAAGAGAAACATGATAAGTTTAGTTGTTTAGGGCGGTATAAAGACCCTGCTTGGGTCGACACTCGCTTCATCAACTTAAAGTAGCTCAGTAAGCTAACTCGGGTGTTTGTAGCAACTGCTTGTGAGTGAAGAGCGATTCAACCAATGACGTTTCATTTGGAATGCTGTCGTGTTCCGTGTGACCAATGGTATTGAAGGGAAGGCGGGACTAACGGTCAAACTACCTTGTTGGTTAGAACTTCTAGCGCTGATGTTTTTAACGTTGTAATGGATTTGTTTGTACAACACAGCTGACGTTAGGCAGTCTGAGAGAGGGGAAGGCTGGTCAGTTAGTACATTAAAAAGACTGGACAGTGATTACTTTTTTGTTTTCTCGCACACACTAAGTCGATTAACCTTCGAGGCTAATTTAAAGTTAATCGGAGCTCTGACAACGCTTTAAATAGATGCTGACATGAATGTGTAAGCAGGGGTTGGCTATATGCATACTGTATGTCAGTGGTTTCAACTTGATTTTTCAGTTACAGTCCAGTTAGCTGTGTGTGTGTGTGTGTGTGTGTGTGTGTGTGTGTTCGTTTCATTAACACATTTAAGGCAAACAATTTTATGGCACTTGAGCTATAAAAACACAGACTCAGTGAAAGAGACAGCATCTAATCCCAGAGTGCCCATAGCCAGTACGTCCGCACATCTTCTTTACTCCACTTGACTCTTAAAAATGTTCATCTAATAAGCAAGGTAATAAGCAGTCCTTTCTACTAGAACATAATGCAGTGAAATATAAGAGCAGTGAAGTTGTCATCAGAATCAGAAGCAGAAAATGGTTTATTGCCAAGTAGGTTGTCAACATACAAGGAATTTGCTTTGGTGTTTTGGTGAGTAACAATAAACATAGTAAGAAAAAAAGAAATATAAGCAACGATAAAACAAGCCAGTACTGCAGGTCAGATATATTAAATATAAATAGAAAATTTAACAATATGATAAAATATTTACAATAAAAATGTGAAGAAATATTATAGAAAAATATAAATATATACAATACAAATATGTACACTTAAGTGAGCCAAATGTAATCTGACTTGATTTGTGTCAGTGAAAGGTAACTCTATTTTGTTGACAGATATATGATCATCTCAAACACCAGAGCTTAGAGTTGTTTGGCAGATTTTGTACAAAACGTGTTGAACTGTTTAAGTCACTAGTGGATAGCATGAAAAATACGATCTAAGACAATGTATTGTTACATTATACTCAATGGTTAGCCCATGTTGTTTGAAGACCAGTGGATATAGAATATGATTACATGCACAGTGTCCTGGATATAAGTATTAACTTATTTGTGATCATATTCAGTTACAGTGTTTCTGTTTTTTGGGAACTGACTTAGTTTCACACTGTCTATGGATTTTCCTTCTTTATGAGGTTGCCACAGCGACAAGTATCCTGTGCTGACTTATAATTTGTCACCATATAACTTGTTTTCCTGTCTTACTACTAAATCAAAGACTGACACATGGATTAGATGTTTTCTAAATGGATTAGTCAAATGAATATAAGATATTTTTATTTGCACCTACATAAATTATACAAATGTGATCTGATTACGTCACATAAACATGCTGCTCTGCGAGCAGTTCTCTAATTGTGCTTATGGCACACCCTCTGATCATAAGCAGTACTTTTGCTGGGAAGTAAAATGAGAAGAAGGACTACAGGGAAAGTGTGCAGGTACAGTTAACCAACTAGGGCTGCACGATATGCAAAAAAAAATCATATTGCGATTATTTTGGCAGATATTGTGATTGCGATTTCAGTTGGAATGGTCGTTTTTTGCATTTCATTTTACATATGTCTCAGACTCGGTAGATACATTCAGTAATACAGCACATTATTATGTATCTCATCATCTCAGTACCATTTCTGCACTGTGTTACTCTGCTACCATATAGATGGGTCAGGCACTGTGGAGGCTGCCTCCCAGACAACAGCAACAGCTTCAGGAAGAGCTAGCCGACCGACTGGCTGACCAAGGAGGAGGAAGGCGAGAGCAAGGTAATCCTTATATTTTTCATCATTAATATCACTTTTAGGACTTTCAGAACCATGCAAATATAAAGAACATCTGGAAGAATGAAGGTGTTCCATTACTTTTGACCAGAAGTGTATACAGTATATATAATATAGAATTAATATTGGAATATAGTTAGTTATTTATAAATTCAATGATGACAATATTTTATTAGTCTTTAGCCGCGATGCAGGCTGGGATAGTTTCCAACTTCCCTGTAATGCCACACAGCAGTAAGGATGACAGTTATTAAGATTTTTGTTTTTTGTCTTTTGTTTTTTCTTCTTTAATTTCCTACGGAGAGATGGCGGTCCCCAAAGAAGAGCTCCTCAGCACTGTTATGGCACTGACATCCACCATCTTCTGAGAACACGCAGGGGAGGTACGAACACTCAAACACTAAGCTAACACTAAGGGCATAGCTACTACTAACGCTCTGTATCACTATCATTATTATGTATTCTTGGGTTGTTCCGTGTTCTTGGATTGCTTACGTTCCTTTCCATTATTTCTGATGATGTGTCCATACACTCAGCATGGTTAGAAAAAAAAGCTATTGGTTTCCTACCTACAGCAGAAGTCATTACTTCAGTTGGTTAGATTAGATTAGTGCAAGCAATATGTCTACTCCTGCAATGGTACATATAAGACATTCAATTTAAACCAAGTTCAACAACTCCACCAAGGCACAGGAGTTTTAATTGGTCAGCTAGCCATTTGCTGCAGTCTTTGCAGTGTGTTCAACAGCAGATGTGAGGCAACAGAGTCGTTCTTGAGTGCTTGTTCAAGGCCCCTAGCACACCAGCTAAGTGTCAGCTGCCTCAGAAAGAAATTCCTTCAGTTAGGATTTATGTTGTTTGCTACGTCATAGCTGTGTCACCTCACAGCAAGATGGTCCCGTTCTTCTAAGAGAAAATGCCCACGAGCAACTACAGGTCAACTACGAGCTAGTCGTTTGAAAACTGTGCATTTCTCTGCCTGTATGTGACAGACTTTCACTGGATAATTCCAGAGCTCGCTCGTGTCTCCGCTCTTTCATGCAAAACACTTCACCACACTTCTTTCACTTCTGAGTTGTGTTCTTACATTATCCCAGATGTTTCCATCATTTCTCAAACCAGAGAAACGTCATGCTAATGGGATGTTTCATTGGTCGCTTGTCGATGACATCATATCCTCTATGATCATGTGTCAGTGTGTTTGTCTGACAGAAGCTCAACATTGACTTTTATCTAGTTTAAAGCCACATACACTTTTTAAACGTTGTTGGTTTTCAGCTCTATATTTGAACCAGATTAAGGATTTTAGTCATCGAACGTCTGGATCTGAAGTTATCAGAGAAACAAGCTGAGGAAATGTTAGACAGCTCAGCTCCAGCTGCTGGAGACGTCCTATGTCACTGAAGAGCATCTGCGAATCACTGGTTTTCATCATGAAACTGCTTTTTTCAGTGTTTCTATCAGGACACCTCTGTGGATAATTCAGCTGCTGGTAAAAACCTGCTGAACATCTGCTTCATAAGTTATCAGAGAAACAATCAGAACAAAGGTTAGCATCAATCTCAGCTCCAACTCTTCCCTGAGTCTCTGTCCTCCACACAGCGTTGCTCAAACTCTGACTTTAAATGTCAAACTGCTTTAGTCAGTGTTTCTAACAGTTAAAAACACTGGATCTGTTTGATTTCCTGAACCACTGAAGGAATCTGAACTGGGAGGAGCTTAATGGCACTGAAGACAACAACTCCCATGATCCCATGCCATTTCATGACATCATCCAAACTTTTTTTTTTTAAATTTGATTTATGCATGTCTGGTTTGGGTCGGTTTTCCATAGGTCTCTGTCAGATTGTGTGAATCATCTCAGGGTCGGGCAGGTGGAATGTCACTGTCACCTACCTGCAATGAATGATTATGTTTGTGATGTTGTACACAATGGAAATTGGTGACTACTAAGTCGGAGAGAAAGTGGGGAAGAATGCAACAAAAGGCTTCAAAACTGCCATATTAGGCTTCTAGTAACAATATATATCACATCACATATCACTCTGAGATCTGGACAACATCTAGTTTTAAATACAATTTACAATGTGAGCCATGTTGAAGCAATAAAAAGTAAATCTAAATGTTTGTCTCTCTTCTGGTCTCCCTGTAGGCAAAGAGCAGCAGGGTTTTATAGATTTGGAGATGCTGCCTCCTGAATTAGGCATCACCATACTGTCGTACTTGAATGCTACTGATCTGTGCCTGGCCGGCTGTGTGTGGCAGGACCTGGGGAATGATGAATATCTATGGCAGGGGTAAGGAGAGTCATCTGTTTGTGGTGATTAAAGTAATGAGGTAGTGAATTGATGAAATGCCTCTTGGTGACCAGAAATCTTTCTCAGCAGCAACAACAGTTGTGATTTGTACTGACATACAAAATAATTGATGACAGATAGACTCAAGATAGACAAAAGGTTCAAGGTATCGAAAATGAACGGCATGTTTTTGCCAAATACTGACTCCACAGTTGTCCCTATCAGCCGCTGTCTTTCTTAGTTGCGAATACGGTAAAGTTGTATTGTGTTCTTTTTTATTTGTTTCTGTGCTGTAACCCATGTGTTTCGATCCATCAGGCTTTGTAAGTCCACATGGGGACACTGCTCCATCTACAACAGAAGACTACCTGCTGGTTTCTCCTACAGAAGACTATACCTACAGCTGGATGAAGGCAGCCTGACATTCAATGCTAACCCGCAGGAGGTAACGCATACCCAGTCATCCCAGATCTCCTGCCCCATAGATGCACACTACCTCAGAGTTTCTGCCATGTTTGTGTGCTGTGTGTGTTAAATTTGTGCTAGAGAAGAAACGGTCTAAAAATTTTAGATCACAATTATAGTGACCAAAATTACCACAGTTATTAGTAGTATCACGGTGTTAAAATGTGCTTAAAATATTATATAAAACCACAAATAAATACTTAGTAGAATGATAACATGTCCAACACATCTGTGTCACAGATGAGGACAAGGGACCAGTAACATTACTGGGTTTGCCTGCTGCATGTCCACTCTGTGAACAAGGGAAAAGAAAATGTATTATTATTGTTATTGTCCTGCTGTGACGTCTTTCAGAGCACAGACACTGTAAACACAATTGTCACTTGTCCAGCATGGTGCTGTTAAGCCCTGAAATAAGTTTAAAAACACACAATCACTGACTGAAGCGTCTCACACAGAGACTCTGACACTGACAGGAGCACCAACCTGGGGATGAGACTTGACAGATCCATTTTATCCAGTTTGCATGGCGGCTAGCAGCTCACTGTTTCTCCCCTGTGTCTGTGTGTGTGCTCTGTAAGTGCATGTGATGACATTGCTCCAAACAGAAAGGCAAACTCGTCCGGCAGTGGAAAAGGGGCCAATCAATCAGTCAATCAATCAGTCATTTTTTTGTGGGTTTACCTGTATTTAAAAACCTGCTTTTACCTGCTAACTTTAGCGTAAAAAGGTTTTAGAGGCTGAAAAATCTCCAGAGCAGCGCCGTCACTGCCTTCTTCATGTTCTGACTAACACATAATTAACCCATCTTGCTTTGCTGCACATGCGTCTGGGAGACCGTTGCTGGTTGATGCCTTACA
The DNA here is from genome assembly GCF_002814215.2 of Seriola lalandi dorsalis. Taxonomy (NCBI): domain Eukaryota; kingdom Metazoa; phylum Chordata; class Actinopteri; order Carangiformes; family Carangidae; genus Seriola; species Seriola lalandi. Next base: position 223,796 of record NW_019525549.1, on the reverse strand, counting down.
GAACCCAACATCAGTCAAATTAACCACAGTAATTAACAATGGTAATTAACCATAGTTATAGTCATAATTCAAATTTAAATGGTGACCCTAACCGTCTGGAATTTTTACTGTGTCTTAGGGTGAAACTGATAACTGTTTCATCTCTAGTTTCTGCACATGTTTTTGTCTGGGACAATGATGTCACGACAAAATTGCATGTTTGATGATGTCATCATTTTGAGCATCTGTGTGTGTGTGTGTGTGTGTGTGTGTGTGTGAAGGGTATCAGTTATTTTATGTCTAAAGGTATACTACTGGATCATCCAACCGAGCTGGCGAAGTTCATCTTCTACACTAGACGACTCAACTGGAAGATGCTGAGGATTTACCTGGATGAGAGGTGACATACAAAGATACACACAGAAAACCAGACAACTTCCACAACCGCTTGTTATGATGAAAAGTTTACATGTTTATAATGGAAGCATTTCTGCCCTAAGAAAGTCTAAAACCAGGCCATAACCTAGTAAAGTGTTAAAGGTAAATCAACTTGTAAGTGGTTAAATTATTTCACTGTGTGGCGGTGTTTATTTATTGTATCTGCTATGAAATCAAAGATACATTGACTGGTGTCACTTTCCTTTCCACATTTCATAATTCAGCCACTTTCTTTCAGAACTAATTGAAATATCATCTATCATGCTATTAAGTCTTCATTTGTGTATGTCTGTGTATGTGCAGGCGGGATGTCCTGGATGAGTTGGTGACCCTCCATAATTTCAGTAACCAGTTCCTCCCCAACGCTCTGCGGGATTTCTTCAGACATATCCATGCACCAGAGGAGAGAGGAGAGTATCTGGAGACCCTCATCACCAAGTTCAGCCACAGGTTTTGTACCTGTAATCCGGGTCTTGTCCGAGAGCTGGGTCTCAGTCCTGGTTAGTACGTACACACACATACAATAAATATACTGATCACATACTGTATGTTACTTTAAAAAAAACCTGCTAACACCTGCTAACATCGGGCTTTTGCCATCAGTGTGCAAGGTTACAATCAGTATTCACTCCCAGGTGAAAGACTCTGCAGTTGTCACAGGTGTTTATCAGCTCTAGCTCTGATCGTGGGTCATGTCCCGAGAGTAGGTGAGGCCAGATGGCAGCTTGCTAGTCACTGCTGCAGTCCCCCGGTTCTGGTTCCAACTGTTGAGGCCTTTCAGGAGGTACAACTGCAAATTCAGTGTGTTTGCACTGGTTGTTGCTCATCTCACCCAGCAAGTAAAATGAAGTTGTTGCCTCAAAACAGTAGCTAGCTGAATTTCTTCCAGTTTGGAAGACAACAGCTAATAAGAATGAGTTATTATTTTTATGCCTCCGTGCCGGCCACAGTCAGGTTAAATGTCCGCCACGGAACTTCAAGGTCAGTCACAAAACACTTTTTAGTCATTTCTCAGGACTTCACACATCAATTATGACAAAATTTGAACACAAATGGTTCATATTTTATTTGACTCTGGATGAACAGGGATGTAACCTGAAACTAGTCTGAGTTGAGGAGGCAGACAACCACCAGGAGGATATTCAAGTTGCATAAATAAAAGCAACAGTAGGGATTACTTAAATAGAGCCAGACCAATGAATAGATGCTGTATTTACAGCAGGGCACAGGATCCTCACAGAGGATTGGAGCAGCCTGGGGGTCCTGGAGAAAGAGAAGGGTTGGGAGACTTCCTTGTCACGAAACTGGGCTTCAGTGAGGCAGGCTGTGACCCATCAAAGTGTGATGTCATAAACTGAGAGAGGAAACAGAGTAAATTCTTTGATTCAACAAATACAAAATTAATCGTACAAAACAATGACTATAAAAATATTCATTATTGACAAACTGGGAGGGGACCACAGGAAAGACTGCGGGGCTGCAGCAGTAGCACCAGGGGCAAGTCTGAGGCCACAGACTGGTGCTGTAGCAGCAGCATAAGAGCATTGTAACAGACATGTGATGCAGGATTAACAGTGATATCCACAGTTGGATGCCACGGCTGGGAGTTATTTAGCCTGGAGTGAGTCAGTGTACAGTCCATCATCTGACTGATATTATCTGCATACTAATCCACATATTAAGTAATGGGTACATATTTTGCAATGCTTTAACTTCTGATAGAGGTCATGACACTTGAGGTGATGCCCCGCTGCCTTGGGGCTGGTCTACTGCCTCCTGTGGGTTTCAGCAAACTACACATGTTTGTTTTTGCATTCAGATACAGTAATGGCATTGATATCTATAACAGTTAACAGCTGTCATTCTGACCTAGAACGACAACCAAAATGGATGTTTGGTGTTTGTTTTTTGTACTTTGTTTTTTGATTTGGACAAAAAACACTGAAAATTGTCTCTGTTTTTCAATTTTCTTTTCATTTTTGATTTAAAACGAGTATACGGAAATACCCTGTTTTTTTGGGGGGGTTTTTTTGTTTAAAACTAAACTTTGAATTTTAAACAAACTGCCTGAACTTCCACGTAGCCAAAATGGAAAAAAAAGAATGTTCCGTGCTTATTGTTCCCCTTATTGTTGGCCGGTTTGACTGTGTCTTAGATAGACAAACAGTCAGACCATGGTAAGCCTGACTGTGGTACAATGAATTCTTGGTAAATTAAAACTTTTTTTCAAAATAAAACTAAATGGCCCAGAGCCCCAGAGCCTCAGCTCTGTTTACCAATCAGAAAATATTTGTCTTTTGGAAGAATTCAAGAGGTACAAGGATGTTTTACTTACAATAAAAAGAAAAATCTGATTTGGTCTTTAAAATCTCTCTCCCTTGTCTTTGCTTGCTGCATAACAATGTTAACAAACCATAATTATGAGCCATATCTTCCTGTTTTTGTTGTTGGGCGCCACCGCTCAGTGCAGGTATCACTGATTACCTTGTGACCATGGTAACAATGATCTTAGACCTGAGTTAGCCGGGGGTTATGGGGCCAGTTTCACAAAGATCTTTCAGACTAGTCTGTAGTGTTGATCCAGTCTGATGTCAGTCAGACCGTTTCACAAGAATAAAGACTGACTCATTTTAAGCCAAAAACATTAGACACATTATGCCAGGCTAACTCAGGTCTAAGAACAATGTTACCGTGGTAACAGTCAGAGACACCTGCACTGACCAGTAGCAACCAACAACAAGTAGAGTTTTAGAGACCAAATCAGATTTTTCTTTTTATTGTTACACTCTTCCTAAACCCTTGTAACTGTAGAATTCTTCCTAAAGACAGACATTTTGTACTGGGGTAAATGAAGAAATGTACCCTGAATTCATTGTACCACAGTCTGTCTTAAGACAGTAGAGAACTAAACTGAATTTAGACTCAGTCAATCTGAAGTCTGTTCTATTTAAGACACAGCAAAAAAGAGTGTATTTGTGAAACCAACTCAAGGTGTGTAATGATTTTAATTTAAAAGGAGTCAGTTTTTATTTTAGTGGTCTGACTAACATCAGACTGATCTATGAGCAGAATGAAGACTGGACCAACACCACAGACCGGTCTGACATATCTTGCTTTTGTAGAGACCTCAGTCCACAGTGAAACACTTGAACAACATGAGGCTTGGTTATTAAAGAACAGTGACTAACATGCTGCGTTCTGAGAGGATATTTTATACTTTAGTCTCTGGTGACACTGATTCTATATTACACTGAATATATGTCCTTTACTGCAATTTCTCACGACTTATCAGCCATCATATACAGACAGTATGGTAACAAGCTAAAACCATCCACTTACACAGTGAGAGTTTGGCCTGAAGGCGGCGCTAGAGGACAGCTCTTGGAGTGTCCCATATGAAAGAGGCTTTGGGCTCCATCTTACACCCGCGCAGAGCGGCGTCTTAGTTTCAGACGCTGTTGTCATTTTCTCATCCAGCACACACGCTGTTTATAAATGGACTTGTGCCAATCTGAGCACACACAGACCAAAGCAACTCCGACCGCGATGTTGTGTGTCGGTGCCCCACTGATATTAAAGCAGAGCGGGGGAGATCAGCTTTCTCAGCCTGTTTGCTTTTCAAGGATGTAAATAAAACGTTTATCCCAGGGGCAATGGGGTAAAATGGGAAGGTGAACAGAGAGAGAGAGAGAGAGAGAGAGAGAGAGAGTGTGCTCAATTTATATCCATATCTAGTCCAGCTGCTTCTGTGCCGCGCCCCCCCCCCCTCCCCCCCAGCTGCAACAGATCTTTTTCCTCAGAAATATAACATATAATATATGTAATAGCAATTCAACCCTTTTCAACCATGCGCCTGGTGCTGCCACAAATTTTTTTCCACGATTGAACTCCCAAAAGTGGATCTGGACACAACCTGAATGTATGTGCACCATGTGCTTTATAGCAGACTTCAGAACACTAGATTGTTAAATCAGCGGACAACATAAGTACATTCATTGAATTCTTAAGATTTTAATGTTTCTGATGGAGCCTGTAGGTTGATATTTTGACTTGATGCTGATTCTGCAGGAGAGGTCAGGGGATCAATATCCTCAGTCTGGGCCATTAACATCCAATCCTGACCCTACCCAGACATCACCACTCTTCAACCCTGCAGCTAGAACACTAGCCACTGTTGTGATAGTAGAAGTGATTTTAAAGCTATACTACACTTCTGATCCATTTACCCAACCACAAAATGAGGGAAACCATCAAGGTTTTATTTTCAAGTAATCCCTGGCTTCAGTGTTGTCAATGGACCATGCATTTATCAACTGACTAGCTTTGTTAATGTCAGCAGACCATACAGAAACCAATCCCTGACTCTGTTACTGTTAAATCCTTGGACCTACTTGTATGATTAGCAGCACTAGTAGGATTAGAGTAATGGCTCCAGGGCTACAGATGGACGGATGGCTGCCTTTTCATTTCACTGCTACTCTGCCCCTCCACCCCCCCAGGGAAGGATTGAGCACAGCAGTGCAGAACAATTTAGAGTGTATTAGTAGCACTGTACACGTTTGTCTGTCTTATTCATCATATGCTTCAGACATAAGAATGGTAAATGGAGTGCGCTTTTCTAGTCTTATCAACCACTCAAAGTGCTTTACAGTACAAGCTTGTTCACCCACCCGTACATATTCATTTGGCGCTTTTCTGCCAGAGGTAGACAAAGTCCACAGCTCCATTACTGGTGTTACAGTACAGATCCTCCTGGTCACATATTACTGCTATACAAGTCAAAGTTGTTCAGTCAGAGTTTTACTACTGGAGAACTTGATTTTCAAAATACTGAAGTAATCAAAAGTGCATTTTTTATGTCAACACATTGTTGTATTGTTTCACATTTACAGAACCTAATGACTCTAAAGTGACTGACTGACTGACTGACTGACTGACTGACTGTAGAACCTGTAGAATAAAAAGACTTTAGAATATGATAGAAAGACTGAAGACATGGACATAATAACAATTGAATCAACAAAAGGAGCCATTGTTATTTTTGTATTTCTTTTTTTTGGTCAGTGATGAAGTTTGGTTTTTGTAAACGCAACAAACATTTCACACAAAATTAATCTTTCTGTATTTCGAAAGCTTCGAACACAAACTTCAGATCAGCCTCTGGTGAAGAATCTTCTGTCTCATCTTTATCCAACATCGCCATCGTTACGACACTGACAGGTTCAAACATTTTCTCCTGTGATGAACAGTGTATGGTCTATCAATTTTTCCAATCAAAATAAAATTCACTACACTGACTAAAAGCTCTGCTTCAAAGTAAGAGAGTACTTCATAGAAATGTAGTGGAGTTAAAAGTACAATATTTGTCTTTTAAGTGAAGTGAAGTAAAAGTCAGAAGTTTAAAAAAAAAAAAGAAAAACTCAAGTAAATTACAGATACTGGAAAAACAAAGTTCTACAATATGCACACACTCACATACCAAAACTCACAGCCCCAAATTGCCCTTAATATAACATCAGGTGAAAGTAGTGATTAGTGGACGACCTGCTTCACCTTCTGAGCCACAGAATTTAAAGTCTTATGTATAGTACGCTATTTCTTTTACTGGTCCCTTTGTCTCCCTTTTCTGGTGGTTCCTCTTGCAGTAATATTTTGGTTTTAAGTAGCTGAATTTGAGGTTCCAACTGGAGTCACATTTTAGCAAGTTGTCCCCACGAAACATGCTAGAAATGAATTCAAAACAGCTGTGTTTGATTCCGGTTTCCTCTCATCTCTCTGCAGATGCTGTGTATGTGCTGTGCTACAGTCTGATCCTGCTGTCCATCGACCTGACCAGCCCCCACGTCAAAAACAAAATGTCTAAGAGGGAGTTTATCAGAAACACTCGCCGAGCGGCACATAATGTCTCAGATGACTTCGTAGGCCACCTCTATGACAACATATACCTGATTGGCCATGTGGCTGCGTAGCTGCATCTATACAAGCTGTCCAGTATAAATGCTCATATTGCACTGAAGAACAGGAACTGGTGATTGGGATGTCTGGAAAGCGTGGAACATTGTGGAAATGCATTTTAACAATTTCCACGTCCTTCGAAGGAATATAACAACAAATAAATCTTACTAAAAGTGAAACAAACAAAATTCGCCACTTCACTGTGAGACGGAACTGTGCTAGTATGCTAGTAATTTTGTTTAATCAAAGGTGTGAAATCATCTGAAATGAATTTAAAAAGCAAGGCATTGCAAAGAAGATGAGCATGAAGACGAGCTCTGACACTGCACTGACAGATGGGGACTACTGATTGGTGGAGAATCGAGGAGGAAGAGGAGCCCTTCCCTCAGCCCGTCACAGTTGCTGGGACAGTCGTGGATTTCCTATGGGACTGGAGCTGCTTCTCATTCACCAGTGGGACAAAGACTGACACCCCCCCCCCCCCCCCCCCCCCCCCATTCTTGTAGGAAGTGACGCAACAGGACCAAGGCTAACATGAGATTACTCATTCAAATAGTATTTACCAATGCAACTACTGACAAAGCTACTTTGGAACTATTTAACAAATCAGCTGACCTTGATATATTTTCCAGTGGTGACAACCAGAATGTCCAAGTGTCAAGATTCAGCCAGAAGAACAATGTATCCTTGTCCTAAATCTCTCTCTGTCCTGCACAAAAATGTTGTAAATCGCTCTTTTCAGCTTGATGAGCGTCACCTGTTCATGAGTAGGTGCATGCACGTGAGATTTTACCTTTTGCAGTTTCCCTGAAATTGGCATATAAGGCTGCCTGTGCTGCTCTGTTTGTAGACGGGTTTCATTCACAAAAGTAGAGGGACAGATGAAGGGCTGAAACCGGCTGACACCGGGCAGAATGCAAATACGACACCATGATGTCAGTGGTTTACAGCGGCTCCACAACAGTTTCCAACCACGTCCTCGGTTACATTGACACATACACATACATCGGGTCCTGTTTCATAGTCAATTTGATAGTCAAATTTTTGTAGGAGCTTTTGTCCAAATGAGTTTCTGCTGTGGAAGAGATGTGCTTTTTATGCAGCAAGTAGAGCACAGTAGCAGGAAATGGTGAATAGTAGTTGGGAAGTCAGGGTCTGGTGATGGACCTGACTAATTCCAGTATCATAATCACTGAAATTGCTGAAGTCAAGTGCAGAGAAAGATCATATTAAGTGAAAGAAATTAGAGTTTTCATCAAGCCATTCGGTCATTTTGACTCTTGAATTGTCATGAAGGGATGCAGGAATACTACTGGCTGAGGTTTGTGGGTGACAGTGTAAGTTCTTGAAGTTCTTGTGTTTTAAAAATAATACATGTATAATTTCATATTTTTTTTTGCACAATGCACATGTACTGTGCAGAAGTTACCAAAAGTTTAGCTTTAGTTGTGGAAGTCATAGGCTTCCACTCTTTTGAAAAATCCTTGAAAAACTGCCCATAAAAACACAGCTACTGCTGCCATGATGACATGATAGTGTAATCCATCTATTTGACTTGGACATGCAGATTTATAAATACTTTATAACATCACAGCGATTACTGCTGTATAGTTCTAGAGGCTTTACTAGGGTATTAGGGTTTTAAAGAGAAATTGAAGTCAGATATATGAAATACTTCCAGCCTTTGCTTTTTAAAAGTAAATCTAACAATGATGCCCATCCGACCTGAATGTAGTATTGTCACTCTGTGCTAGTAGCTTATACCAACGAGTGCTAGCAGCTAGCATGTAGCTAAGTGTCACAGTGGTCACTGAATGTAGCCATAGCAACACACAGGGTGGCTGTTTGGCAGTTTTGTATTTAAACCTAATTAAGGGAGTTTATGTCATGACCTAGAAAAGCTAGTTACAATACCAACACATATTTATTTTTTTATTTTATTTTTTATCCAAGTAAATTCTGTTCCAAGCCTTTTCATCAGATGGACACCTTACCATGGCTGAACTCATTCAATATTCATTTTATTCAATATCCATTACTGCTGATGATGCACACTGGTTTACTGATCAATTATGAAGGAAGTCCACTTTCTGTACTGTACTTTTTTTCTTTATGTCTCACAAACTGAATTGAGAAAGGGTTCCAAATATTTGACTCACTAAATCTGTCCTTGACTCTACTGACATGTTTCAAACACTGGCAGTTAAACAGCTTGAGGTATGAAAGGGCTGAAATAGAGTCACTGCTTGCATCACTTATTCTATTGGATCTGTCACATTGGACATTTAGTCCAGTGATAGATATGGTCCTTCATCACTCCTGTGGCCTGTCATCCTCACTGAAGGTGATTCAGATATGCATTTTGTTTCTTAAGAACGGCGATGTGAGTTAATGTCATTAATAACAGTAAAGCTTGGAGGAGACATTGATAAATGAGTGATGCTGGGATTCATTCCATCCGTTATTGTCAATATTAAGCTCTGAAGTCATTTATTGATGATGACAGTACTACTGTAGCTAATGACTAATGCTAAAATATTATTAATTAATTAATTAATTAATAAAATCATCTAATACATGTTTAATTAATGATATTCATTAAAATAATACATAGGCCTACAGTATATGCATATAATTACTTGTAAGGAATCAGATGTAAAATGTAAACTGAAAATCCAATCAGATCCAGTCTTCAATAAAAGGGACACTAACAGAACACGTATCAGTCTGACTGAAGTTAATGACTTCTTTAAGTCCGCCAACCTAAACGACCATATAGGTCGTTAGTCCCGACCTACGAGGGAGTATTAGGCCACATCAAGGAAAAAAAAGAAATCAGAAAATTTGAAAATAAATTCGGAAGTTTGAGAATTCAAGAAAAAAAGTCAGAGTATTGCGAGAATAAATGGGTAATTTTACAAGACAAAAAGTCATAACATTACAAGAAAGAGTATTACAGCTTTATTCTCGTAATATTAAAAAATTATCATTATGATTAAAAATGTAAAATTTTGAGAGAAAAAACAATTTTAAGGAATATTACATGAACCAATAAACCTGGTGAAAGGACAATCAGGGGCAGCCAGAGCTGCTTCTGGCAGCTGCTGTTTGACTGTCTAACAATAGAATAAACTCAGTTTCTTCACAAGCTTTTCAGTGTCCTGATGCTGATGAAGATGATGCTGATGATGATGATGAGCCAAAAGATGAAGTATCTCCACATCTGTGAAACCTCTGCTAAAGTAGAACTTCACAGGATGCTCCACTTTCCTCATTTTAAAGCTTCTAATGTTTCTCCTCTAAATCAACACAGAACCTAAAATTACAACTTTATTCTTGTAATATTATGATTTCATCTCAAATTACGACTTTAGTTTTTGATAATAAATATTGAATATTATGACTTCATTCTTGTTATTCAGTTTTTTTTTCGTGGCCCTAATACTCCTTCATACCGACCCTTCGATACAACCCACAGGACTGTTGAGCACCCTGACCAGTGGGAGGAGATACGGCACAGATAAACTGTGGAAAATTAAATATCAAACTCTTTTATGATGAGACAATGCTGCAGTAAAGATTTGATAAGATTTAGGGACAAAACAAAAACAAAAAAAAACTGGGTTAGGTTTATAACAACTACAGCTTGTAGAGGGCTTTGTTACTGGAACATAAACATATGTTATTTTGCTGAAACTGATTCTGTCTTACACAATGCCACTAGAGGTCACTCATATTAACCTAATGAACAATAAAATGTAACTATGGGTTGTAATAAATAGCTTGCACAAACCTCGGGGGGGTCATTTTTTCACTGCTTTTTGTAATTGTATTTGTGTGTGTGTGTGTGTGTGTGTGTGAGTGAACGAGAGAGTGAGAGCATGTTTGAGATCAAACAGGCAAAAAAGAGTAAATCCTCTTTAGACAAAATATGACCTTTGACGCTTGACCTGTGTGTGTGTGTGTGTGTGTGTGTGTGTGTGTGTGTGTGAATATGACTTATTCCTGGGTGGTGTTTATGTACTGCAAATAAAAAGACACACACACACAAAATTACAGCTGGATCGTACGTCCATGTCGGTGCCATATTGTTCCGCTCTGCTCTGTAAACAAGCACAAGTTCACGGAGGAGCTGCAGTTTTTGTGGATAAAAGAAAAGCAAAGTCTCCCCAGCGTCCCCTGATACAGTCTGGGAGCTGGAGCAAGAAACGGTTAACACAAATAAAATGCTGCTACTATAATATTATAATATATTGATGTTACAGCTCATTGTATTTGTAGGATAACAATAATATGGTGCATATATACAGCTGCCCTATACAGTTATTGTTGTATTACTGCTACAGTTCATGTGCTAACTTCTTTCTCTCACTATCTTATTCCATGTATTTTATTTCATTGATTTTATTCACTAGTTTTAACAATTCCTAATGACAGTGAATTATTTTCCATCATGTAGCCTTATTCACTTCCTGTAAACCTCATGTTGATACGCAGCTCCTTATGGAAAGCAGTGATTACAGCTTAAACTATCATTCTAATTAACTGGGGAACAAACCTTTATTTTTACTGCTCGTAGATCATAAACCCTTGAATATAAAAAGGACTCGGTTGAAAAAATATAAACATTATAAAGCCTTTTATCCACAAAAACTGCAGCTCCATTTGTTCCTATTTGTTTATGGTTGTACCAGCACTGAAGGCCCAGAGTGTCATAGAAAGACCAACAGGAGAAGCTAAATGACTAAGCTAATTGATTAGCTAATAGGAAAGGGAAATGGAAAACTGAAGAGGGAATCCAGGTGTGAATTCCCATTTTTAAAATGCCTTTTCAAATAGTTTTTCAAATTGTATTATTTATTCACGAATTGATAAATGTATTTATAAATGGTTTATTTAATGATTGCTTTATGCAGGGTTTTTTTTTGTAAATCCTTTTTCAAATCTGAAGTATTTATAGATGGATTAAGCCTTAATTTATAAATCCTTTTTGCAATTCCTGTTTTTAAAGTCTATAAAAATATGAAATGAAGGAAATGCTTTTTACTTTTCTGTGACATACCTGGTCCTCCATATATGAGGCAGTGCTGCAGCTGTTCTGTTGTTTTCCTTTTCAATTCTAATTTTTTTTTTTCCAATGAATCAGATAAGCTGAAAGTGCAATACAAAATGATTTAGAGTGACATGAAATGAAAATTTCCACAATATAGATACTTGATGAATTACTTTTAACTACAATTAAGCAAATGATGGCTTTAACACCACTGAGCAAAATGAATGGAGTAAATGACAAAAAGAAAAGATAAAAAAGGGAAAAGGGGTCATCTTGATTTGTATTCTAGGATTTAGGAGAGCTGTCTTTTTAAGTGATTAGACCTGAACTGGACGGAGTGACTGTTACTGCACATTTGTGATAGAAAAAGGTTTAGAATTCATATTTTATGGCCACATCAGAGATGCTAATGTACCTGCACTAGACTAAGAGTCATGCTGGAACATCTAGTCACAGCCTATCAGTTGTAACATTAATCTGCAGAATGCACGGCTACATGGACAGTTGAATTAGATTTTTTTAAAAATCTATTTTTTCCATTTTGTATTAAATAAAACGTTAGAGGTGCCTGTAGTAGATGTTTAATTTGCAATGTTATAAAAGAACCTACGTTGGGTCTAAGCAGGAGGATGAGGATGATGATGAAGGGGCTGGCATTTATTTAATCCAGCTCAGACCAGTGGGCCCAGGTCATTTTCTGCTGGTGTCCCAATCCAGAGAGCCTCACTTAAGTCTGATGGAGATGATGGATGGCCTCCTGAGCCCTGTGGTCTCTGCACTTCATCAGCATGAGCAGCCACTGCTGCTGACATTGCAACACACACACACACACACACACATAAACACACACAATCTTCAGGCTGGTTCACACCGCGCTCCTGCTGCTAAAACACCCCACTATTGTTACTATGGTTACTGCCAACAATTATTCATTACCTCCTACAACTGTGCTTCTATTAGTAATAATAATACATACACATTATTATACATCCACTTTATTATTATAACACATTATAGGATTGTTACTGTGATGTAATGAAATAAATCAAGTGACAGCCTTAACTAATAAAATAAAGTTTTTCACTGTATTTTTAACAGTTGTTGATTTAGATATTACTCTGAATTATATTTACAAAATAAATGAAAATGATAAAAATAAAGAGGGAGAAAATGAAGTACATAAATAATAGATAAAAAATATGAATTTGACAGCACAAATAAGTCTTCATGCCAAATCAAATCAGTGCCCTCAGTGAAATAACACCTAGATAACAAATATACTAATACATTCTCATAAAAGAAAATGATTTAATTCCATTACCACGATTTCAATTTGCACAGCACTTTGAGCCCATTCTGTTAACCAGCCCATCGGTCAACACAAACTCATGATGTTGAACTACAGAACTACTAAACTACATTTTAAATTCTACAGGAGAGCCCAAAGTTTCCAAACATACAGTTGGGCTGAATTTGGGGATTTCTGCTTCCCAAGAACTCACAACACTACAGAATACTCCTTTAAAATATTATATTGTTGCCTGACAAAGAGCCAATTCTGGATTGAAAAATTTTGTAATGTAAAAAAACTAAATTTTAAAGGGAGTGGCATGTTCCAGTGTTGTGAGTCCTTGGAGGCAGAACTTAGAAATACAGTTTTGGATATCCTCTGGATATATGAAGATGTTAGCTTATAAAATATATGAAATACCCAAAGTAAAATTTGTATATGTACATATATTAAACACATGTATGTGATGAATTTTTATATGCTATGCTGTGACCATATTTGTTAACAATATATATTTAATTTATATATGTAAGTTTATTAAAACAACATACATTTAAAAGCTTTATATGCTTATACTGTGCATGTTTTTCTAACTTCTTTCTCATTCATTTTATAACATGTCTATCTTCACATTCTGGGGAAGTGGTTTCAGACTTATTTAACCCTATTGTATATAATATCAACATATACTGACATCCTTTGGGATAGATATAGATTTGTGTAACATAAGCATACATACATAAACATACATATTTGTGTGGGCTACACATATATGTCAATATCTGAAATTGTTCCAATTTGTAATGGGTATAATATATAATTTTTACATAAGTCTTTATTATATATGTACATATATTTCATATATGGAGATTCAATAGGCCTATATATACATATATTACATCTGATTATGGGTACTGTGTAAAAGCATATGGTGGAATTGTCTATTGGAAAATGGTTGTCGTGATGTCTGTTAGCATCCAGCGACCACAGAAAGTGGTCCAGTAAAATGCAACTTTTAAATGAAAAGCACAGCAACATGAAGCAGAGATGGTGAATCAATAAAAGCTCAAATGAAAAAGGGCGGATTAAAACAGAACAAAAGAAAGGATATTAACCTCAGAGAGACAACAGAGAGAACAAGAGGGAGAGATGCTGACGCACTTAAAGAAACCAGAGGATGAACAGAGAGTGGGAGGAAGAAAATGAATCAAAAAGAAGAATTAAATGATGTCACATTGCTAGTGTGTGGACAGTCAGGAATGACTGGTGGTCATTTTGTACACTGACAGATGATCTGTGTACTTGTGAGGGCCAGTTCGCGTTATGGACCAAACGGAGCGAGGACATTTTGGCCGATCCTCAAAACCTCTAAGGGCTGTTTGAGGGTTGGGACCTGGTTGTAGGGTTAGGGTCACAATCAGGTTTAGGTTTGGGGTTAGACGTTCAGTGGTGGTTTAAGGTCAGGGGAAGGGACTAGGGAATGCATTATGCTTAATGTCCTCACAAAAATAGAAGTACGTGCGTGTGTGTGTGTGTGTGTGTGTGCGCGCATGGCAGTAAAGTTATTTTTCACAAATGGGGAAAAAAAGTGACATGAAACAAATATAATGAGTACAAAAAAAAAGACTAAATTAATTCTCAGATGTGGACTATGAGTCTTAGCATTGAAATTTGCTTTGATATTTTGACTTTGTAATTTAAACAAATGGAATTAAAAAAAAAAAGCCAAAATGAGGCTTGACATAGCACACTGTAAAACCCTTTTCTTAGATTGAACATTTTTTAACCTCTTTGGATCCTGAAGGCTTTGTTTGAGGATGTGCCGCTGTGGTTCACCTGGTAGCGCACATACCACACAGGCTTAGTCCTAACCACAGTGGCCATGGGTACGAGTCCAACCCACAGCCCTTTGCTGCATGTCATCCCCTCTCTCTAACGTTCCTGTCTATCTCTCACTAGCCTGTCAGAATAAATGCAAACACCCAAGAAATAACTTTAAAAAAAAGGCAAAGTATTTGTAAAGAATATGTTTGTTTATTAATTTAATAGGGACATTGCATATTAATGAAAACTGCTATGAATGTGCAAAGGTTAGAACGAGACAAAACGAGCCCACAGGTCGTCTGTGCAGCAGGTTATTATGGCCCATAGTTAGGTTTTGTTGCTAGGTGACATCTAGTGCTCGTAGTAATGATGACAGGAGCAAAGGGAAAAGTGCGGTGACGTAGCATAAAGAGAGACAAAGTCCACGTCAGGAGGAGGTCGTGGTGGATGGATGAATATGACACAGGAGAGCGGTGTCCGATTCCCATGTGAAACTAGCAGTTTATAGTGTAACCACGGCAACAAAGACCGAGTAATGTTGAGGAAGTATTTATTTTAACCTAACCTCTAGCTAACCCCTGGCAGGGTGTAAAACCTCCACCATTTGATAGGCTGCTGTCCTTACAAGCCAGATTCAAATTCACCTCATCATTTATTTACCAAACCTTTCATTGCCATAAAGCCTGGACTACTCTGGTTTAACTGATCCTGATTGTTTGTCCTGATAACCTGTTCTACGAAGCTAGTTATCAACCGGTTCAGTTAACCCTGGTTTACCTGTCCAGGTACGAGCACGTTCATGGGAAAGAGGCAGTTGATTATAAACAACATCATCAGAACCATGAATAAAGTATTAATATGATATGAGAAGAAACACTAATACCTGCAGGTGAATTCAGTTATAGTGACTTCATAATGTCGGACTGTTTCTGCTGCAGAGAGGAGAGAAAGAAAAGAGGAGAGGAGTAGTTGATGTCTGATGAGTCAGTCTGACTGACTAACAGTGTGCGGATCATTGTTGGTTTAGTTTTTATTTCCAGTTGTGGTCTCAGAGTCTCCTCATGTTATTCTGAGCTGCAGTGATGAAGAAGAGAGTGAAAGCATCGACACTGTCTGAAATCCTGTCGGATTAAAGAATCTGTGTTCAGGTCAAACGAAGCTCTAATAGTTATTATGTAGTTATTTAGTGATAAACTCTCCTCTGTTTGTTCGAGGCTCTGTTTTAAAACTAGAGTGGACACATGGAACGACTCAAACTGATCTATACAAATATCTACTGTTCTTTATTATTGATCACTTTACTGTAAACTCTTTTGTCCCTGTCAGGATCCGGTAGACATGATGACTCATTTTTTTCCAGGTATCTGATTGGTCAGAAGTTTGGCTGTTGACACGTTTTGATCTGATCCTCTGAAGTTAACCTGCACAAGAGCAGGTGAGGACTTCAGTATCAGTTACCATGGTGATTTACCCTGGTAAAAAGTTAACCATCATTGTAAGACTGAAAACCCCAAGTTAAACCTGAAGTTAAAAACTGCAACACTGCAAGATACTTTACTCTGACTCATTTTGGAGAAACCAAGACACTTTGACTGGTCACTTTGACCTGGTCCTCTGTACTGAACACTGAATTTCTCGTTGAATTTTGCACTGTCACTGTTTTGTAAAATACACTGTGGGGAACATTGAACATTGCCGTCTGGTGTGTCTCTTGCTTGACATTTTATTTTGCGTGTACTGGTGCTTTAAGGGATTGGTACTTTCCTTTTCTTTGGGGTTTTAGGTTGTGAAATTGTTATTATATTACATTAAATTATATTTTTCAGACTGAGACTGATTGGCACCGTGGCACAAAAGACAAGTCGTGTATACACCAAAAAACAAAACAAATCAACTAGTTAACAGGCTGGTGAAAAACACACACCCAACTGAAATCACACCGTGTTTATTCCTGATAACCTCAGTGTTAAAGCACAATGAACTGGCATGGCTGAGGTGCTAGATTTGCTGGATCTATCCAGTGAGGCATTGCCATCTGCTGGCCAGGAGGTCCAACTGCAGCCTCTTCCCTCCATAAGCAGGTAAGCCCACCCTCTGCTAGGCAACAGGAGGATCCTGATCCTGGACGAGGGAATGGAGAAGTAGGGACATTACTGGACGTGGAACTCACAGGCGATGACACTCCACTTTTAAAGCCTCCTGATGAGAAAACAAAGTAAGGTTTCTGGCAGAACGTCATCTACTTCCAAGGTGCATGGAGGAGGGAAAACTCCAGCAACACTTGTAGTAAACAGAAGAACTGTATTAGACCGACGTGTTTCGCCTCGTGGCCTTCACCAGGGTCATCACAAAACACATCACAAGTAACATTTAAATGAGATACGTACGACAGGTAAAATACATAAGACATAAAAATACATAAATATACATAAATACACCCAAACCAATCCAAATCTAGATAACTGAGCTATAAAAACAACATAGAAATGAACATTATAGACTATAAAAACGAATTAATTGAGAAGTCTTCATTCACGCCCCCTGGAGATAGATGATGTTAAGATAAAAAAACAAAACCAAAATGCTTCCCTCTTCCTCCTGAGGGAATCAACATTACCGCCTCTTTATGTTTGTGTGATGAAGGCAACAAGCTGAAACACATCTGTCTAATGATCTCCAAAGCCTCCTGATGACATGAACATACGGCACACCTGAACTGAATAATTCATCAGTCGAAAGCAGAGCAACAAATTCATATTTAGAAAATACTGGACGTCCTAACAAGATTAATTGGCTCTGCAGGGAGCAGCCTCTCTGATTTTTGGTTGGCTGCAGCATGTGTCCTTAATCCACACGTCATGCACAGGTCAGGTGGCTGCCTGCAACCAACCTGCCACCAGAGCAGACAGGAGAGAAGAAAAAACTATAATAAAGACAAAACAACCAGCCTTATGTCCAAAATAAAGAAAATAGCATTTGTTCATATTAGAACTGTATATTTATGTATAAAAATTGACCTATTGTAGTTATGATTCCCATACTGCCCACTCCCATTGACTTCTTTCCCTGTCACCCCATACAGAACTATAATATATGAAATATATGTCCCTATATCAAGAATGATGTCACCTATAAGGGCTTGTACTATTATCACATTTATACATCCTCTGGATATACAAAGATATAAATTTATAACATTTATGAAATATCTATTGTAAAATTTGTATATGTACATATATTGAAAATATTATTATGTAAGATATGTCTACAATATAGGCATATATATATAAACATACATATTTTAATGGGACAGACATATTATATGAAATTGTTCTATTTTCTAATATGCTTTTATCTATATGATGAATTTTTATATGGTGTAACATGTTGCTATCATATATGTTAACGATATACCTATATTTAATTTATATATGCAAATTTATTAAAAACAACATATACAAATTCCTAATATTTATACTGTATTTTTTTTCTTATTAATTTCTGTATTGATCTTTTCCATTCTGGGAAAGTCGTGTCAGAGTTTTTTCACTGTATATCAATAGACAATCAATATGACAGGCTTTGGGATGGATATACATTTATGTAACATTTGTCTACAATATAAGCATACACATACATAAATGTATGGGCTGGACATGTATGTCAATATATGAAATAGTTCCAATTTCTAAAAGGTTTTATATTACATTTTTACATGTGTAAGTTTTTATTTAATGTGTTCATATATTTCATATATTGACATTCAATATATGTACATATCTTACATTTGTGTATGGGCCATCCCAGTCAGACCCAGACTCAGATGAGGAGTCTGAGACCAGAACCAGAGACTAGCAGACGGATCAGAACGGTTAGCGTAGTTAGCATCTTTTATTTGTTTATGTTGTTTGTTAGCTTGTAACTGGCAGTGGCTGACAGAATGTTAGTGGCTGTGCTAATGCTAACTCTCTCTCTCTGTACTGACAAGGTTTCAGGTTTATTTAGCCCCACCCCCTGTCCCCACAACTTGACAGGATTGGTTCCTTAGGTTTGTGACGTATGAAACCCTGGCTGTCTGAATCTGTTTAGATGAGACTGTCATTGGTTCACTGCAGTTCAAGGTGGAAACACTCAGTCATGGTGTTGATGATCATTTCTCTCATCATATGGATGTTAACAGGGTTAAACACTCGATTTTCATCAGAGGGCCCTTAAAGACAATAAGCTCTACATTGTTAATAATCCTTTTTTGTTTTGTTTTAGTTTTTATTTTTGTCTTTTTGTATTCGGTTTTGTTCTTTCTCAACTGGAGGCAGAAGATTGTTGAAGCATAAAACCAACTCATATCACACATATAACTCATTTTCCTATTTTAAACATCGTAAAACAGTTCAAAATGCCAAAATATCTGCTGTTTGTGTTGTTTGGCAACTTCCTGCTAAACGAGAGGAGTTTTATAATTCTGAGTTTTAAATCCAAGAGGGAAAAACTTTACTGACGTCTGTCAGTCTCAAGAGTCTGCGTTCTGCTACACAATATTACTAAAACTGTCGGCCCAACGGAGATAACGTTACACAGCTCTCTCTCTCTCTCTCATACGCAGGCTGCCTCTCTCTCCCCTCTGTCGCAGACAGACATGTTGGGGCCTCGCTGTCTCTCTCTCTCTGCCTCACTCTTATGTTTGATTTCTCCACATCTCTGTTATTACATTTCCTCTAATCTCTTCTCTCCTTTCCCCTTGCAGCCGTCTGTCGGACTCAGGCTCCCTTCTTCACCGTTGCTAATGTTTTTAGCTCCTTTCTCCCCCTCTACAATCTACTTCCAGATTTACACGAATACGATTCACATTTCAAATAACATGTGCTTGGTTCTGGCTGTGAAGCTATATGTGCTTACAAAGTTATAGCTTCTTTACCGACAGTCTAACATTAACACAATCATTTCAAATGGTCAATAAATACCAACATCATAAGTGTCTGGTTCAGCTGTCCGGTAGCTAAAGTTAATCCACACCTTCCATATCAGTCGGTGTCAGGAATTTTCCACGGCCATGGAATAACATGTTATATCGTTCAAGAGGAAGTATTTGTATTAATAGTTAGATTTAGATTTTTTATTTCTTAAACGACTTTTAATTGAAGAATCACAGATGATTTAGCATTAATGAATTTTATTATTAACAAAAAGTAATATGAATGAATGAATGAATATGAAAGTGAATATGCTTTCTTTTGTGCTGACTATACTGAAATTCCAATGGCATCTCTCCTCACCGAGTTACAGTTTGATTTGGCTGATGTTTTATTTAGTTTTATTTTTTGCTTGTTTAGTCTTTTTTTTTCCTTTTTGTTTTTAACAACTACACTAACCCCAGTGTGACTGAAACAACACAAAATTTACAAAATCTGTAAGAGGCAAAAATCTGACCAGGCCATTGGCATTTTTTCATGTTTAGTTTCAGACCCTTCAGAGCAGCTATTAACCACACTGTTGTCCAGGCTCTCTACGCGCAGCTGAAGAATGCTGCCTTTGTCTCAGCTCTTGTCAGATGATGTGCAACACTCAGCAGCAGCTTGCAGAGCATTGCAACCCGAGCAGAGACACTCTCAATGATGATTTATTAGTTCAGAAGAAACACAAAGGCATGATCACTGTTAGATTACGTTCTCTCTCTGTCTCCCTGCATCTGTCTGCTGCTTGATTTACTGCTGCTAGTGCAGCTCCGGGACAGCAGAGAACTGCTAGCTTATGTTTTCATTACAGACAGGAAGGAAGGAGGAAATTGAACGAGGTGAGCACTGAGCATTATGTGAATGAAAAAAAGTCTTTCTATCAGTGATCAGGCTGAGATGTTGAAACACACTATAAGGAGAAGACAGCAGCTGACACTGTCTGATGAATGATGAAAAAAAGTGTTCTCCTATCTATCTATCTATCTATCTATCTATCTATCTATCTATCTATCTATCTATCTATCTATCTATCTATCTATCTATCTATCTATCTATCTATCTATCTATCTATCTATCTATCTATCTATCTATCTATCTATCTATCTATCTATCTATCTATCTATCTATCTGTCTGTCTATCTATCTATCTATCTATCTATCTATCTATCTATCTATCTATCTATCTATCTATCTATCTATCTATCTATCTATATGTATACACACACACACTCACACAAACACACACCGATAAAAAAAAAAAAAAAATGTAAATAT